>NW_027517291.1:0-344187 GCF_048772815.1 Callospermophilus lateralis
CTAAAATAATAGAAGATAGTGAAGGCATCAAAAAATTTCTTAAGTCATATGATCTGACCAGAATGAGTTAGGAGGATATAGACAACCTAAACATACCAATATCAATTGAGGAAATAAAAAAAAACCATCCAAAGATTACCAACTAAGAAAATCCCAGGACAGTATGGGTATACAGCAGAGTTTTACAAAACCTTTAAATATGAACTAATACCAATACTTTTAAAGCTATTTCAGAAAAATGAAAAAGAGGGAGATCTTCCAAATTCATTCTACGAGGCCAATATCACCCTGATTCCTACACCAGATAGACACTTCAAAGAAAGAAGACTAAAGACCGATATCTCTAATGAACCTAAATGCAAAAATCTTAAATTAAATTCTGGCAAATCAGATACAAAAACATATCAAAAAAATGTGCACCATGATCAAGTAGGATTCATCCCTGGGATGCAAGGAGGGTTCAATATACGAAAATCAATAAATGTTATTCACCACATCAATAGACTTAAAATAAAAACCATATTATCATCTAGATAGATGCAGAAAAAGCATTCGACAAAGTACAGCATCCCTTTATGTTCAAAACTCTCGAAAAACTAGGAATAACAGGAACATTCCTCAATATTGTAAAAGCAATCTATGCTAAACCGCAGGCTAGCATCATTCTGAATGGAGAAAAATTGAAGACATTCCCTCTAAAATCTGGAACAAGACAGGGATGCCTGCTCTCACCACTTTTGTTCAATATAGTTATCAAAAGACTGGCCAGAGCAATTAGACAGATGAAAGAAATTAAAGGCATATAAATAGGAAAAGAATAACTTAAATTATCACTATTGCAGATGACATGATTCTATACCTAGCAGACCCAAAAGGTTCTACAAAGAAACTAATAGAGCTAATAAATGAATTCAGCAAAGTGGCAGGATATAAAATCAACACGCATAAATCAAAGGCATTCCTGTATATCAGTGACAAATCCTCTGAAATGGAAATGAGGACAACCACTCCATTCACAATATCCTAAAAAAAAATGGGAATCAACCTAACAAAAGAGGTGAAAGTCTTATACAATGAAAACTACAGAACCCTAAAGAGAGAAATAGAAGATCTTGGAAGATGTAAAAATATACCCTGTTCATGGATAGGCAGAACTAACATCATCAAAATGGCGATATTACCAAAAGTTCTCTATAGGTTTAATCCAATGCCAATCAAAATCCCAAAGGCATTTCTTGTAGAAATAGAGAAAGCAATCATGAAATTCATATGAAAAAATAAAAGACCCAGAATTGCAAAACAATGCTAAGCAGGAAGTGTGAATCAGGCGGTATAGCGATACCAGAGTTCAAACTATACTACAGAGCAATAGTAACAAAAATAGCATGGTACTGGTACCAAAACAGGCAGGTGGATCAATGGTACAGAATAGAGGACACAGAAACCAATCAACAAAACTACAACTATCTTATATTTGATAAAGGAGCTAAAAGCATGCAATGGAGGAAGGATAGCATCTTCAACAAATGGTGTTGGGAAAACTGAAAATCTATATATAACAAAATGAAACTGAATCCCTTTTTCTCACCATGCACAAAAGTTAACTCAAAATGAATCAAGGACCTTGATATCAAATCAGAGACACACTGTCTGATAGAAGAAAAATTTGGTTACGATGTACATACTGTGGGGTTGGGCTCCAAATTCCTCAATAGGACACCTATAGTACAAGAGTTAATAACTAGAATCAACAAATGGGACTTACTCAACTAAAAAAGTTTTTTCTCAGCAAAAGAAACAATAAGAGGTAAATAGGGAGCCTACATACTGGAAAGAAATCTTTACTACTCACACTTCAGATAGAGCCCTAATATCCAGAGTATACAAAGAACTCAAAAAATTAGACAATAAGATAACAAATAACCCAATCAACAAATGGGCCAAGGACCTCAACAGACACTTCTCAGATGAGGACATACAATCAATCAACAAGTACATGAAAAAATGCTCACCATCTCCAGCAGTCAGAGAAATGCAAATCAAAACCACCCTAAGATACCATCTCACTCCAGTAAGATTAGCAGCCATTATGAAGTCAAACAACAAGAAGTGCTGGCAAGGATGTGGGAAAAGAGGTACACTTGTACATTGCTGGTGGGACTGCAAATTGGTGCAGCCAATTTGGAAAGCAGTATGGAGATTTCTTGGAAAGCTGGGAATGGAACCACCATTTGACCCAGCTATTGCCCTTCTTGGTCTATTCACTAAAGACCTAAAAAGAGCATGCTACAGGGACACTGCTACATCGATGTTCATAGCAGCACAATTCACAACAGCAAGACTGTGGAACCAACTTAGATGCCCTTCAATAGAAGAATGGATAAAAAAAATGTGGCATTTATACACAATGGATTATTACTTTGCATTGAAAAATAAAAAATCATAGAATTTGCAGGGAAATGGATTGCATTAGACTTGATTATGCTAAGTGAAGCTACACAATTCCTATAAAACAAATGCCAAATGTCATCTTTGATATTAGGAGAGTAACTAAGAACAGATAGGGATGAAGAGCATGACAAGATGATTAACATTAAACAGGGATGAGAGGAGGAAGGGAGGGAGAAGGGAAATTGCATGGAATTGGAAGGAGACCCTCTGGGTTATACAAAATTACATACAAGAGGAATTGAGGGGAAAGGGAAAAATAATACAAGGGGGAGAAATTTATTACAGTAGAGGGAGTAGAGAGAGAAGTGGGGAGGGGCGGGGAGGCCAGGGGGAATAGTAGAGGATACGAAAGGCAGCAGAATACAACAGACACTAGTATGGCAATATGTGAATCAATGGATGTGTAACTGATGTGATTCTGCAATCTGTATACAGGGTAAAAATGGGAGTTCATAACCCACTTGAATCAAAGTGTAAAATATGATATATCAAGAACTATGTAATGTTTTGAACAACCATAAATAAAAATAAAAAAAAAACTCTCTTTGGTGAATAATGCATGCAATTCTAATATTTCTACAGTAACTGAGCCAGTTTAACATCAATGCAAGTAGATTCCTATTGGACATGATGTGTATTTTGACGTTCACTTTTATTCAACACTGGTACATTACTATTTCATCAGTTTATGCACATAACAGGATATATATTTCATTCACAATTTAGAAAATTTATAGGCACTTGTTTCACTTTCAATCACTTCCTGCTTCAGAACACATGAATTCCTCCATATTTCTTGATTGGTCTTTTTATGAGACTTTTTTCCAAACATATTATTTTCGATTTCCAAAATCACTTTTGAAACAAAACTCACACACACTTCATGATAAACAATAACCCTAAGATTACCATTAGATATATAACTGGTTGGAGTGAATGATTGTATGTCAATATATGATTTCCTATATATTTTCAGATATCAATTCAATCCATTATTTAAAGTGGAACCAGTTATAATATTTATTCACAGTATGGTCTATTCATGCATTATCTCTATATTCAAAGACACAGGGTTCACCACTTTGTACCCCCAATACTAATTTATATGTCTTCAAATATTGCTCCCAGTAATGGTGGAAGAAATACTCATGTCATATGATCTACATACACATTTGTTCACAATATTTTTCTGGGCACAAAATGCAAAGATCACACTTATGATTGTACCAAATCCTAAATGGAAAGTGAACATGGATTACTAAAACGATAAATGTCCAGGTTGCCTAATGCTTTCAAATGTCATTGCTATTGGTGAGGACATGTTTGTTTCTTCCTAAGATTATGTATTCAATCTCAACCCTATTGAAAATGTCTAATCCTATCACTCACTGTATAATTGTCTCATTTCATTATGTCTGTATTGATATTTTCCTTTTTACATATTTTCCCCAGTTCATCATGTGACTGACTCTTCACATGTGCTGAAATTTACCTTCACTCTATAACAAAAACCCTATTGCTACAGAACTTTTGCCCCAAATCCTATACTCACTCTATTTCCTAAACCTACTGACTACCTTCCTAATCCCACCGACTATCTCAATTTGAGTGGATGTTCTCTTCTAAAATCAATCATCCAAGGTGTAAGGTCCTATGCCATTGATTATCGATTTATCTGAGACATCTGTGCAGAATGTAATTATAAGCTAAGTATCCCAATCAAGGGCCTAATGCCCTTCTGGGCTTCAAATCTTACCTAGATTTCTGTTTCCATACTTATATTTCACCTCTATAATCTTATAAATATCGCAGGTTCCCAATACTATTAATCATCCTTCGCAATGATTCGTAACCCAAATCGAACATGTTATTAACCCTAACCATACACTCTTACCTTAATCTAACTTTGCAGAAGAGCAGGGACAGAGTTCGTCTTACAATACAGGAATGTAGGGTATCTTCCTCCTGCTGAGAACCTAAAATGTCCATGCAGATTTGATCCCTGGAGAAGATGTAGGCAGCTATGAAGGACCTGAGAGAGCAAATGTCATCTTTCATCACAAACAAGCTTCCCAGGATGAAGGGTTGTGTCTGAATAAGCCTCTCTCTTGTTAATGTAGAGAAGATAGACCAAACCAGGCATGTGTGGAGAGCTGTTCCGGGGTCCCTATGGTTGATATACCATTCTAACTTGTAAAAGTGTCACAGGAAGAAAGGGCAGCCTCCATCTCATAGGAGTATTGTAAGCAACAGTTAGGACAAAGTGGTTGCCAAGGCAATGACCTCAAAGAATTCCTGAAGGAAGTAATCTCACCTCACTTCCTTGGTGATGGAACTCTCTGAACTTGGAATCCGGGAAGCCAGGCACCCAGAGCCAGTCTCAGTCCCAGTCCCAGTGGTCTTATTTTTTGGATTTACCAAGGACAGAGTCAGTCTTTCTTGGTACCTACTGAGGTGAGGATGAACAAATGTCAGGAAAGCTCTGAAGAGGGGCCTTTCCTGAGACAGCAGGTAGTGGCTCACCGCTGGCTAGTGACAACTTCACAGATTTGGCCAACGAGACCATATCTGACACAGGACAGGCGATTTCATCAGAACATAGTTTGGCCCACCAGTCAGAAGACACTCCCAATAGTCACAGACCTACTTGGGGGAAGGAGCTTCCTTTGTGTGTGTGGGTGGGGGTTTGAGATTTTGTCTCATGTTCTGAGAATAGGTAGGAAAGGCGGTTTGTTTGGTTTGGAGTGAACTGTTTCTGGTAAGTCGTTTGACAAGGCCAGTGTTTCTTTGTCTGTGTATCCCACTGTGTCCGTGGTTTTAGATATTAGAAAAGAGAATGAATCATTGGATGTGTCCTGTCTAGACTCAACTTGCCCAATTTATGAATGGACTGCGGCTTGACTTATGGGTGGACAACTCCAACAATCTTCCTAAGTTCCTGTTTTCTTCCTGAATTCTGCCCAATTTATGAATGGACTGCGGCTTGACTTATGGGTGGAAAACTCCAACAATCTTCCTAAGTTCCGGTTTTCTTCCTGAATTCTGGCCACTCTCCAGAATAGGCTCATGGTTTTGTGTCCAAAATATGTACCACCTCCAAGCTCTGTGACATGGCCATGTACTGGATAGCTGAAAGAAATGGGAGCATCTCAGAAAACTCAGATATCAGTTTGACCAGGAAATTCTAAGTGAAGAAACCCTGCTTTGGGCCTTTTGCTCATCAATTGTACTGTTGCCCTGAATGTCAGGAAGGCCTTTGCCTCAGGCCACACCATTGTAGAGCCTAAAGAAACAGTTTTCAAATGGAAATGAAAGGGCATCACCTGTGGCTCTTTGCTTAATTGCTTTGGAAAGGGATGTGTCTGAATCAGTCTTTTGGCCCTGTGTGAGACTGTGGCTTAGATTCTCAGCACCTGATGGATCTAAAGAAGGATCCCATGTGTGCATCCAAAACCAAAATGGACAAAAGAGCAGTCAGTGTGGATGAAGTCTCTCGCATTCCTCTGTATGTGTCCTGTTCTCCATCATGTGAGAACAGTGATCATTTGGTTCAAATGTGTTCCTCAAAACCCTGCAGAGGCTAGCCCATAAGTGCTTGGTTTTTCTCAAGACTCCAATTCACATAAAGAATCTAAAACACACAGTCAGTAGGCCTCAAATTGGAGAAGCAGTGCCATATTAATGGCAGGCCTATTTGATCACTCTTGGGTCACTGGAAGGATGTCCTGGCCACCCTGATTTTAGGCAAAAGAGGGGCAAGGGAGGTTATATTGGACACTGTCTTGGGCTGCACCCCTCATGGAAACCTCGAGCCAGAGGTTATGATGATTGTGTAAATGGAAGAAGATGAGTGCATGTGGAAGTGTTTTGGATTTAATTGTGGATATTTGTGTGACAGTTGGAAGACATAACAAGGTCTACCTGGGCTTGAACTCTGGTGTGATTCCCCTTATAGACTGAGTTCAGGAACTGATCTCAGAGAAGTATTGCCATGTATTGTGTTGTGATTTAAGAGGCCATGTATGAGAGTCACCCTTGGAAACTGAGATCTAGCCCCAGAGTGGCTTTCCACAGAGCTCTGGGAATTTCAGCCAAGATATCACATGATTTCATTCGAAAGACTTGGCAGCCATAGTTGAGAGTGAAAACACACATGGACCTCATATTGTAGACCTCAATGGGCCTGGCTTAATGTGACCTTTTGGCCATTCTTTGGGAAGCATTGCCTGTGAGGGTTCTTCAGAGCTTTCATTGAAATAATCTTGCTCACCATTTACTGGTTTCTGAATAAATTGAAACCCACAGTGCCTCCAACTTCATCCTTGAAAAATGTCTAAATAAATACCATGAAATTTTTGAAATTCCCATTACCAGGTGGCACTGGAGAACCTTTGGATGTCCTGTTGCTGATCATGGATGTACCAGACAGTGCCTTGCTTGACTGGGTTTCATGAAAATGGTGTAGAACAGAGGTGCCAGAAAGTTGCAGCCTGCTGAGAAGTGGGCCTAGAGCTTTGGTGGGCAGGAGTGTGATAAAACATCTCTGTTGGAGCAATGTGGATCTTCCATTGGCTTCCAAATGGCTTGTGGATTACATGAAGCAGCCAGCAGACCCTTGTAATTAAAGGCATCTTGTTATATGAAGAGGATTCAGTGCAATGTTCAGAATCAGGTTGCTATGGACAAGGATGCAATGTGGCAAGCTTTGAGGGATAGAAGCGTGGTTGGTGCGTTCTTCTGCAGACTGAACCACCGCACATGGCAGAACTCCCTCCAGCACTGTGTCTCAGTTGAACTCCTTGAATTTCATGAAGCAAATACCAAACTCCCAGTTCAGCAGCAAAAACCCCACAAAAAGTGGAGGAGGACCAAATGGCTTCACAGTCCAACGGGGAGACACTTAGCCCCCAGAGGCCACAGTTTACCTAAAAAGAAGAAAATCAACACTGCTACCTCATGTTCATTGGAAAATAAGATACCATGTCCTCCACGTCACATAGAGGCAGACCCAGCTTTGATGGTCTCACTACAAATGAAGCCAATTCTCCTGACAACAACATAATTTTCACGTTCCCAAACTCAGAGGCAGTTGCTCTAAAAGTTTTTAGGCCAGCAGAGCTCCATGTTTGTGGAGTGTTTACCCTGTCCCTTACTTTTGGAAACTCCTCTACAACCTCCAAGGTTGTGAACTCCTGAGCATTTTCCATTCCAGATGTGTATTCACTGATTTTCTATCTATTCTCCTCTAACTGTGTCTTACTTGGGGTGAAGGTAATTTCAAGGCATTGTTCTGGATGAGAGTGGGAGGATATTTGTGCAGCATATATTTGCATACAAATTGGATTCAATTTCCAATTTTCCTTTTGAAATACTGAATCCCTGACACTAACCCATACCTACTAGACTCAGACAACTCATCCTAATATGATAGAGAAAAATAACACAAACCTATAGAAATACAAGCAGTTCATTGGAGGCATGTTGTATAGTTGGACTTGCATTTTGCATTATACAAGGTAGGAGTTATAAATCTGGTCAATGCTTAATAGAAAAAGATTTCCATGTGTTTTTAAAGTTAACAAATATGAGAATTCATGTTTCACTTTCTCTTTAGCCTATTCACACTTGTATATTTATATGCATATATAGAATCCTACCAGGTATCACACGTACATCTTTGTGAGGTGGCTGACTTGGCAGATACAAATTGTGAGAAGAGATCACTCCTCCTAAACGCTGTTGGAACTGAAAATTCAACCTGTAGGGAGCGTCCTAGTAGAACAACATTATACATAAACTCATGTTCAGTAAAATAAACATTTTTGCATCTGTGGATGATATATATTTACTGATGAATTTCGATTGGCATTTATATTGCTACTTTTTAATGTCTGAGTGTTTTTTATTTGTGTGTGTGTGTGTGTGTGTGTATACACTCTCCAGATTTTTCAAAATATGAAATATATGTGTCTAATATACACTCTCTAAATTCATTCATGTTCATGTAGGTAGATTTTTAATCAACATTTCACAAGATTATTCTCAGAAATATTCATCAACCTGAAATATATATTTGTTTCCTAGTACTGAAAACTAACTTCAGGGAATGATGCATACAAATCCTAATTATTCTACAGTAACTGACCCAGTCTAACATCAATGCAAGTAGATTCCTATGGGACATGATATGTAATTCTTTATTCATTTGTATTCGACACTGGTACATTATTATTTCTTCAGTTTTTGCACATCATAGGATATACATTTCATCCACAAGTTCACAAATTTATAGGCATTTGTTTCAAATTTAATCACTTTTTGCTTCAGAACACATGTATTGTCAGGGTTTCTTTACTGGTATTTTCATGAGTCTTCTTTCCAAACACATTATTTTCGATTTACAAAGTCACTTTTGAAGCAAAACTCACACACTCTTCATGATAAACCAAAACACGAATATTACCATTAGATGTATAACTGCTTGGAATGAATGATTGTATATCAATATACAATTTCCTGTAATTTTTCAGATATTAGATCAATTCATTTTTTAAAGTTGAAAAAAGTTATATTATTTATTCACATTAGGGTCTATTCATGCTTTATCTCTATATTCATAGACACAGGGTACACCTCTTTGTACCCCCGATTCTAATTTTACATCTTCAATATATTGCTCGCAGAAATGGTGGAAGACATACTCATGTCACCTGATGTACATATACATTTAATCAAAGTAATATTCTGGACAAAAAAATGTAAAGGTCACATTTATGATTGTACCAAAGCCTAAATGTAAAGTGTACATGGATTACTAAAAACATCCATGTCCAGGTTGCCTAATGCTGTCAATTGTCAATCCTATTGGTGACTACATATTTGTTTCTTCCTAATTTATATATTCAAACTCAACCCTGTTGAAAATGTCTAATCCTATCACTCACTTTATACTTTGCCTGATTTCGTAATGTTTCTATTGATATCTGCTTTTTTACATGTTTTCCCAAGTTGATCCTAGTGACTGACACTTCATATGTGCTGACATTTACATTCACTCTATAATCGAAACCCTATTGCTAAAGAACTTTTGGTCCAAATCCTATACTCACTCTTCTTTCTAAACCTACCGACTATCTTCCTAATCCTACCGACTATCCCTTTTTGATTGGATGTTCTCTTCTACATTCAATCATCCAAGGTAAAAGGTCCTATGCCATTGTATATCGAATTATCTGAGACAACTTTGCAGAGCATAATTCAAAGCTAAGTATCCCAATCAAGGGAAAAACCCTTCTGGGCTTCAAATCATACCTAGATTTCTGTTTTCATCCTTATATTTCACCAGATCTTAGAGAAGACGGACCATTTCAGGGGAATATAGTATGGCCCACCTGTCAGTGGACAATCTGGATAGTCACAGACCTAATTGGGGGAAGGAGGTGACTTTGTGGGAGTGGGTATGGGTTTATTGTTTTGTCTCATGTTCTGAGAATAGATGGGAAAGGCGGTTAGTTTGGTTTGGAGTGGACAGTTTCTAGTAAGTCATTTGACAAGGCAAGTGTTTCTATGTCTGTGTATCCCACTGTGTCCGTTGTTGTAGATATTGGAAAAGAGAATGCATTAATGGATGTGTACTGTCTAGTGTAAATCTTCCCATAATTCAACCTGCCCAATATATAAATGGAGTGCAGCTTGTCTTGTTGATGTGCAACACCTGCTATCTTTCTAAGTTGCTGTTTTCTTCCTGAATTCTGGCCACTATCCAGAATAGGCTCATGGATTTGTGTCAAAAATATGTACCACCTCCAAACTCTGTGACATGGCCATGTACTGGATAGCTGAAGAGAATGGCGAGCATCTCAGAAAACGCAGATATCAGTGTGACCAGGAAAGTCTCAGTGGAGAAACCCTGCTTTGGGCCTTTTGCTTACTTATTGTTGTTTTGCACTGAATGTCAGGAAGTTCTTTGCCTCAATCCACCACTTTGTGAAGCCTGAAGTAAACAGTTTTCAAATGGAAATGAATGTCATCACCTGTGGCTCTTTGCTTAATTGCTTTGGGAAGGGATGTGTCTGAATTAGTCTCTTGGCCATGTTTGTGTCTATGACTTAGATTCTCAGCACCTGATGGATCTAAAGAATGATCCCATGTGTGCGTCCAAAACCATAATGGCAAAAAAAAAAAATCATTCATTATGGATGAAGTCTCTTGCCTTCCTCTGTTAAGTTCTGAACTCCATCAAGTGAGAATAGGGATTCTTTGGGTCAAATGAGTTCTTCAATTCCCTGCAGAGGTGCTTGGGTTTTCGCATAACTCCAAATCACATAAAGAATTGATACCTAAAATCAGTAGGCGTCAAATTGGAGAAACACAGAAGTATTAACGGCAGGCTTATTTGATCACTCCTCGTTCACAGAAACGGTGTCCAGGCCACCTTGACTTTAGGCAAATGAGGGGCAAGCGAGCTGATTTTGGACACTGTCTTGGCTTTTCTCATGACTCCAATTCACATAAAGAATCTAGACCCCACAGTCAGAGAGCCTCAAATTGGATAAGGGGAGCAGTATTAAGGGCAGGCCTATTTGATCACTCCTGATTCACAGGAAGGGTGCCCAGGCCACCCTGAAGTTAGGCAAAAGAGGTGCAAGAAGCTTATTTTGGACATTCTCTTGGGCTGCACAACTCATAGAAAACTCCAGGAAGAGGTTATGATTAGTGTCTATATGGAAGAAGAATAGGGCCATGAGGGAGTATTTTGGTTTTAATTGTTTTCATTTGAGTCGCGGTTGGAAGAGTTGTCTGGGTCCACCTGGACTTGAACTCTGGTGTGATTCTCCTTATAGACTGAGTTCTGGAACTGACCTGAGAGAAGTATTGCCATGAATTGTATTGAGATTTTAGGAGGCCAGGCATGAAGTTGCCATTGGAACCTGAGATCTAGGCACAGCTTGGCTTTCCACAGAACACTGGGAATCTCAGCCAGGATATTACATGATTTTATTCTGAAAGACTTGGCATGCATTATTGAGATTCAAAACACACATGGACCTCGCTTTATAGACCTCAATTGGCCTCGCTTCATGTGACTTTTTGGACACTCTTTGGGTAGCCTTGCCTGTGAGAGTGCTCCAGAACTTTCCCTGAAATTAGCTTCCTAACCCTTTAATGGTTCCTGAATGAATTGCAAACCACAGTGCCTCCAACTTCATCCGTGAAAAATTGCTAGATAATTACCATGAAATTTTTAAAATTCCCATGACCAGATGTCACTGGAGGACCATTGATGTCCTGTTGATGATCATGAATATACCAGACAGGGCCTTGATTGACTGGGTTTCAGGAAAATGGTGTAGAACAGAGATGCTGGTAAGTAGAAGAATAGTGAGTAGTGGGCCTAGAGAAGTGTTACGCAAGTGAGTGATAAAACATCTGTGGTGGGGCCATGTGGATCTTCCATTGGCTTCCAAATGGCTTGAGACTGACATGGTGCAGCCATCAGACCCATATACGTAAAGGCATATTTTTATATGGAGAGGTTTTAGGGCAATGTTCAGAATCATGTTGCTATTGTCAAGGGGGCAAGCTACGTGGGATAGAACCCTGGTTGGTGCATTCTCCTGGAGACCCTGCACACCACAGCTGACAGAACTCCCTTCAGCACTGTTTCCCATTGAAACTCGTTGTATTTAATGAAGCAAATACCAAACTCCCAGTGCAGCATCAAGAAACACCACGATAATTGGAGGATGACCAAGTTGTTTCACAGTCCACACGGGAGACACTTAGCCCTCAGTGGCCACAGTTTACCTACAAAGAGAGAATTCAGCACTGCTGCCTCATTTTTATTGAAAAATAAATAACCATGTCCTCCAGGTCACGTAGATGCAGATCGAGCTTTGATTGTCTCACTACAAATAAAGCTAAAGCTCCTGAAAACAACATATATTTTAAGTGCCCAACCTTAAAGGCAGATTCTCAAAAAGTCTTTAGGCCAGCAGAGCTCCATATTTGTGGAGTGTTTACCCTGTCCCTTACTTTTGGAAACTCCTCTACCGCCTCCAAGATGTGAAATCTGGAGCATTTTCCATTCCTGATAGGTATTCACAGATTTTCTAACTCTTCTCTTCTAATTGTGTCTTACTTGGGGCGAAGGTAATGTCAAGGCATTGTTCTGGAGGAGAGTGGGAAGAATTTTCTGTAGCATATATTTGCATAAACATTGGACTCAGTTTTCTATTTTCCATTCAAAATACTGAATCCCTGACTCTAACCCATACCCGACCAGACTCTGACTACTAATTGTAATATGATGGAGAAAAATAACCCAAACAGAATCGAAATACAAGCAGTTCAGAGTAGGCCTGGTGTATTGTTGTACTTTTCTTTTGCGTGATACAGAGTTGGAGTTATGAATCTAGTCAATTTATTGTTGAAATAGCTGTCCATGTATTTTTAAGGTTAACAAATATGTGAATTCCTGTCTCCCTTTCTCTGTATTCTTATATGCACATTTAGATTCCTCCCTGGTACCACACGTACATTCTTGTGAGGTGGCTGACTTGGCAGATACAAATTGTTAGAAGCGATCACTCCTACTAAACTTGTTGGAATTGGATATTCAACCTATGGTTGAGCTTGCTAGTTGAACAGCATTATACATAAATCCATGTTCAGTAAAATTAATATTTTTAGATCTGTGGATGATATATATTTTATAATGAATTTTGATTGACATATACTTTTTTGTCTGTGTGTGTTTTGTATGTATATATATATATATATATATATATATATATATATATATATATATACTCTCCAGATTTTTCAAAATATGAAATATATGTGTCTTATATACACTCACTAAATTCATTCATGTTTATTATGTGGATTTATAATCAACTATTCACAAGATTATTCTGAGAAATATTCATCCACCTGAAATTTGCCTAATGCTCTCAAATGTCAATCCTAATTGTGACTACATATTTGTTTCTTCCTAAGATTATATATTTAAACTCAACCCTGTTCAAAATATCTAATCCTATCACTCACTTTATACTTTGCCTGATTTTGTAATGTCTCTATTGATATCTGCTTTCCTACATATTTTCCCCAGTTCATCATTGTGACTGACTCTTCACCTGTGCTGACATTTACATTCACTCTCTAATAGAAACCCTATTGCTAAAGAAATTTTTTTTCCAATTCCTATACTCACCCTTCTTCATAAAAGTACTGACTATCTTCCTAATGCTACAGACTATCGTTTTTGACTGAATGTTCTCTTCTACATTCAATCATCCAAGTAAATGTGGGGCAAGCTTCAGAGGAGGAGACCACCAACAGACTATCTCTTGCAACATCAAAGGGTTTTTTGGGTGTCCAGCATGCTGGGGTTAAGAGCTCACCTGAATAGAGCAGATAGCCCTGAGAATAGCTTAAATAGAGCTTATATACTTTCCCTGGAGAGGGCAGGGAGGGAATTTTATTGATGGGTCAGGGTGAGTGGGTGGTTTGCATTCAACTGGGTGAGGGAGTACATTCTGCAGTTGGGCAGTTGGGGACAGAACATTCTGGGAACAAGATTTGCAAGCATTTCTCAAGATTTCAATAGTGTTTTGTTAAGCATACAGAAAAACAAGAAGTGACAAGTACCTATTTTATTAACCTTTAATTCCCCACTTCTTCTTCTGGCTACTTTTAATCATAAAAATGATCATTGGAGGGTGTCACATTCTATGTCTTCTAGTGGGGTATTACCATAAGTTTAACTCGTCCAATTTGAGCCTGGAGAAAAGAAATTACACGGTTGAGCAAACAGGATTTTATAGTTAGCAATAATATGAGGATTATTATTGGACCGGCCAGGGTTGATAAAAACGTAGTTAACCAGGAGGAGTGTGTGAACCAAGACTCAAGCCACCCTTTTTGGGCCTCTCTCTCTTGTTGATGCTCTTCAAGGTGTCTTTTAAATTTACTCATAGATTTTATTACAACTCCAGTATGGTCAGCATAAAAACAACATTCTTCCCTCAATGCAGCACAAAGGCCCCCTTCTCTAATGAAGAGGAGGTCCAACCCTCAACTGTTCTTTAAAACAAATTCAGAGAGAGAGGTTAAAGATTCATGCAAAGCTCTGATGGAGGTTTCTAATATCTTAGTTTTTCTCTATTGCTTCTTCTAATTGGGTCATTTGTTGTGTCCCATGGACAATGGCAGTGGTTCCTGTGCCCACCCGTGCAGCAACTCCTATTCCTAATAGGATGGCTAAAGTGAGGGATACAAGTTCCCAGTGGAACCGGATGTATGCCCCCCCCATTTGATCTTCAAACGAACCTGCGTCATGATAGAGCTTTCTGGGAAACATCTGCAACATTTCAAAATAATCACATCTGTTGACCATTTCATGAAAACATAAACAATGTTTAAGTATATAGAATTATGCTGTTGTAGGGACAGACAAGGCAAGGCACCTAAGATAGCACTGAAGACAGGGAAACAGTCCTATATTGTTGCAACTGGATTCAGAGGGCATTGCTTCTGTTGTAATCAATTAATCCCCTGAAACTCAAGTTTAGGTAGTTTCAGAATTGTGTACCCAACATATAAGGGATGAGGCTCAGAAGTTTACAGTCTGCAGAAGTTCAAAAAAGCAGTATATGTTTCTGATTTTTCCTCTGTTCTGGGCAAGTTAAATTTTCAAGGACACCTGGGAGGAGGAGAGCTTTTTATTCCCTTTCTTATTTTCCCCCTGCCAGCTGTTACAACGGAGCCCAGTTGGTAATTTCTTTATCTTAGAAATGTGGCCATTTCTGTGAAGCCCCAGCTGAAGGCCAGAGGACTTGTTCACATATTTTGTGAAAAACTAGTTAGGGGTTGTCTAGCTTAGAAGTACTGAGTTTTTTAGCCAGTGGCCAAGTATAACAGGGCAATTCAAAAAGAGAAAGATTATCTACATTGAACTCTTTATAGAAACTCTATGCTGAAAGTTCTAAAGTCAGCCATGGTGAAGACTTCTGGAGAAGGACATTTAAGACTTTTCTGTGGGCCTGGTACAGAGGGGGAATACGGGGAAGGTGGGGCTGAGAGAAGCTCCGAGGATCTGAGAATGAAGAAAAAGAGAGATGTAAAAGAATAATTGGAAAGGTGTTTGGGAATTTCCTAGCAAAAAACTTGAGAAGTAGAACAGGTAGAGCAGAGCAGAAAACGGGAGTGAGTATCCCAAAATCCTGTGAGGGACTTTAAATTTTAGTAACCTGTTTTCAGTGATGACAAAGCAACTTTAATGGCCATTTATATTACATCTTGGATAAGGGTCTGAGAGCTCTCCTCAGCTCGTTTGAGCTTTGGGTTAGCTGGAAAGAGGACCTGGTGGGACCCGGTGTGGGCACTGACAGGAAGAGAGAGGAGTGAGTGGGTGGAGGGGTACCTCAGTACCTGCTACCTCACAAGCGGGCAATTGTCTGAGAACTGGTGGAGGTTTGGGATTCTGATCTAGTAATTGGAGGGGAGAAATCACGTTGCTGAGGTGGGAGTGACAGCAGAGAGTCTGGAGCAGAAGGCTGAGGATAAAAATCTATTGGAGAAGCATAGTTCAGGATGTGAGTGAAGGAGGGAAAGGGCTTCCACATAGGGGAATCTCCTTTCACCCTTTTGAGCACTTGCAGAATTTAAAAAGGTCACGCAAAATTTGAGGATCTAGAGACCCCTCTGGGGGCCATCCTTTTTCTGTTTTCTACTTGGTAATATGGCCAATGCTGTGTACTGAATTTGATGAAGTATTGGGGTTCCATCAGGCAGCCTCTGTATGCTCACATCTCCATGACATACAGAAGTAGTCGGTTTTTCCCCCACACAGCCGTTACTGTTTGTGGCTTTGATAGTTTCCCGGGCAAACATAGTAATCTAGGCTAGCCAACCTGCATCTGGCTCGCGTGTCCCTACATCCATAATGTTTGTTTCCATTATCTATGGTACAGAAGGGATTTAATGGTATTTTAGTGGGATTTTCTTCATCAGGGATATCCCAATAGAAAAAAACCTATGGCCAGCTGACAAATGTCTGGGTGGAGAGATGGCCACCAGGTCCCTAAGGGGGCTGTATGCGAGATAGATTATACACTTTTCCAGTAGGATTTGTGATCAGCCATCGCTGCTTAAAAGGCTGATGAGGGTTAGGACTACTTGTGGCCAAGGGGAGAGTATATAACCTTATCCACATGGCGAATACACAATTTGAAACTGTTACCAGTCTTTTCCAGTTTCCAGAAAGATTCTGAACAAGGTGCAGGCTTGAGATGAGAGGCATGGATCCAAGAAGTGATTCTGTATACCTTTACCACTGTAGGTGTTATAAGTAGCACCTGGTATGGTCCTTTCCAGCTGGGTTCCAGGGATGACACCTGATGTCATCTTACATACATGAAGTCTCTTATTTGATATGGATGTGGAATCCCCTGGTACACAGTTTGTTACGCAGTGGGCAGCTATTTTCACAGGTATCACTGAGTTCTTTCAAGAGCTTTAAGTCTGTCAAGCAAGAGGGTGTGGAAAGGATCCTTAGGTCTTACAGTTGGGCTTAGGACCCTTACTGGACGAGGGCCACCATAGAGAATTTCTCAGGGGGTAAGGTTACTCAAAGAAACAGAAGGATTTTTTCTTGCATGAAACATTGCAAAAGTCAGGAGCACAGTCCAATCTTTTATGCTGGTCTCTAAGCTTAATTTCGTTAAGGTCTCTTCAATGGTTCTATTCATTCTTTCTATTTGTCCTGAACTCTGGGGTCTATAAGCACAATGTAACTTCCAATTAATCCCCAGGTTCCTGGCTAACCCCTGACTTACCTGGGCCATGAACATCGGTCCATTATCAGATCCTATTACCAGCTTAGCTTCCTCCAATGGTAGAGAGGCTTAGTCAGCAGCAGGGGAATCACTTAGAGTGTGTTGTGTGTTAGGGGATGAGGGCAGGGGATAAGGAGAGGAGGAAGAGTCCAGTAGAGTCAAATCTTGTGACTCAGGGAAAACAGAGGGTGGAGGAGGAGGAAGAGGTGAGGGTTTGAGAGATCATGTGGGAAGGAGTATGAGCAGAGGCATGGGCAAGGAAAGGCTTCACCCATGGAGGAGGAGATTTGCAGAGGTCCTGCAAAGTTAAGATATATGGCTGTTGATCAGGATGGCTATGTGGCCCTGGCTGAAAGACAATATCTCTGACTTTTTAAATTAGTGGGAAGTAGAAAGATCTTTCTTGGGGCCATACGACTCCAAAGATGGGCCATTCTGAGGCACAGAGAGTCTGCCAGGTCCAGCGTTTTACTAAAAAAAGAAAGATTCTGAGCCCTTAAGCGGACTTTGGTTCAGTGATCAAGGGTCAGGGACAGAGGCATTGAAGTGCTCTGTCCCATAATGAAAGGTACACAAACAGTAAAAGCAAAGACACATGACACAGATAAGACAAGACCATAAAGACAGGCAATGGACATCCAACACTGAGACCAGGAATGCGTAGCCGGCAAAACCCGATAGGATGGCAATACCGAATCTAAAAGAAAATATCACTGAGTCGATGAAGCAATTGTTCCTTGATTCTCCGAGTCCTCTGCGGGGTCCCCCAGGGAGGTGCCCTATGTCTCTGTGACACGTCTCTCAGCCACCGTCGGAGAGACCCCAGGCTCTTCATCGCCAGCAATTTTGCCAAGCTCTAACATCTAACATGACACCTGAAACCAGAAAGAGGCGCCTTACTTGCTCCGAGAGGAGCCCGTTGGGGTCTCTCATCCGCCACTGCCGGAACTCGGTGGAACCTCAATATGTAAAGGTCAGGTGAGTGTTGGAGGAAGAGACTACCAAGAGACTGTCTCATGCAACAGCAAAGGGTTATTTTGGGTCCAGCTTGCTGGGGCTCACAGCTAACTTAAATAGATCAGAGAGCTCTGAGAACAGCTTATGCAGAGCTTACATACATTCCTTGGAGAGGGAAGGGAGGGAAGTTTACTGATGTGTAAGGGTGAGTGGGCGGTTCGCGTGACACCGAGTGAGGCAGTACATTCTGCAGTTTGGCAGTTGGGAACAGTACATTCTAGAACAAGATTAGCAAACATTTCTCAAGATTTCAACAGTGTTTTTTTAAGCATACAGAAAAACAGGAAATAGCAAGTACCTATTTTATTAACCTTTCACTACCGACTATCCCTTTTTGACTGAATGTTCCTTCTGCATTAATTCATGCAAGGTACAAGGTCCTATGCCATTGTATATCGATTTATCTGAGACATCTCTGCAGAACGTAATTCAATGCTGCGTATCCCAATCAAGGGCCCAATGCCCTTCTGGCCTTCAAATCATACTTAGATTTCTTTTTTCATACATATATTACACCTATATATTCTTATACACATAGCAGGTTCCCAATACCATTATTCATCCAGCACAATGATTTCTAACCCAAATCAAACATGTTTTTAACCATAATCATACACTATTCCCTCAATCTAACTTTATAGAAGAGCAGGGAAAGAGTTGATTTTACAATACAGAAATGTAGGGAAACTTCCACCTGCTGAGAACCTCAAAGGCCCATGCAGAAATGATCCCTGGAGAAGATGTAGGCAGCTATGAAGGACCTGAGAGACCAAAAGTCATCTTCCATGGCAAACAACCCGGTCAGGATAAAAGGTTGTGTCTGAATCAGATTCTCTTCTTAATGTAGAGAACATGGACCAAAACAGGCCTTTGTGGAGATCTATTCCTGGGTGCCTATGGTTGATATACCATTCTAACTTGTGAAAGTGTCACAGGAAGTAGGGGCAGCCTCAATCTCATGGGACCCTTGGAAGTAACAGTTAAGACAAAGTGGTTGCCAAGACAGGGACCTCATTCAGTTCAGGAAGGAAGTGACCTCACCTCACTTCCATGGTGATGGAACTCTCTGAACTTTGGATCCAGGAAGCCAGGCACCCAGAGCCAGTACCAGTCCCAGTCCCTATGGTCTCACTTGTTTGGATTTACTAAATGCAGTCAGTCTTTCTTGGTACCTTCAGACGTGAGAAGGCCAAATGCCAGGAAAGCTCGGAAGCGGGGCTTTTCTTGAGAAAGTCGTTAGTGGCTCACCGTTGGCTCCTGAGAAGTTCACAGAGTTTGCCAAGGAGACCAGATCTGAGACAGGACAGGCCATTTCGGGGGAACGTATTATGGCCTACAAGTCAGAGGACACTCCAGATAGTCAAAGACCTACTTAGGGGAAGGAGGTGCCTTTGTGGGTGTGGTTGTGGGTTTGTGGTTTTGTCTCATTTTCTGAGAATAGGTAGGACAGTAGGTTTGTTTCATTTGAAGTGGACTGTTTCTAGTAAGTCTTTTCACAGGGCGAGTGTTTCTATGTCTGTGTATTCCACTGTTTCCGTGGTTGTAGACATTAGAAAAGAGAATTCATCAATGCATGTGTCCTGTCTAGTAGAAAGCTTCTCAGCATTCATATTGCCCCGTTTATGAATGGACTGTAGCTTGCCTTATCGATGAGCAACACCTGCTACCTTCCTAAGTTTCTATTTTCGTCCTGAATTCCGGCCAATTTCAAGAATAGGCCCATGGTTTTGTGTCCAAGATATGTACCACCTCCAAGCTCTGTGACATGGCCATGTACTGGATAGCTGTAGGTGATGGCGAGCATCTCAGAAAACTCAGATATCAGTGTGACGAGGAAAGTCTCAGAGGAGAAACCCTGCTTCGGGCCTTTTGCTTACCTATTGTTCTGTTGCCCTGAATGTCAGGAAGTTCTTTGCATCTGGCCACCCCTTTGTGAAGCCTGAAGAAAACAGTTTTCAAATGGAAATGATTGGGCATACCTGTGGCTCTTTTCTTAAGTGCTTTGAAAAGGGATGTGACTGAATCAGCCCCCTGGCCCTGTGTGTGGCTGAGGCTTAGATTCTCAGCACCTGATGGATCTAAAGAAAGTTCCCATGTTTGCATCCAAAGGAAAAATGGCAGAAAGAGCAGCCATTGGGATGAAGTCTCTCGACTTCCTCTGTAAGGTTCCGGAACTCCATCAAGTGAAAATAGGGATCCTTTGGGTCAAATGAGTTCTTCAAAACCTGCAGAGGCTAGCCCATAGGTGCTTGGTTATTTCATGACTAAAATTCACATAAAGAATCTAAACCAAACAGTCAGTAGGCCTCAAATTGGAGAATTGGAGCAGTATTAATGGCAGGCCTATTTGATCACTCCTGGTTCACAGGATGGGTGTCCAGGCCACCTTTACTATAGGCAAATGAGGGTCAAAGGAGCTTATTTTGAACACTGTCTTGGTCTGCTCCCCTCATGGAAACCTCCAGCAAAATTATGATGAGTGTCAATATGAAAGAAGATGAGGGCCATATGGGAGTGTTCTTGTTTTAATTGTGGTAATTTGTGTGGTAGTTGGATAAGATGACTGGGATCACCTGGGCTTGAACTCTGGTGTGATTTCCCTTAAAGAATGAGTTCTGGATCTGACCTCAGAGAAGTATTGTCGTGAGTTCTCTTGGGATTTTACTAGGCCACGCGTGAGAATCGCCTTTGGAAACTGAGATCTAGGCCCAGGATGGCTTTCCACAGAGCTCGGGGATTCTGAGCCAGGATATCACATGATTTAATTCTTAAAGACTTGGCAGCCCTAGTTGACAGTCCAAACACATATGGACCTCACATTGTACACCTCAATGTGTCTGGATTCATGTGACCTTTTGGCCAGTCTTTTGGAAGGCTTTTCTGTGAGTGTTCTCCAGAGCTTTCATTGAAATGAGCTTCCTCACCATTTAATGGTTCCTGAATTAATTGAAACCCACAGTGCCTCTAACTTAATTTTTGAAAAATGACTAGATTAATACCATAAAATTTTTGAAATTCCCATGACCAGGTGGCACTGGATAAACTTTGGATTTCCTGTTGCTGATCATGAGTGTACAAAAGAGTGCCTTGATTGACTGGTTTTCGTGAAAATGGTGTAGAACAGAGATGCCAGTAATTTGGAGCCTAATGAGTAGTGGGCGTAGAGAAGTGGACTGTAGGTGTGTAAATAAATATTTTTGGTAGGACCACCTGGATCTTCCATTGGCTTCGAAAGACTTGCGACTGACATGGTGCAGGCAGCAGACCTTTATATGTAAAGGCATCTTGTCATATGGAGAGGTTTCAGGGCAATGTTCAGAATCAGGTTTCTATAGTCAAGGGGAAAGCTATGTAGGATAGAAGCCTGGTTCGTACATTCTCTTTGCGTTCCTGACCAACCACAGATGACAGAACTCCCTCCAGCATTTTGTACCAGTTGAACTCCTTGTATTTCGTGAAGCAAATACCAAACTCCCAGTGCAGCAGTAAGAATCACCCTGGAAAGTGGAGGATCACCAAATGGCTTCACAGTCCACACGGAAAGACACTTAGCTCCCAGTGGCCACAGTTTACCTACAAAGAGAGAATTCAGAACTGCTCCCTCATGTTCATTAGAAAATAAGGACCATGTGCTCCAGGTCATAGAGATGCAGACCCAGATTTCATGGTGTCACTACAAACGAAGCTAAATCTCCTAACAATTACATATATTTCTTGTCCCCAACCTCAGAGGAAGTTTCTCAAGAAGTCTCAAGGCCAGCACAGCTCCATGTTTCTGGATTGTTTACCCTCTCCCTTACTTTTGGAAACTGTTCTACCACCTCCAGTGTTGTGAACTCCTGAGCATTTTCCATTCCACATATATATTCAGATTTTCTAACTCCTCTCCTCTAATTGTGTCTTACTTTTAGCGATGGTTATGTCAAGGCATTGTTCTGGATGAGAGAGGGAAGATTTTTGTGTATCACATTTTTGCATACACATTAGATTCATTTTCCTTTTTTCCATTTGAAATACTGAATCCCTGACACTAACCCATACCCTACTAGACTCTGACTACTAATCCTAATATCATGGAGAGAAAGAAACCTAACCGAATAGAAATACAGACCTTTCATAGGAAGCATGGTGTATACTTCTATTTGCCTTCTGCATTATCAAGAGTATGTGTTTTAAATCTAGTCAACTTTTCATTGTAATATTTCTCCATAATTTTTTAAAATTATCACATATATAAATTCCTGTCTCCCTTTCTCTGTATCCTATTCAGCACATGTATTTTTTTATACATATATATATAATATCCTACCTGGTATCACACGGACATTCTTGTGAGCTCCCTGATTTTGGAATATAAAATTGTGAGAACAGATGACTCTCCCTAAATAATGATGGGACTGAAAATTCAACCTATGGGTGAGCTTCCTAGTGAAAAACACTATACATAAATCCATGTTCAGTAAAATGAATATTTTTGGATATGTGGATGAATTATATTTCATGATGAATTTCGATTGGCATATATATTGCTAAATATTAATGTGTGTGTGTATGTATTTTTTTTTAAATCTGGAAAAAAAATGTATATGTGTATATATATACATATATATATATATTATATATGTATATATATATGTATATATATATAATATATATATTATATATATATATATGTATATATATTCTCCAGATTTTAAAAAAAATATGAAAAATATGTGTCTTATTATACACTCCCTAAATTCATTTATATTCATGTATGTGGGTTCAAAATCCAATTTTTACAAGATTATTTTCAGCAATATTTATACACCTGTAATACATATTGGTTTCCTACTACTGAATACTAAGTTCAGTAGGTGGTGCATACAAATCCTAATATTTCTACAGTACCTGACCCAGTTTAACATCAATGCAAGTAGATTGCTATGGGACATGATGTGTATTTTGAAGTTCATTTTTACTCAACACTGGTACATTACTATTTTTTCAGTATATGGACATCATAGGATATATTTTTTCACCCACAACTTCACAAAATTATAGGCATTTGGTTCACTTTCATTTACTTACTACTTAAGAACACATGTATTCCTCCATGTTTCTTTACTGGTCTTTTCACTAGACTTCTTTCTAAACACATTATTTTTGATTCCATAATCATTTTTGAAGCAATACTCACTCTTCACGATAAACCGTAACCCTAATATTACCATTACATATATAACTGGTTGGAATGATTGTATATATATCAATATAAGATTTCCAATATATTTTCAGATGCAAACTCAATCCATTATTTAAAGTTGGAACCAGTTATATACTTTATTCACAATCTGGTCTATTCATGCAACATCTCAATAATGATCAACACAAGGTACACCTATTTGTATCACCAGTACTAATTTATAAGTTTCCAGAATATTACTCCCCATAATGGTGGAAGAAATACTCATGTCACCTTATCTACATATAAATTTTATCACGGTAGTATTCTGGACACAAAATGCAAAGGTCACACATATGATTGTACCAAAGCCTAAATGGAAAGTGACCATGGATTACTAAAAACATCCATGTCCAGGGTGCCTAATGCTCTCAAATGTCAATCCTATTGATTACTACATATTTGTTTTTTCCTAAGATTATATATTCAACCTCAAGCCTGTTGAAAATGTCTAATCCTATCACTCACTTTATACTTTGCCTGATTTCCTAATCTTTCTATTGATATCTGCTTTCCTACATATTTTTCCCTGTTCATCATTGTGACTTTCTCTTCAGATGTGCTGACATTTACATTCACTCTCTAACTGAAACCCTATTGCTAAAGAACTTTTGGTCCAACTCCTAGTCTCACTCTTCTTCCTAAACCCACTGACTATCTTCCTAATCCTACAGACTATCCCTTTTTGACTGGATGTTCTCTTCTACATTCAATCATCCGAGGTACACGGTCCTATGCCATTGTATATCGATTTATCTGAGACCTCGGTGCAGAACATAATTCAAGCTCAGTATACCAATCAAGGTTCTGTTGCCCTGAATGTCAGGAAGGTCTTTGCCTCAGGCCACCCCTTTGTGAAGCCTGAAGAAAAAAATTTCAAATGGAAATAAATGGGCATCACCTGTGGCTCTTTGCTTAATTGCTTTGGAAAGGAATTTGTCTGAATCTGCCTCTTGGCCCTGTGTGAGGCTGTGGCTTCGATTCTCAGCACCTGATGGATCTAAAGAAAGATCCCATGTGTGCATTCAAAACCAAAATGGCAAAAGAGCAGTCATTGTGGATGAAGATTCTTGCCTTTCTCTGTTAGGTTCCTGACCCCCTTCAAGTGAGAATAGGGATCCTCTTTGTCAAATAAATTCTTGAATGCTCTGCAGATGTGCTTGGGTTTTCTCATGACTCCAAATCACATAAAAAATCTATACCTGACATTCAGTAAGCCTCAAATTATAGAAACAAAGCGGAATTAATGGCAGGCCTTTTTGATCACTCCTGGTTCACAGGAAGGGTGTCCAGGCCACCCTGACTTTAGGGAAATTAGAGGCAAGGGAGCTTATTCTGAAAACTGTCTTTAGTTGCAACCCTCATGGAAACTTCCATCCAGAACATTTGATGAGGGTCTTTATGGACGAAGATGAGGGCCATGTGGTAGTTATTTTGTTTCAATTGTGGTCATTTGTGTGGGGGTTGGAAGAGATGACTTGGTCCACCTGGGCTTGAACTCTGGTGTGATTCCCCTTAGAGCCTGAGTTCTGGAACGTACCTCATAGAAGTATTGATATGAATTGTGTTGGTTTTTAGGAGGCCACGCATGATTGTCACCCTTTCAAAGTGAGATCTAGGCCCAATGTGGCTTTCCACAGAGCAATGGGAATCTCAGCCAGGAAATCACATGATTTTATTCTGAAAGACTTCGCAGCCATTGTTGGCCCTCGGAAGCAAGAAGGAGTGGCCATACTCATATCGAATAAAATCAACTTAAAACCTAAGTTAATCAAAAGTGATAAAGAAGGACACTATATACTGTTAAGAGGCAACATTCACCAACAAGACATAACAATTATCAATTTGTATGCACCAAACAATGGTGGTGCAAAGTCATAAAACAAACTCTCCTCAAGTTCAAGAGTCATATAGGCTATAACACAATAATTACGGGTGACATCAGCACACAACCCTCGCCATTGGACAGATCCTCTAGAGAAAATCTGAATTAAGAAACTATAGAACTCAATAGCACAATCAATAACCTAGACTTAACCAACATACATAGAATATATCAAACATCATAAAGTGGATACATGTTCTTCTCAGCAGCACATTGGTCCTACTCAAATATAGACCATATATTATGCCATATGGAAACTCTTAGTAAATATAAAAGTATGGAGATAATACCATGCACCATATCTGATCATAATGGAATGAAACTTGAAATTAATGATTGAAGAAGGAAGGAAAAATTCTACATCACATGGAAAATGAACAATATGTTACTGAATAATCAATGGGTTACAGAAGACATCAAGGAGGAGATAAAAAATCTCTTAGAGACAAATGAAAATACAGACACAACATACCGGATTCTGTGGGAAACAATGAAAGCAGTTTTAAGAGGGAAATTCATTTCTTGGAATTCTTTCCTCAAAAAAAGAAAAAAACAACAAATAAATGATCTCACACTACATCTCAAAAACCTAGAAAAAAAAGAGCAAAACAACAAATGTAGTAGAAGACAAGAAATAATTAAAATTAGAGGAGAAATCAACAAAATTGAAACAAAAAAAATTGAACAAATAAAAGTTGGTTCTTTGAAAATAAATTAAATCGACAGGCCCTTAGCCATGCTAATGAAGAGAACTAGAGAGAGAACTCAAATTACTAACATATGGGATAAAAAAGGCAATATCACAACAGACACTACAGAAATACAGAAGATAATTCGAAAGTATTTTGAAACCCTATATTCCAATAAAACAGAAGATAATGAAGATATCGAAAAATTTCTTATGTCATATGATCTGCCCAGATTGAGTCCGGAAGACACACAAAATTTAAATAGACCAATAACAAAGGAAGAAATAGAAGAAACCTTCAAAAGACTACCTACCAAAAAAAACCCTGGACCAGATGGTTATACAGTAGAGTTCTACAAAACGTTCAACGATGAATTAATACCAATACTTTTCAAGCTATTTCAAAAAATAGAAAAAGAAGGAGTTCTTCCAAATTCATTCTATGAGGCCAACATCACCCTGATCCCAAAACCAGACAAAGACACTTCAAAGAAAGAAAACTACAGACCAATATCTCTAATAAACTTGGATGCAAAAATTCTCAATAAAATCCTGGCAAATCAAATACAAAAGCATATAAAAAAATTGTGCATCATGATCAAGAGGGATTCATCCCAGGGATGCAAGGCTGGTTCAATATACGGAAATCAATAAATACTATTCACCACATCAATAGACTTAAAGAGAAGAACCATATGATCATCTCGATAGATGCAGAAAAAGCATTCTACAAAGTACAGCATCCCTTTATGTTTAAAACTCTATAAAAACTAGGAATAACAGGAACTTACCTCAACATTGTAAAAGCTATATATGCTAAACCTCAGGCTAGCATCATCGTAAATGGAGAAAAACTGAAGGCATTCCCTTTAAAATCTGAAACAAGACAGGGATGCCATCTATCACCACTTCTATTCGATTTAGTTCTTGAAATACTAGCCAGAGCAATTAGACAGACAAAAGAAATTAAAGACTTAAAAATAGGAAAAGAAGAACTTAAATTATCGCTATTTTGGGATGACATGATAATATATTTAACAGACCCAAAAGGTTCTACAAAGAAACTGCTAGAGTTAGTAAATGAATTCAGCAAAGTGGCAGGATATAAAATCAACACGCATAAATCTAAGGCATTCCTGTATATCAGCAACAAAACTTCTGAAATTTAAATGAGGAAAACCACTCCTTTTACAGTATACTCAAAGAAAATAAAAAACTTGGGAATCAACCTAACCAAAGAGGTGAAAGATTTATGCAATGAAATCTACAGAACCCTAAAGAGAGAGATAGAAGAAGATGTTAGAGGATGGAAAAGTATGCCCTGTACATGGATAGGCAGAAATAACATCATCAAAATGGCGATATTACCCAAAGTTCTCTACAGGTTTAATGCGATGCCAATCAAAAACCCAATGGCATTTCTTGTAGAAATAGATAAAGTAATCATGAATTTCATATGGAAAAACAAAAGACCCAGAATAGCGAAAGCAATTCTAAGCAGGAAGTGTGAATCCAGAGTTCAAACTGTACTACAAAGCAATAGTAACAAAAACAGTGTGGTACTGGTATCAAAACAGGCAGATGGACCAATGGTACAGAATAGAGGACATAGAGACAAATCCACAAAATTACAACTTTCTTATATTTGAAAAAGGGCCTAAAAGCATGCAATGGAAGAAGGATAGCATATTCAACAAATGGTGCAGGGACAACTGGAAATTCATATGCAACAAAATGGAACTGAATCCCTTTCTCTCACAATGCACAAAAGTTAACTCAAAATGGATCAAGGAGCCAGATATAAAATCAGAGACACTGCGTCTGATAGAAGAAAAAGTTGGCTACGATGTACATACTGTGGGGTTGGGCTCCAAATTCCTTAATAGGAAACCCATAGCCCAAGAGTTAATAAAAAGAATAAACAAATGGGACTTACTTAATCTAAAGAGATCTTTCTCAGCAAGAGAAAAAATAAGAGAGGTAAATAGAGAGCCTACATCCTGGGAACAAATTTTTACCCCTTACACTTCAGATAGAGCCCTAATATCTAGAATATACAAAGAACTCAAAAAAATTAAACAATGAGATAACAAATAACCCAATCAACAAATGGGCCAAGGATCTTAACAGACACTTCACAGAGGAGGACATACAATCAATCAACAAGTACATGAAAAAATGCTCACCATCTGTAGCAGTCAGAGAAATGCAATCAAAACCACCCTAAGATACCATCTCACTCCAGTAAGATTGGCAGCCATTATGACGTCGAACAACAATAAGTGTTGGTGAGGATGTGGGGTAAAGGGTACACTTGTACACTGCTTGTGGGACTGCAAATTGGTGAGTACAATATGGAAAGCAGTATGGAGATTCCTGCTAAAGCTGGGAATGGAACCACCATTTGACCGAGATATCGCCCTTCTCAGACTCTTCCCTGAGGATGTTAATAGAGAGCAGTATAAGGATACTGCCACATCGATGATCATAGCGGCACAATTCACAATAGCTAGACTTTGGAACCAACCTAGATGCCCTTCAATAGACGAATGGATAATAAAAATGTGGCATCTATACACAATGGAGTATTACACAGCACTGAAAAATGACAAAATCATAGAATTTGCAGGGAAATGAATGGCATTAGAATAGATTATGCTAAGCGAATCTATCCAATCCTTAAAAAACAAATGCCAAATGTTTCCTTTTATATAGAGAGAGCAAATAAGAACAGAACAGGGAGGAAGAACATGAGAAAAATATTAAAACTAAACAGAGATGAGTGGGGGGAGAGAAAGGGAGAGAGAAGGAAAAGCATATGGAAATGGTAGGAGACTACTCAATGTTACACAAAATTACATATAAGAGGTTGTGAGGCTAAAGAGGGGAAAACAAGGGAGAGAATTAAACAACAGCAGTGAGGTAGAGAGGGAAGATGGGAGGGGAGGGGGAATAGTAGGGGATAGGAAAGGTAGCAGAATACAACAATAACTAGTATGCTATCATGTAAAAACGTGAGTGTGTAACTGATGTGATTCTGCGATTTGTATTTGGGCTAAAAATGGGAGTTCATAACCCAATTGAGTCAAATGTATGAAAGATGATATATCATGAGTTTTATAATGTTTTGAACAACCAAAAATAAAAAGAATTGAATTTCCAATATTTGAGTCATTTAACAATATATTTTTTAATAAAATTGTCTTTTATTTGTTATCTTACTTGCTGGTATCTGCCTTTCAGTTTTAAAAAACTATGTGCTGTTGCCATTCATCCATGTAGTATGTAACAGAAAATTTTGAGTGTCTCCATGTTACCAGATTGGCAAGGCATGAAGGTTTCCTTCACAAACAAGGTGAAGGCTTTGCCATTAGAAATTTAACATTCTGCAAAACAATTTTTTTTAACTTTCCAATTAAATTTCCAAAAAAATTTAGAAAAAGAAGAATATAATCCCCACAGTAAGAAGCCCTCAAAGTGGAGAAGTGGAGCATTTACGGCAGGCCTATTTGATCACTCCTGGTTCACAGGAAGCATGTCCAATCCACCCTGACGTTAGGCAAATGAGGGGCAAGGGAGCTTATTTTGGGCACTGGTTTGGCTGTGCCCCTCATGGAAAACTCCATCCACAGGTTATGATGTGTGTCTATATGGAAGAAGATGAGAACCATGTGGGAGTGTTTTGGTTTTAATTGTGGTCATTTGTGTGGTAGTTGGAAGAGATGACTGGGTCCACCTGGGCTTGAACTCTGATGTGATTCCCCTTAGAGAATGAGATTTGGAACTAACTTCAGAGAAGTATTGCCATGAATGTTGTTGGGATTTCAGGAGGCCACACATGAGAGTCGCCCTTGGAAACTGAGGTCTAGGCCCAGGGACGCTTTCCAGAGAGCACTGGGAATCTCAGCTAGGATATCACAGGTTTTATTCTGAAAGACTTGGCAGCCATCGTTGAGAGTCAAAACACACATGACCTCACATTGTAGACCTCAATGGTCCTGGCTTCATGTGACAATTTGGCCACTCTTTGGGAAGCCTTGCCTGTGAGAGATCTCCAGATCCTTCATTAAAATGAGCTTCCTCAACATTTAATGGATCCTGAATGAATTGAAACCCACAGTACCAACAACTTCATCTGTGAAAAATAGTTAGATAAATACCATAAAATTTTAGAAATTCTCATGACCAGGTGGCACTGGAGAACCATTGGATGTCCTGTTGCTGATCATGAGTATACCAGACAGTGCCTTGATTGACTAGGTATCATGAAAATCGTGTAGAACAGAGATGCCAGTAAGTTGGAGCCTGCTGAGTAGTGGGCCTAGAGCAGTGGTGTGCAGGTGTGTGATAAAACATCTCTGGTGGGGCCATGTGGATCTGCCATTGACTTTCAAATGCCTTGAGACAGACACGGTGCAGCCAGCAGACCCTTCTATATAAAGGCATCTTGTTATATGGAGATTTTTCACAGCAATGTTTAGAATCAGGTTGCTATGGTCAAGGGGCAAGCTATGTGGGATAGAAGCCTAGTTGGTGCATTCTCATGCAGACACTGACCCACCACACGTGACAGAACTCCCTCCAGCACTGTGTCCCACTTGAACTCCTTGTATTTCGTGAAGCAAATACCAAACTCCCAGTGCAGCAGCAAGAAACAAAACGAAAAGTCGAGGATGACCAAATGGCTTCACAGTCCACATGGGGAGACACTTAGCCCCAGTGGCCACAATTTAGCTACAAAGAGAGAATTTAGCACTGCTGCCTCATGTTCATTGGAAAATAAGAAACCATGTCCTCCTGGTCACATAGATGCAGACCTAGCTTTGATGGTCTCACTACATCGGAAGTTAAAGCTCCTGAAAACAACATATATTTCAAGTGCCCAAGCTCAGAGGCAATTTCTCCAGAAGTGTTTAGGCAAGCAGATCTCCATGTTTGTGGAGTGTTTACCATGTCACTTACTTTTGGAAACTGCTCTATCAACTCCATGGTTGTGAACTCCTGAGCATTTTCCATTCTAAATATATATTCACAGATTTTCTAACTCTTCTCCTCTAATTCTGACTTACTTGGGGCGAAGGGAATGTCAAGTCATTGTTCTGGATGAGAGAGAGAAGATTTTGTTTAGCACATATTTGCATAAACATTGGATTCATTTTACAATTTTCTGTTTGAAATACTGAATCCCTGACACTAACCCATACCCTACTAAACTCTGACTACTAATCCTAACATAATGGAGAAAAATAACCCAAACAGAATAGAAATACAAGCATTTCAGAGGAAGCATGGTGTATAGTTGGACTTACCTTTTGCATGATATAAGGTAGGAGTTATAAATCTAGTCAATTATTTGTTGAAATAATTCTCCATGTGTTTTTAAAGTTAAGAAATATGTGAATTCCTGTCTCCCTTTCTCTGTAGCCTATTAAGCAAATGTATTTTTATATGCACAAATAGAATCCTACCTGGTTTCACATGTACATTTTTGTGAGGTGGCTGACTTGGCAGATACAAATTGTGAGAAGAGATCACTCCTCCTAAACGCTGTTTTAACAGAAAATTCAACCCATGAGTGAGCTTCCAAGATGAACAACACTATACATATATTACTGTTCAGTAAAATGAATATTTTGGGATATGCGGATGAGTTATTTTTCATGATGAATTTCAATTGGCATATATATTGCTACATTATAATGTGTGTGTGTTTGTGTGTTTCTCTCTCTCTCTCTCTCTCTCTCTCTCTCTCTCTCTCTCTATATATATATATATATATATATATATATATATATATATTCTCCAGATTTACCAAAATATGAAATATATGTGTCTTCTTATACACCGCCTGAATTCATTCATATTCATATATGTGGATTTATAATCAACTTTTAACAAGTTTATTCTCAGAAATATACATCCACTGAAATACATATTTGTTTCCTAGTACTGAAAACTAACTTCAGGGAAGGGTGCTTACAAATCATAATATTTCTACAGTAATTGACCAAGTTTAACATCAATGCAAGTAGATTCCTATTGGATATGATGTGTTTATTAAAGTTCATTTTTATTCAAACCTGGTACGTTATTATTTCTTCAGTTTATAGACATCATAAAATATATCCTTTCATTCACAAATTCACAAATTTATAAAAATTTGGTTCACTTTCAATCACTTCCTCCTTCAGAACACTTATATTTCTCCATGTTTCTTGACTCGTCTTTTCACTAGACTTCTTTCTAAACACATTATTTTCGATTCCATAATCATTTTTGAAGCAAAACTCATTCACTATTCATGATAAACGGTAACCCTAAGATAACCATTAGATATGTAAGTGGTTGGAATGAATTTATGTATATCAATAAATGATTTCTTCTATTTTTTCAGATATCAATACAATCCATTATTTAAATTTGGAACCAGTCATATAATTTATTCACATTATGGTCTATTAATGCATCATCTCTATATTCATCAACACAGGGTAAGCCTATTAGTATCCCCAGTACTAATTTATATCTTTTCAAAATATTTCCCCCAGAAATGGTGGAAGAAATACTCATGTCACCTGATCTTCATATACATGTTATCACAGTAATATTTTGGACACAAAATGCGAAGGTCACCCTTATGATTGTACCAAAGCCTCAATGGAATGTGAACATGGATTACTAAATATATCCATGTCCACGTTGCCTAATGCTCTCAAATGTCAATCTTATTGGTGACTACAAATTTGTTTCTTCTTAAGATTATGTATTCAACCTCAACCCTGTTGAAAATCTCTAATCCTATCATGTTATACTTTGCCAGATTTCCTAATGTCTCTATTGATGTCTGCTTTCCTACATATTTTCCCCAGTTCATCATTGTGCCTGACTCTTCACATATGGTGTCATTTATATTCACTCTCTAACCAAGACCCTATTGCTAAAGAACATTTGGTCCAAATCCTAGACTCACTCTTCCTCCTAAACCTACTGACTATCTTCCTAATCCTACACACAATCCCTTTTTGACTGGATGTTCTCTTCTACATTTAATCATCTGAGGTACAGGGTCTTATGCCATTGTATATCAATTTAACTGAGACCTCGGTGCAAAACATAACTCAAGCTAAGGATCCCAATCAAGGGTCCAAATCCTTCTGGGCTTCAAATATTACCTAAATTTCTGTTTTCATACTTATGTTTTCCCTCTATATTCTTATAAATATCGCTGGTTCCCAATACAATTATTCATCCAGCAGAATGATTTCCAACCCAAATCGAACATGCTATTAACCCTGACCATACAATATTCCCTCAATCTCACTTTACAGAAGAGCAGGGACAAAGTTGGTATTACAATACAGGAAGTTAGGAGATCTTCCACCTGCTGAGTACCTCAAAATCCATGCAGAAATTATCCCTGGAGAAGATGCACGCAGCTATGAAGGACCTGAGAGAACAAAAGTCATATTCCATGGCAAACAACATGGTCAGGATGAAAGGATGTGTCTGAGTCAGCCTCTCTATTCTTAATGTAGGGAAGATGGACCAAACCAGGCCTGTGTGGAGAGCTGTTCCCAGGTGACTATGGTTTCTATACCATTCTAACATGTGAAAGTATCACAGGAAGTAGGGCAGCCTCCATGTCAGGAGACAATAGGAAGAAACTGTTAGGACAAAGTGGTGGCCAAGACAGTGACCTCATTCATTTTCTGAAGGTAGTGACCTCACCTCACTTCCTTGGTGATGGAGGTCTCTGAATTTTGTGATCCAGGAAGCAAGGCATCCTGAGCCAGTCCCAGTCGCAGTCACAGTGGGCTCATTTCTTTGGATTTACCAAGGACAGTGTCAGTCTTTCTTGGTACCTACTGATGTAAGGGTTGCCAAATACCAAGAAAGCTGTGAAGAGGGGTCTTTCCTGAGAGCATAGGAATTGGCTCACCACTGCCTCCTTATAAATTCACAGATTTGACGAAGGAGACCAGATCTGAGACAGAAAGGCCATTTCTGGGTTACGTCGTATGTCCTACCAGTCAGAGAACACTCCAGATAGTCACAGACCTACTTGGAAGAAGGAGGTGCATTTGTGGGTGTTGGTTTGTGTTTGTGGATTTTTCTCATGATCTGAGAATAGGTAAAAAAGGAGGTTTGTTTGGTATGGAGTGGACTGTTTCTAGTAAGTCATTTGACAAGGAGACTGTTTCTGTGTCTGTGTATCCCACTGTGTTTTTCTTTGTAGATATTAGAAAAGAAAATAGCTCATTGGGTGTGTCCTGTCTAGTAGAAAACTTCCCAGTATGCATCCTTCCCAATTAATGAATGGACTGAGGCTTGCGTTATCCATGGGCAACACCTGCTATCTACCTATGTTCTCATTTTTTTCCTGAATTCTGGCCACTCTAAAGATTAGTATCATGTATTTTTGTACAAGATACGTACCACCTCCAAGCTCTGTGACATAGCCATGTACTGGATAGCTGAAGGGAATGGCGAGCATCTCAGAAAACTCACATATCAGAGTAACCAGGAAAGTCTCCTAGGAGAAACCCTGCTTGGGGGCTTTTGATTACCTATTGTTCTGTTGCTCTGAATGTCAGAAAGGTCTTTGCCTCAGGCCAAACCTTAGTGAAGCCTGAAGAAAAGAGTTTTCAAATGCAAATGAATGGGAATCACCTGTGGCTTTTTACTTCATTGCTTTGGAAAGGGATTTGTCTGAATCAGCCTCTTGGCCCTGTGTGAGCCTGTGGTTTAGATTTTCAGCACCTGATGTATCTAGAGAAAGATCCCATGTGGGCATCCAAAACCAAAATGGAAAAAAAGATCAGTCATTGTACATGAAGCCTCTCGCCTTCCTCTGTAATATTAATGACCTCCATCAAGTGAGAATAGGGATCATTTGTGTCAAATGAGTTCTTCAAAGCCCTGCAGAGGCTGGACAATAGGTGCTTGCGTTTTCTCATGACTCCAATTCACACAAAGAATCTATACCCCACAGTCAGTAGGCCTCAAATTTGAGAAGTGGAGCAGTATTAACAGCAGTCCTATATGATCACTTCTGTTTCACAGGAATGTTGTCCAGGCCACCCTGACTTTAGGCAAATGAGGGGCAAGTGAGATTATTTTTGACACTGTCTTGGGCTGTGCCCCTCATGGAAACCTCCAGCTAGAGGTTATGATTAGTGTCTATATAAAAGAAGAAGAGGGCCCTGTGGGAGTGTTTTGGTTTTAATTGTCATCATTTGTGTGGCAATTGGAAGAGATGCCTGGGTCCACCTGGGCTTGAACTCTGTTGTGATTCCCCTTAGAGACTGAGTTGTGGAACTGAGCTCAGAGAAGTATTGCCATGAATTGTGTTGAGATTTTTGGAGGCCACGCATGAGATTCGCCATTGGAAACTGAGATCTAGGCCCAGGGTGACTTTCCACAGAGCACTGGGAATCTCAGCCAGGATATCACAAGATTTTATTTTGAAAGATTGTCAGCCATAGTTGAGAGTCAAAACACACATGGAATTCACATTGTAGACCTCAATGGGCCTGGCTTCATGTGACCTTTTGCCCACTATTTGGGAAGCCTTGCCTGTGAAAGTTCTCCAGAGCTTTCATTAAAATGAGATTCCTCACCTTTTAATGGTTCCTGTATAAATTAAATCCCACAGTGCCTCCAACTTCATTATTGAATATCGATCTCTCTGAGACATCTCTGCAGAACATAATTCAATGCTAAGTATCACAATCCCTTGATCCCAATGCTAAGTATCACAATCCCTTGAAGCCCAATCCCCTTCTGGGCTTCAAATTTTACTTAGATTTCTGTTTTCCTACATACATTTCACCTCATTATTCTTGTACAATTATTCATCCAGCAGAATAATTTCTAACCCAAATCGAACATGTTATTAACCCTAACCATACACTTTTCCCTCAATCTAACTTTACAGACGAGCAGGGACAGAGTTGGTATTACAATATAGGAATGTAGGGGATCTTCCACCTGCTGAGAACCACAAAGTTCCATGCAGAAATGATCACTGGAGAAGATGTAGGCAGCTATGAAGGACCTGAGAGAGCAAAAGTCATCTTCCCTGGCAAACAACATGGTCAGAATGAAGGGTTGTTTCTGAATCAGCCTCTCTCTTTTTAATGTAGAGAAGATGGACCAAACCAGGCCTGTGTGGAGAGCTGCTCCCGGGTGCCTATGGTTGATATAGCATTCTAACTTGTGAAAGTGTCACAGGAAGTAGGGGCAGCCTCTTTCTCATGGTAGCCTTGGAAGCAACTGTTAGGACAAAGAGGTTGCCAAGGCAGTGATCTGATTCAGTTCCTGAAGGAAGTGACCTCACATCACTTCTTTGGTGATGGAACTCTCTGAACTTGGGATTCAGGAAGACATTAACCCATACCAGTCCAGTCCCAGTCCCAGTGGTCTCCTTGTTTGGATTTACCAAGGACACAGACATTCATTTTTGGTACCTACTGATGTGAGGATGTCCAAAACGCAGGAAAGCTCTGAAGAGGGGTTTTTCCTGAGAAAGCAGGTAGTGGCACACTGCTGGCTCCTGACAAATTCACAGAGTTGCACAAGGAAAGCAGGTCTGAGACAGGAAGGGCATTTATTTGGAACATACTATGGCCCACGAGTCAGTGGAAACTCCAGATAGTCACAGACCTACTTGGGGGAAGGAGGTGTCTTTGTGGGTGTGGGTGGGGATTTGTGAATTTGTCTCATGTTCTGAGAATAGGTAGGAATGGAGGTTTGTTTGTTTTGGCGGGACCTGTTTGTAGTAAGTCGTTTGACAAGGCATGTGTTTGGATATCAGTGTATCCCACTGTGCCCCTGGTTGTAGACATTAGAAAAGAAAATGCATCAATGGATGAGTCCTGTCTTGTTGAAATCTTCTCAGCATTCATCCTGCCCGATTTATGAATGGACTGTGGCTTGTCTTATAGATGGGCAACACCTACTATCTTCCTAAGTTCCTGTTTTCTTCCTGAATTTTGGGCACTCTCCAGAATAGACTGATGGTTTTGTGTCCAAAATATGTACCACCTCCAAGCTCTGTGACATGGCCATGTACTACATAGCTGAAGGGAATGGTGAGCATCTCAGAAAACTCAGATATCAGTGTGACCAGGAAAGTCTCAGTGGAGAAACCCTGCTTTGGGAATTTTGCTTACCTATTGTTCTGTTGCACTGAATGTCAGGAACATCTTTGCCTCAGGCCACCCCTTTGTGAAGCATGAAGAAAACAGTTTTCAAATGGAAATAAATGGGCATCACCTGTGACTCTTTGCTTAATTGCTTTGGAATGGGATGTGTCTGATTCAGGCTCTTGGCCCCCTGTGAGGCTGTGGCCTAGATTCTCAGAACCTGAGGGATCTAAAGAAAGATCTCTTGTGTATCCAAAACCAAAATGGCCAAAAGATCAGTCATTGTGGATGAAGTCTCTCGACTTCTTCTAAGGATCCTGACCTCCATCAAGTGAGAATCAAGATCTTTTTGGTCAAATGAGTTTTTCAAAGCCCTGAAGAGGCTAGCCCAGAGGTGCTTGGTTTTTCTCATGACTCCATTTAACATTAAGAATCTAAACCCAAGAGTCAGTAGGCCTAAAATTGGAAAATCGAAGCAGTATTAACAGCAAGCCTTTTTGATCACTCATGGTTCACCGGAAGGGTGTACAGGCCACCATGACTTTAGGCAAATGAGGGGCAAGGGAGCTTATTTTGGATACTGTCTTAGGCTGCGCAACTCATGAAAACCACCAGCCAGTGGTTATGATGTGTGTCTATATGGAAGAAGATGAGGGCCATGTGGGAGTGTTTTGGTTTTAATTGTGGTCATTTGTGTGGCATTTGGAAGACATGACTGGGTCCACCTGGGATTGAACTCAGGTGTGATTTACCTTAGAGACTGAGTTCTGGAACTGACCTCAGAGAAGTATTGCCATGAATTGTGTTGGGATTTTAGCAGGCCATGCATGAGAGTCACCCTTGGAAACTGAGATCTAGGCCCAGGGTGACTTTCCACAGAGCACTGGGAATCTTAGCCAGGATATCACAAGATTTTATTTTGAAAGATTGTCAGCCATAGTTGAGAGTCAAAACACACATGGAATTCACATTGTAGACCTCAATGGGCCTGGCTTCATGTGACCTTTTGCCCACTCTTTGGGAAGCCTTGCCTGTGAGAGTTATCCAGACCTTTCATTGAAATGAGATTCCTCACCTTTTAATGGTTCCTGTATAAATTGAATCCCACAGTGCCTCCAACTTCATTATTGAAAAATATCTGGATAAATACCATGAATTTTTTGAAATTACCATGACCAGGTTGCACTGGAGAACCTCTGGATGTCCTGTTGCTGATCAAGATTGTACCAGACAGTGCCTTGATTGACTGGGTTTCATGGAAAAAGTGTAGAACATAGATGCCAGAAAGTTGGAGCCTGCAGACTAGTGGGCCTAGAGCAGTGGAGTGTAGGTGTGTGAAAAAAACATTTCTGGTGGGGCCACGTGGATCTGCCATTCGCTTAGAAATCACTTGTGACTGACATGGTACAGCCAGCAGACTGTATGTAAAGGCATCTTATTATATGGAGAGGATTCCTGCCAATGTCCAGAATCAGGTTGCTATTGTCAAGTTGAAAAGCTATGTGGGATTGAAGCCCCACTGGTGCATTTTAGTAACCCACCACACGTGAGAGTACATCCTCCAGCACTGAGTCCCAGTAGAACTCCTTGTATTTCGTGAAGCCAATACCAAACTCACAGTGCAGCAGTAAAAAACACCACGAAAGTGGATAATGTCCAAATGGCTTTTCAGACAACACAGTTAGATACTTAGACCCCAGTGGCCAAAGTTTACCTACAAAGAGAGAATTCAGCACTGCTGCCTCATGTTCACTAGAAAATAAAAAACCATGTCATCCAGGTCACATAGATGGAGACCCAGAATTGATGGTCTCACTACAAAGGAAGCTAAAGCTCCTGACAACAACATATGTTTTAACTGCCCAACCTCAGAGGCAGTTTCTCAAAAAGGCTAGCAGAGCTCCATGTTTGTGGAGTGTTTACCCTCTCTCTTTTTGTAACCCGTTCTACCTCCTACAAGTTTGTGAACTCCTGAGCATTTTCCTTTCCACATATGTATTCACAGATTTTCTAACTTTTCTCCACTAATTGTGTCTTATTTGGGGCGAAGGTAATGTCAAAGCATTGTTCTGGATGAGAGTGGGAAGATTTTTGTGTAGCACATATTTGCATACACATTAGATTCATTTTCCTATTTTCCATTTGAAATACTGAATCCCTGAACCTACCCCATACCCTACTAGACTCTGACTACTAATCAAAATATGATGGAGAAAAAGAAACTTAACAGAATAGAAATACAGGCCTTTCATAGGAGTCATGGTGTATACTTGGACTTGCCTTTGGCTTTATCAATGGTATGTGTTATAAATCTAGTCAACTTTTCATTGTAATACTTCTCCATGAGTTTTTAAAATTAACACATATGTAAATTTCTGTCTCACTTTCTCTGTAGCCTATTCATCACATGTATTTTTTTAATGCATCTTTAGAATTCTACCTGGTATCACATGTACATTCTTGTGAGCTTGCTTATTTTGGAAGATACAAATTGTGAGAAGAGATCGCTCCCTCTAAATACTGATGGAACTGGAAATTCTACATATGGGTGAATTTCCTAGATGAACAGTATTATGCATAAATAAATATTCAGTAAAACGAATATTTTTGGATACGTGGATGATATCTATTTTATTATGATTTTCGAATGGCATATATATTGCTACATTTTAATGTCTGTGTATGTGAGTATCTAATTATCTATCTATTTATCTATCTATCTATCTATCTAGATATAGATATCTACTCTTTAGATTTTCCAAAATATGAAATATATGTGTCTTATTATACACTTTCTAAATTCACTCATGTGTGTGTATGTGGATTTATAATCAAATTTTTACAAAATAATTCTTAGAAATATTCATCCACCTTAAATACATATTTATTTCCTAGTACTGAAAACTAAATTCAGTGAATGGTGCATACAAATCGTAATATTTCCACAGTGACTGACCCAGTTTCACATCAATGCAAGTAGACACCTATGGGACCATGATGTGTATTTTGAAGTTCATTTTTATTCCACACTGATACATTACTATTTCTGCAGTTTATGGACATTATAGGATATATCCTTTCATCCACAATTTCACAAATTTATAGGCATTTGGTTCACTTTCAATCACTTCCTACTTCAGAACACATGTATTCCTCCATGTTTCTTGACTGTTCTTTTCATAAGATTCTTTCCAAACACATTATTTTTGATTTCCATAATCATTTTTGAAGCAATACTCAGACACTCTTCATGATAAACCATAATGCTAATATTACCATTAGATGTATAACTGGTTAGAATGAATTTATGTATATCAATATAAAATTTCCTATATATTTTCAGATATCAATTCAATCCATTATTTAAAGTTTGAACCAGTTATATTATTTATTCACAGTATGGTCTATTAAGGCATCATCTCTATATTCATAGACCGATGGTATACCTATTTGTATCCCAAATACTAATTTATAAGTCTTTAAAATATTGCTTTAAGAATTGGTGGAAGAAATACTCTAGTCACCTGATATACATACACATTTTATCACAGTAATATTCCTGACACAAAATGCAACGGACACACTTATAATTGTACCAAAGCCTATACTGAAAGTGAGCATGTATTACTAACAACATCCAAGTCCTGATTAACTAATGATCTCAAATATCATTCCTATTGGTGGCTACATATTTGTTTTTTTCTAAGATTAAATATTGAATCTGAACCCTGTTAAAAATGTCTTATCCTATCACTCACTTTGTACTTTGCCTGATTTCCTAATGTCTCTATTGATATGTGATTTCCTACACATATCCTACACTGACTCTTCAAATATGCTGACATTTACTTTCACTCTTTAACAAAAACCCTATATCTAAAGAACATTTGGTCCAATTCCTTGACTCACTGAAATGGGTTCTTCAAAGCCCTGCAGAGGGTAGCACATAGGTACTTGATTTTCTCATGACCCCAATTCACATAAAGAATCTATGCCCCACAGAGAGTAGGCCTCAAATTGGAGAAGTAGAGCAGTATTAATGGCAGGCCTATATGATCACATCTGGTTCACAGGAAGGGTTTCCAGGCCACACTGAGTTTAGGCAAATAAGGGGCAAGTGAGCTTATTTTGGACACTTCCTTAGGCTGCGCCCCTCATGGAAACCTCCAGCAAGAGGTTATGATGAGAGTTTATATTGAAGAAGATGAGGGCCATGTGGGAGTGTTTTGGTTTAATTGTGGTCATTTGTGTGGTGGTTGGAAGAGATGACTGGGTCCGCATGGACTTCAACTCTGGAGTGATTCCCCTTAGAGACTGAAATGAACTCAGAGAAGTATTGACATGAATTGTGTTGGGATTTTAGGAGGCCACACATGAGAGTTGCCCTTGGAGACTGAGATCTAGGCTCAGGACAGCTTTCCAAAGAGCACTGGGAATCTCAGGCAGGATATCACATGACTTTATTCAGAAAGACGTGGCAGCCATTGTTGAGAGTCAAAACACACATGGACCTCAATTGTAGACCTCAATGGGCCTGGCTTAATGTGACCTTTTGGCCACTCTTTGGGAAACCTTGCCTCTGAGAGTTCTCCCGAGCTTTAATTGAAATAAGCTTCCTTACCATTTCATGGTTCCTGAATAAATTGAAAGCCACAGTGCCTCCAACTTCATCCTTGAAAATTGGCTAGATAAATACCATGAATTTTTTAAATTTCCATGAACAGATGGCACTGGAGAACCTTTGGATATCTGTTGCTGATCATGAGTGTACCAGACATTGCATTGATTGACTGGGTTTCATGAAAATGGTGAGAACATAGGTGCCAGAAAGTTGGAGCCTGCTGATTAGTGGGCCCAGAGCAGTGGTGGGCAGGTGTATGATAAAACATCTGTCGTCGGGACACGTGGTTCTGCCATTGGTTTCCGAATGACTTGTGACTGACATGTTGCAGCCAGCAGAACCTTACAAGTAAAGGGACCTTGTTATATGGAGAGGTTTCAGGGCAATGTTCAGAATCAGGTTGCTATGGACATGGGTGCAAGCTTTTTGGGATAGAAGCCTGGTTGGTGCATTCTCCTGCAGACCCTCACCCACTACACGTGAGAGTACTCCCTCTAGCACTGTGTCCCAGTTTTTCTCCTTGTATTACGTGAAGCCAATACCAAACTCCCAGTGCAGCAGTAAGAAACACCACGAAATGTGGAGTATGACCAAATGGCTTCACAGATCACATGGTTAGACACTTAGACCCCAGTGTCCTCAGTTTACTAACAAAGGGAAAATTCAGAACTTCTTCCTCATGTTCAATAGCATATAAGGAACCATGTCATCCAGGTCACATAGATGCCGACCCAGGTTTGATGGTCTCAATACAAAGGAAGCTAAAGCTCCTGACAACAACAAATTTTTCAAGGGCCCAAACTCAGAGGCAGTTTCTCAAAAACTCATTAGGCCACCAGAGTTCCATGTTTGTGGAGTGTTTACCCTGTACCTTACTTTTGGAAATTCCTCTACCACCTCCAAGGTTGTGAACTCCTGAGCATTTTCTTTTCCAGATATATATTCACAGATTTTCAAACTCTTCTCCACTAATTGTGTATTACTTGTGGTGAAGGAAATATCAAGGCATTGTTTTGGAGGACAGTGGGAAGATTTTTGTCTAGCAAATATTTGCATACACATTAGATTCATTTTCCTATTTTCCGTTAGAAATACTGAATCCCTGTCACTAACCCATACCCTACTAGACTCTGACTACTAATCTTAATATGATGTAGAAAAAGAAACCTAACAGAATAGAAATACAGGCCGTACATAGGAGGCATGGTGTATACTAGGACTTGCGTTCTGCTTTATCAAGTGTATGTGTTATAAATCTAGTCAACTTTTTATTGTAATACTTCTCCATGAGTTTTTAAAGTTAACACATATGTACATTTCTGTCTCCCTTTCTCTGTAGCCTATTCATCTCATGAAATTTATTATGCATATTTAGTATCCTACCTGGTATCACACGTACATTCTTGTGAGCTTGCTGTTTTAGGATGATACAGATTGTGAGAAGAGATCACTGCCCCTAAATACTGATGGAACTGAAAATTCAACATATTGGTGAATTTCCTAGATGAACAGCATTATACATAAATCTATGCTCAGTAAAAAGAATATTTTTGGATATGAGGATGATATATATTTCATAATGAATTTTGACTGGCATACATATCACTACATTTTAATGTCTGTGTTTGTATATATATATATATATATATATATATATATATATATATATATATATATATATTTTTTTTTTTTTCTCCAGATTATTCAAAATATGAAATATATGTGTCTTATTATACACTCATTAATTTAACTCATGTTCCTATATGTGGATTTATAATCAAATTTTCACAAGATTATTCTCAGAAATATTCATCCACATGAAATACATATTTATTTCCCAGTACTGAAAACTAACTTTGGTGAATGGTGCTTACAAATCCTAATATTTGTACAGTAACTGACCCAGTTTAACATCAATGCAAGTAAAATCCTATGGGACATGATGTGTATTTTGAAGTTCATTTTTATTCAACACTGGTACATTACAATTTCTTCAGTTTATGGACATCATAGGATAATTCTTTTCATCCACAAGTTCACAAATCTGTACGCATTTGGTTCACTTGCAATTACTTGCTGCTTCAGAACATATGTATTTCTCCATGTTTCTTGACTGTTCTTTGCATGAGATTATTTCCAAACATATTATTTTCGATTTCCATAATCATTTTTGAAGCAAAACTCCCACACTCTTCATCATAAACCATAATGCTAAAATTACCATTAGATGTATAACTGGTTAGAATGAACTTATGTATATCAATATAAGATTTCCTATATATTTTCAGATATCAATTCAATCAATTATTTAAAGTTTGATCCAGTTATATTATTTATTTACAGTATGGTCTATTAAGGCATCATCTTTATAATCATAGGCACAGGGTACACGTACTTGTGTCCCCAATACTAACTTATCAGTCTTAAAATGTTGCTTTCAGAAATAGTTGAAGAAATACTGTAGTCACCTGATATACATTTACATTTCAACACAGTAATATTCCTGACTAAAAATGCAAAGGACACCCTTATGATTGTACCAAAGCCTAAATTTAATGTGAGCATGTATTACTAACAACATCCATGTCCTGATTAACTAATGATCTCAAATATCATTCCTATTGGTGACTACATATTTGTTTCTTCCTAAGATTATATATTCAAACTCAACCATGTTAAAAACATCTTATCCTATCACTCACTTTGTACTTTCCCTGATTTCCTAATGTCTCTATTGATATCTGCTTTCCTAAACATTTTCCCCAGTTCATCACTGTGACTGACTCTTCACATATGCTGACATTTACATTCACTCTCTAACCAAAACCCTATATCTAAATAACTTTTCGAACTATCTCTTTTTGTCTGGACGATCTCTTCCTCATTCAGTCATCCAAGGTACAAGGTCCTATACCATTGTATATCGATTTATCTGAGACAACTTTGCGGAAATTATTCAAAGCTAAGTATCCCAATCAAGGGCCCAATGTTCATCTGGGTTTGAAATCTTTCCTAGATTTCTGTTTTCATACTTATATTACACCTATATATGCTTGTAATATCGGAGGTTCCCAATACCATTATTCATCTCACAGAATGATTCCTAACCCAAATCGAACATGCTATTAAACCTAACCATGCACTGTTCCCTCAATTTAACTTTATGAAGAGCAGGGACAGAGTTGGTGTTATAATACAGGTAGATAGGGGATCTTCCACCTGTTGAGAACCTCAAGTTCCATGCAGAAATAAACCCTGGAGAAGATGTAGGCAGCTATGAAGAACCTGAGAGAGCAACAGATATCTTCCTTGGTAAAATACCTGGTCAGGATGAAGCGATGTGTCTGAATAAGCCTCTCTCTTCTTAATGTAGACAAGATGGACCAAACCAGGTCTGTGTGGAGAGCTGTTAACATGTGCCTATGGTTGATATACCATTCTATCTTGTGAATGTGACACAGGAAGTAGGGGAAGCCTCTCTCTCATGGGACCCTTGGAAGCAAATGTTAGGATAAAGTGGTTGCCAAGATAGTGACCTCATTCAGTTCCTGAAGGAAGTGACCTACCTCACTTCCTTGGTGATGGAACTCTCTGAACTTGGGATCCAGGAAGCCAGGCACTCAGAGCCAGTCCCAGTCCCAGTCCCAGTGGGTTCACTTGTTTGGATTTACCAAGGACAGAGTCGGTCTTTCTTGGTACATACTGATGTGTGGATGGCTAAATGCCAGGAAAGCTCTGAAGAGGGGCCTTTCCTGAGAAAGCAGGTAGTGACTCACTGATTGATGCTGACAACTTTACAGAGTTGGTAATGGAGACCTGATCTGAGACAGGAAAGTCCATTTCGAGGGAGCAGAGTAAGGCCCACCAGTCTGAGGACACTCTGGATAGTCACAGACCTACTTGGGTAATGGAGGTGCCTTTGTGGGTGTGGGTGTGAATTTGTAGTTTTGTATCATGTTCTGAGAATAGGTAGGAAAGGCAGTATGTTTGGTTTGGAGTGGACTGTTTTTGGTAAGTCATTTGACATGGCGAGTGTTTCTATGTTTGTGTTTCCCACTTTTTCCGTGGTTGTAGATATTAGAAAAGTGAATGCATCAATGGATGTGTCCTGTCTAGTAGAAAGCATCTCAGCACACATCCTGCCCAATTTATGAATGGACTGTGGCTTGCCTTATATGGGCAACACCTACTTCTTTCCTTAGTTCCTGTTTTCTTCCTGAATTCTGGCCACTCTCCAGAATTGGCTCATGTTTTTTTGTCCAAGATATGGACCTCTGTCGAGTTCTGTGACATGGCCATGTACTGGATAGATAAAGGGAATTGGGAGCATCTCAGAAAACTCGGATATCAGTGTGACCAGTAAAGTCTCAGTAGAGAAACCCTGCTTTGTGCCTTTTGCTAACCTACTGTTCTGTTGACCTGAATGTCAGGAAGGTCTTTTCCTCAGGCCACCAGTTTGTGAAGCCTGAAGAAAAGTGCTTTCAATTGGAAATGAATGAGCTTCACCTGTGGCTCTTTGCTTAATTGCTTTGGAAAGGGATGTGTCTGAATCATCCTTTCGGCTCTGAGAGAGGCTGTGGCTTTGATTTTCAGCACCTGATGGATCTAAAGAAAGATCCCATGTGTGCATCCAAAACCAAAATGACAAAAAGATCAGTCATTGTGGATGAAGTCTCTTGCTTCCTCTGTTAGGTTCCTGACCTCCATCAAGTAAGTAGAGGGATCCTTTGAGACAAATGAGTTCTTCAAAGCCCTGCAGCAGTGCTTGGGTTCTCACATGACTCCAAATCACATAAAGAATCTATACCTCACAGTCAGTAGGCTTCAAAATGAAGAAACAGAGCAGTATTACTGGCAGGCCTATTTGATCAATCCTGGTTTACAGGAAGGGTGTCCAGGAAACCCTGACTTTAGGAAAATGAGGGGAAAGGGAACTTATTTTGGACACTGTCTTGGGCTGCGCCCCTTATGGAAACCTCCTGCCAGAGGTTATGATGAATGTCTACATGGAAGAAAATGAGGGCCATGTGGGAGTATTTTGGTTTTAATTGAACATATTATTAACCCTAACCATACACTGTTCCCTCAATCTAAGTGTTCAGAAAAGCAGGGAAAGATTTGGTCTTACAATACAGGAATGCAGGGGATCTTCCACCTGCTGAAAACTTCAAAGTTCCATGCAGAAATGATCCCTGGAGAAGACGTAGGCAGCTATGAAGGACATGATAGAGCAAAAGGCATCTTCCATGGCAAACAACCTGGTCAGGATGAAGGGTTGTGTCTGAATCAGATTCTCTCTTCTTAAGGTAGAGGAGATGAACCAAACTAGGCCTTTGTGGAGAGCTGTTCCCAGGTGACTATGGTTTCTATACTATTCTAACTTGTGAAAGTGTCACAGGTAGTAGGGACATCCTCCATGTTATGAGACCTTAGGAAGCAAATGTTAGGACAAATTGGTTGCCAAGGCAGTGACCTCATTCAGTTACTAAAGGAAGTGACCTCACCTCACATCCTTGTTGATGGAACTCTCCAAATTTGGGTTCCAGGAAGCCAGGCACCAAGACCCAGTCCCAGCACCAGTTCCAGTGTTCTCACTTGTTTGGATTTTCCAAGGACAGAGTCTGTCTTTTGTTGTACCTACTTATGTGAGAATGGCCAAATTCCAGAAAAATTCTGAAGAGGGCCCCTTCCGGAGAAAACAGGTAGAGGCTCACTGCTGGCTCCTGAAAACTTCACAGAGTTGACCAAGGAGCCCAGATCTGAGACAGGACAGACCATTTCTGGGGAACATAGTATGGCCCTCCGGTCAGAGGACACTCTGGATAGTTCCAGACCTACTTGGGGGAAGGAGGTGCCTTTGTGGTTGTGGGTATGGGTTTGTGGTTTTTTCTTTTGTTCTGAGAATAGTTAGGAAAGGGGGTGTGTTTGGTTTGGAGTGGAGTGTTTCTAGTTAGTCCTTTGACAAGGCGAGTGTTTTTAGGTCTGTGTATCCCACTGTGTCCGTGGTTGTAGACATTAGAAAAGAGAATGCCTCAATGGGTGTATCCTCTCAAGGAGAAAACTTCCCAGCATTCATCCGGCACAATTTATAAATGGAGTGTGGCTTGCCTTATCAATGGGCAACACCAACTATCTTCCTACGTTCCTGTTTTCTTCCTGAATTCTGGCCACTCTCCAGAATAGGCTCATGATTTTGTGTCCAATATATGAACCACTTCCAAGCTCTGTGACATGGCCATGTACTGGATAGCTGAAGGGAATGGCAAGCATCTCAGAAAACTCAGATATCAGTGTAGCCAGTAAAGTCTCAGTGGAGAAACCCTGCTTTGGGCCTTTTGATTACCTATTGTTATGTTGCCCTGAATATCAGGAAAGTCTTTGTCTCAGGCCACCCCTTTGTGAAGCCTGAAGAAAACAGTTTTCACATGGAAATGAATGGGCATTACCTTTGTGTTTACAATAAAACCTTCACAGGTTTGGCTCTCATTAAGTTAAAAATACTTTTAGATTGTATCTCAGTGATAACAAGTCCAATTATAGAACACAAATGATATACATAAATCTCCAACATGTTTTTCTTTTAAGCCTAGAATTACCATACAACCTTAGAACACCAGCTTGATACAATGGTCTTTGGAAGCTTCTACCTTACAGACTTGTATACCTGGAAGATATGAACACATTAACACCACAATTACATTGATGTTTTTGTATTAAACAAGTTTAGATTTTAAAGAAATAAATGGCACAATTTTATAAAAACAGTACTTGTTTTACCAGCTGTTTATTTTTTTAAGATTACTTGCTCAAAACTTACACATATAATCAAGTTACACAAACCTTTTTTTATTATTTACTTAAACCCTTTTAATTACTTAATCATATAGACTCTCTTATCCAGAAACACATTTTTCCTCAATTAGATCTATATCTGGAACCTTTTAGTTTCTCTTTTTCATCTACTAACCTCTTTCTGTTCACATTTCAATACAATACTTGTAAATTTCTGAATTTAGGCAGATTATTTTATAGACATCTACATTTTATTAGGGCCTTTTTGAAAACCTAGAAAACTTATAGGCCTAATTTTAAAGACATCTTTATTTTTATCTGTTTACCCAATTTGAATTAAAACATATGAATCGCGTGAATCAAAGACATTTGGATACATTCTAAAATTTTCATGAGTGCTCCTCATCTGTCAATTGTCATATCACTGCATGATATATGGACATACACACATACAGACATACCAACATACAACGCGTAACACAAATGTAACACATAACACAATAGTAAAAGCCTTGTAGCTTTTTCAGGTGAAATCTCCATTGAAATGCTAAAAACTCCAGAGTCGATCAAAAATAGAACTGATCAGAAAACATTAACCCATCAGCAGAATCAAGATCATGAGCTCAAAAAAAAATACAGAATCAAAGAAAAGCAAGAGTCCTAAAAAAGATGACTGGCCAGTAATTAGTAAATACCGTATAATATAATTTTTTGGTTAGGTCTAGTTTGAGTTCAGGTAAAAAGACACATTTACTCTTTTTTTATCTGTCTCCTGCTGAGTGCTGCAGGCTTCTTTTATTTGCATATCAACTTAAGTCCTGGCTGAGGTCTGGAAAACTGAAAAGACTGGAATTCGTAGCAGAAACCTCATGCCTAAGGCATTTTAGCTATAAGTCATAATTTCCAGGTTTGGATGTTGAAAATTTTGATGCAAGTTTAAGATGTAATTCTCAAAATTTTATATCTTTAGATTTTTCTACACTAGAAAAACTTGCTCACAAAAAACTGAATATAGGATCATTTTTTGATAATATTAAAGCCACCATCAGAAGAAGTTTCTATAGGATCGTTAAGCCCCTTTCTTTGTTATGAAGTTTCTAATAGTATTAAGTTACATTAAATTGGCTGAAAATTTTTTAAAAAGAACCACACACTACCATGTGTATCCGAAATTAAGCTTTAAAAATTTCCAAGACTGTTGCTAATTAATGTCATTTCAATAAGCCAGACCAACGTTTTAATTTAGTACCATTTTTTAAAATCTTACACACTGATGGGAATAGATACCATATCATAATTTATTATCTCTTCCCAAGTTAATGCACTGGTATATCTAGTGAAATTTTTTCAGGCTGCCTAGTTCAAAATTAAAACTCTTTAATTATTTTTTATCCTAAGTATTTAAGTTTCCTAGCATGAACTACCTGAAATCAAACTAAACAATTGTTTAAACCCAACTTTTAACTGTAACATAGTGCAATGCTTTAGAAACCCATTTAGATACGAGATGGTTAAAATTAAAAAAAAAATCATTTTTAGATACACATTCACCCTAGATCATCCCCAAGAAACAATCTATAATATCAACATATTAATGCATTCATTGTCCCTTTTTTAAGTAAACAGAGGTGGAGAAATCCTTAAAGTGCACATAAGGAATAAGGGAGTTCCCCACAGCAAAATGGCTCTGTCAGCTGCTGGGAGTCCCTTAGCCTCACCATTTACTTACAGGATTAGTTCCTCTGGTTTGCTTTGACCCCAGGCACCAGGGATATTCTATGTCTCCCAACTTTGCAGTAGTCAGCTCCCAAAAATTTCATCCTCTGCTTGCAGTTGTTTTGAGTGCTAGGCTTCCCCAAGAGGGCAGAGTGGGGTTTATTTAAAGTCCCCTCTGGGGTGTCAAAATTTATGACTGAAGGCTTGGTTCCCATCCCAAAGCCAATTAATGCCAATTTAATAATGAGGACAGGGTTTTGAGAAAAGTTTAAGCGAGATATCAAAGTTCTTTGACCCCAGACATTTCCCTCTGGAGTGGGCATGCTCAAGCCTACTACGGGAAGAAAAGAAATCACTGCTTCCGTAATCTTGCTTAACAAAGGGGAGTAAAGTTTATCAAAGTTCTTTAAAACACAGCTAAGAGAGGTGCAAAAGGTGAGAACAGAAAAACTGGCGGTTCTATTGACTTTTGGTCCCTCACAGGAGAAGCAATAGTTTAAAATTTAGCTAAAGTAACTTCCACATATGTAAGGCAGGTTGGAACTCGGGACTCTGCATCGGTCAAAACAATGCCATCACATTTAACAGAAACACAGATAAAAAGACACACAAAGACCATCATGCAGCTCCCGTTTGTTCACAACCCCAAGATCTACAATCTTGTGACTCAGGGAGAATGGAGGGAAGAGGGGAAGGAGTAGAAGGTTTGAGTGATAGGATCCTGGGTGACGGTGTCGGATTGGAGGCAGGGACCAGGAAAGGCTTCAAGGACAGAGGCATGGAATGGCTTTGTCCCATAATGAGAGTTTCTCAAACAGAGACAAGGACAATACAAACGTGACACAAACATGTACACACAGGTAACATTTAACACGAGTTCAGAAGTAAAGATTAGAACCTAGTAACTGGCAAAACCTGATGGGTTAGACCACAAAGCCAGACAGTGAATTCAACCTGAGAGAAAAAAGTAGCCAGCAAGATATGATGGGTTGGCAGCAGAGTCACCTAATGTGGGCTCATCCGTCCCTCCTCACCTAATGAGGGCACATCCATCACTCCCTGAGTCCTCCAAGGCATCCCTTGCAAGGACGTGGTCTGTGGCTTTAGGACACGTTTGTCCACCACTGACAGGGGGAACTTAAGTTCTCCGCTGGCAGCCACTCTGCCAACCCAAACCAAAAACGGAAAAACGGAACCTGAACAAAAAGCTCTGAGCGATCGCAAGGAAAAATGGAAAGAAGCGCCTTACTTACCCCCAGAGGGGTCTGTTGGTGTGTCCTTGTCCTATGCTGCGTGATTCCCGGCCAACGCACCAAATGTAAGGATCCGGTGAACGTCGGAGGAAGAGACCACCAAGAGACCGCGGCTCATGCAACAGAAAAAGGCGTTCATTGAGGATCCAATCCAGCATGCTGGGGCTACGTGCTCACTCAAGAAGGCAGAGCAGCCCAGAGCCCCGAGCAGGGGTTGAGCAGTGCTTAAGTACACTTTTTGGGGAGGGCGGGACTTTACATATATCACAGTCTCCTTTAAGAAATCAACATACACCGCAGAAAAATCAAACAACAATTCCTAAACATGATTAGTTCATTCATTGGCAGGAACAGGTGAGGCAGGAGTGATAGGTCAGTTCTAAAGCGAGGTACACATTCAAACAGATTGCTTTAGGCCTTGCAATGCCTATGTGCCAGGCCACACAGGGTCCTAGGTTATTAAATAACCAGGCGGTCAGAGGGAATATTTACTGGGCAGTCGGGAATTGTACTACAAGCTACAGGAATTTCAGGTTTTGCATGTAGCATAGGAACTTAACAATACCTGGTCCTTTACATTTTAACTCAGGCCTTGCAGCTTAGAAACTTTACAAAACCCAGTCTTTTACACTTCAACTTTTACACTTTAATTTCAATTTATTTTACCCTTTCAGATCACTCCTGGTGTACAAGAAGGGTGTCCAAGCCACCCTGAATTTAGGCAAATGAGTGGCAAGGGAGCTTATTTGGGACACTGTCTTGGGCTGTGCCCCTCATGGAAACCTCCAGCCAGATGTTATGATGAGTGCCTTTATAGAAGAAGAGGAGGGCCATGTGAGAGTGTTTTGGTATTAATTGTGGTCATTTGTGTGACGGTTGGAAGAGATGAGTGGGTCCACCTGGGCTTGAATTCTTGTGTGATTCCCCTTAGAGACTGACTTCTGGAACTGAACTCAGAGAAGTATTGCCATGAATTGTGGTGATATTTTAGAAGGCCAAGCATGAGAGTCGCCCTTGGAAACTAAGATCAAGGCCGAGGGTGGATTTCCACAGAGCACTGAGAATTTCAGCCAAGATATCCCATGATTTTATTCTTAAAGACTTGGTAGCCATAGTTGAGAGTCAAAACACACATGGACCTCACATTGTAGACCTCAATGGGCCTGGCTATATCTAACCTTTTGGTCACTCTTTGGGAAGCCTTGCCTATGAGAGTTCTCCAGAGTTTCATTCAAATGAGCTTCCTCAACATTTAATGGTTCTTGAAACCCACAGTGCATACAAACACAATAGAAATACAAGCAGTTCAGAAGAGGCATGGTGTATAGTTGGACTTGCCTTTTGCATTATGTAGGGTAGGTGTTATAAATCTAGTTAATTTTTAATTGAAATAGTTCTCCTTGTGTTTTTTAAGTTAATAAATATGTGAATTCCTCTATCCCTTTCTCTGTAGCCTATTCATCACATGTATTTTTATATAAACATATAGAATCCTACCTGGTATCACATATACATTCTTGTGAGGTGGCTGACATGGCAGATACAAATTATGACAAGAGATCACTCCTCCTAAACGCTATTGGATCTTAAAATTCAACCTAAGGGTAACCTTTCTAGTTGAACAACATTATTCATAAATCCATGTTCAGTAAAATTAATATTTTTGGATCTGTGGACGATATATATTTCATCATGAATTTCAATTGGCATATATATTGCCACTTTATAATGTCTGTGTGTGTTTTGCTCTTTGCTTAATTGCTTTGGAAAGGGATGTGTCTGAATCAGCCTCTTGGCCCTGTGTGAGGCTGTGGCTTAGATTTTCAGCACCTGATGGATCTAAAGAAAGATCCCATGGGTGCATCCAAAACCAAAATGGCCAAAAGAGCAGTTATTGTGGATGAAGACTCTCACCTTCTTCTCTAAGATTCCTAACATCCATCAAGTGAAAATAGGGATCCTTTGGGTCAAATGAGTTCTTTAAAGCCCTGCAGAGTTTAGCCCACAGGTGCTTGGGTTTTCTCATGAATCCAGTTTACATAAAGAATCTAAACCCCACAGTCAGTAGGCATCAAATTGGAGAAGCCAAGGAGTATTAACGGCAGGCGTATTTGATCACTCCTGGTTCACAGTCAGGATTTCCAGGCCACACTGACTTTAGGCAAATGAGGGGCAAGAAAGGTTATTTTGGACACTGTCTTGTGCTGTGCCCCTCATGGAAACCTCCATCCAGATGTTATGATGAGTGTCTACATGAAATAAGATAAGGGGCATGTGGGAGCATTTTGTTGTGAATTGTGGTAATTTGTTTGGCGCTTGGAACAGGTGACTGGGTCCACCTGGGCTTGAACTCTGGTATGATTCCCCTTAGAGACTGAATTCTGGAAGTGACATAAGAGAAGTATTGTCATGAATTGTGTTTGGATTTTACTAGGCCATGCAACCAACATCTCAGGTATTAATTGTGGTGCAGGGAGATCTAGGTGCAGGGTGGCTTTGCCCACAGCACTGGGAATCTCAGCCTGAATATCACATGATTTTATTCTGAAATTCTTTAAAGCCACAGTTGAGAGTCAAAACACATATGGACCTCACATTGTATACCTCAGTGGGCCTGACTTCATGTGACCTTTTGGCCACTCTTTGGGAAGCCTTGCCCGTGAGTGTTCTCAAGATCTTTCATTGATATGAGCTTCTTCAACATTTAATGGTTCCTGAATGAATTGAAACCCACAGAGCCTCCAACTTTATCCTCGAAAAATGGCTTGATAAATACCATGAAATTTTTGAAATTCCCATCACCAGGTGGCACTGGAAAACTTTTGGATGTCCTGTTGCTGATCATGAGTGTATCAGACAGTGCCTTGACTGACTGGGTTTCATGAAAATTGTGTAGAACAGTGATGCCAGTAAGTTGGAGCCTGTTCATTAGTGGGCCTAGAGCAGTGGTGTGAAGGTGTGTGAAAAAACATGTGTGTTGGGGCATGTGGATCTGCCATTGGCTTCCAATTACCTTGTGATTGACAGGGTACAGCCAGCAGACCCTTATATGTAAAGGCATCTTGTTATATGGATAGGTTTCTTGGCAATGTTCAGAATCAGGTTGCTATGGACAAAGGGGCAACCTATGTGGGACAGAATCCTGGTTGGTGCATTCTCATGCAGACCGTGTCCCTCCACACGTGACAGAACTCCCTCCAGCACTGTGTCCCAGTTGAACTCCTTGTATTTCATGAAACAAATACCAAACTCCCAGTGCACCAGCAAGAAACACCACGAAAATTGGAGGATGACCAAATGGCTTCACAGTCAACCCGGGGAGACACTTACACCCCAGTGGCCATAGTTTAACTACAAAAAGAGTATTCAGCACTGCTGCCTCATTTTCATTGGAAAATTAGAAACAATGTCCTTCAGGTCACATATTTGCACACCCAGATTTGATGGTCACACAACAAAGGAAGCTAAAGCTCCTGACAACAACATGTATTTTAAGAGCCCAACCTCAGAGAGTTTCTCAAGAAGTCTTTACACAAGCAGAGCTCAATGTTTGTGGAGTGTTTACCCTGTCCCTTACTTTTGGAAACTCCTCTACCACCTACAAGTTTGTGAACTCCTGAGCATTTTTTATTCCTGATATGTATTTACAGATTTTCTAACTTTTCTCCTTTATTGTATCTTACTTGGAACTAAGGTAATGCCAAGGCAATCTTCTCGATGAGAGTGTGAACATTTTTGTGTAGCACATATTTGCATACCCTTTAGAGTCATTTTCCAATTTTCCATTCGAAATACTGAATCCCTGACACTAACGCATACCCTAATAAACTCTGACTACTACTCCTAATATGATGGAGAAAAATAACACAAACAGAAAAGGAATACTAGCAGTTCAGAGGAATCATGGTGTATAGTTGGACTTGTTTTTTGCATGATTAATTGTAGGTGTTATAAATCTAGTCAATTTTTAATTGAAATAGTTCTCCATGTGTTTTTAATGTTAACAAATATGTGAATTCCTCTCTCCCTTTCTCTGTAGCCTATTCAGCACATGTATTTTTAAATGCACATATAGAACACTACCTGGTATCACACCTACATTCTTGTGAGGAGGCTAATTTGGCAAATACAATTTGTGAGAAATGATCACTCCTGTTAAACTCTGTTGGAACTGAAAATTTAACCTAGGTGTGTGTTTCCTAGAAGAACAACATTATACATAAATACATGTTCTAAAAGAAATAATTTTGCATCTGTGGAAGATATATATTTCATGATAAATTTCGATTGCTAATTTATTGTCTGTGTGTGTTTTTTTTGTATATATATATATATATACATTCTCCAGATTTTTCAAAATATGAAATATATGTGTCTTATATACACTAACTAAATTCATTCATGTTCATGTATATGGATTTATAATCAACTTTTCACAAGATCATTCTCAGAAATATTCATCCACCTGAAATACATATTGTTTGCAGTACTGAAAACTAACTTCAGTTAATGTTGCATACAAATACTAATACTTCTACAGTAACTGACCCAGTTTAACATCAATGCAAGTACATTCCTATGTGACATGATGTGTATTTTGAAATTTATTTTAATTCAACACTGGTACATTACTATTTCTTCAATTTTTGCACATCATAGGATATATATTTCATCCACAAGTTAGCAAACTTATAGGCATTTGTTTCACTTTCAATCACTTCCTGCTTCAGAACACATGGATTCTTCCAGGTTTCTTGACTGGTCTTATCATGAGACTTCTTTCCAAATACATTATTTTTGATTTCCTTTATCACTTTTGAAGCAAAACTGACACTCACTTCATGATAAACCATAACTATAATATCACCATTAGATGTATAACTGGTTGGAAGGAATGATTTCATATCAATATAGTATTTCTTATATATATTCTGATATCAGTTTAATCCATTATTTAAAGTGGAACCAGTTATATTATTTATTCACTATATGGTCTATTCATGCATTATCTCTATATTCATAGACACAGGGTACACCTCTTAGTATGCCCAATACTAATTTATTCGTCTTCTAAATACTGCTCCCAGAAATGGTGGAAGAAATACTCATGTCACCTGATCTACATATGCATGTTACCACAGTAATATTCTGGACACAAAATGCAAAAGTCACACGTATGATTGTACCAAAGCCTAAATGGAAACTGAACATGGATTACTAAAAACATCCATATCCAGGTTGCCTAATGCTCTCAAATGTCAATCCTATTGGTGACCACATTTTTGTTTCTTCCTAAGATTATATATTCAACCTCAAAACTGTTGGAAATGTCTAGTTTTTTCACTCACTTTATACTTTGCCTGATTTCCTAATGTCTCTATTGATATCTACTTTCCTACATATTTTTCCCAGTTCAACATTGTGACTGACCCTTCACATGTGCTGACATTGACATTCACTCTCTAACCAAAACCCTATTGCTAATGAACTTTGGTCCAAATCCTATACTCTATCTTCTTCCGAAACATACTGACTATCTTCCTGATCCTATCGACTATCCCTTTTTGAGTGGATGTACTCTACTACATTCAATCATCCGAGGTACAAGGTCCTATGCCATTGTATATCGATTTTTCTGAAATATGTATGCAGAACGTAATTCAAAGCTACGTGTCCCAATCTATTGCCCAATGCACTTCTGAGCTTCAAATCTTACGTAGATTTCTGTTTCCATACTTATATTTAACCACTATATTTCTATATATTGCAGGTTCCCAATACCATTATTCATCCCGCAGAATGATTCCTAACCCAAATCGAACCTGTTATTAACCCTAACCATACACTGTTGCCTCAATCTAAAATTACAAAAGAGCAGGGACAGGGCTATTCTTTCAATAAGGGATGTAGGTGATCTTCCAACTGCTGAGAACCTCAAAGTTCGATGTAGAAATTGTCCCTGGAGAAGATGTAGGCAGCTATGAAGGACCTGAATGAGCAAAAGCCATCTTCCATGGCAAACAACCTGCACAGGACGAAGGGATGTGTATGCATCAGACTCTCTCTTCTTAATGTAGAGAAGATGGACCTAACCAGGCCTTCGTGGAGAGCTGTTCCATGGTGTCTATTTTGATATACCATTCTTACTAGTCAAATTGTCACAGGAAGTAGGGGCACCCTCCAACTCATGGGACCATTGTAAGCAAGTGTTAGGACAAAGTTGTTGCCAAGGCAGTGGCCTCATTCAGTTCCAAAGAAAGTGACATACCTCATTTTCTTGGTGATGGAACTCTCTGAAATTGGGATGCAAGAAGCCAGGCACCAAGAGCCAGTCCCAGTCCCAGTCCCAGTGGGCTCACTTGTTTGGATTTACCAAGTACAGAGTCAGACCTTCTTGGTACCTAGTGATGTGAGGATGGCCAAATGCCAGTAGAGCTCTGAAGAGGGGCCTTTCTTGAGACAGCAGGTTGTGGCTAACCACTGGCTCCTCCCAGAATAACAGAGTTGGCCAAGGAGACAAGATCTGAGACCGGACAGGCCATTTCGAGTGGAACATAGTATGGCCCACCAGTCAGAGGACACTCCAGATAGTTAAAGACCTATTTTTGGGAAGGAGGTGCCTTTTTGGTTGTGGGTGTGAGTTTGTGGTTTTGTTTCATGTTCTGAGAATAGGTAGGAAAGGTGGTTGGTTTGGTTTGGAGTCGACTTTTTCTAGTAAGTCTTTAGACAAGGCGAGGGTTTCTATGTCTGTGTAGCCACTGTGTCCGTGGTTTTAGACATTAGAAACGAGAATGCATCAATGGAGGTGTCCTGTCTAGTAGAAAGATTCACAGCATTCATCCTGCACAATTGATTAATGGACTGTTGCTTGCCTTATGGATGGGAAACACCTACTAACTTCCTAAGTTGCTGTTTTCTTCCTGAATTCTGGCCACTCTCCAGAATAGTATCATGGTTTATTGTCCAAGATATGTACCACCTCCAAACTCTGTGACATGGCCATGTCCTTGATAGCTGAAGGGAATGGGAACATCTCAGAAAACTCAGATACCAGTGTGACCAGTAAAGTCTCAGTGGAGAAACCCTGCTTGGCTCCATTTGCTTATCTATGTTTCTGTTGCCTTGAATGTCAGGAAGGTCTTTGCCTCAGGCCACCCCTTTGTGAAGCCTGAAGAAATAGTTTTCAAATGGAAATGAATGGGCATCACCTGTGGCTCTTTGCTTAATTGCTCTGGAAAGGGATGTGTCTTAATCAGACACTAGGCCCTGTTTGAGGCTGTGGCTAAAATTCTCAGCTCCTGATAGATCTAAAGAAGATCCCATGTGTGCATCCAAACCAAAATGGCAAAAAATCTGTCATTGTGGATGAAGTCTCTTGACTTCTTCTGTTTGGTTCCTGACCTCCATCAAGTGAGAATAGGGATCCTTTGGATCAAATGAGTTCTTCAAATTCCTGCAGAACTGCTTGGGTTGTCTCATGATGCCAAATCACATAAAGAATCTATACCTGACAGTCAGTAGGCCTCAAATTGGAGAAGCAGAGCAGTATTTATGGCAGGCCTATTTGATCACTCCTGGTTCATAAGAAGGGTGAACAGGCCACCCTTACTTTGGACATATCAGGGGCAAGGGTGCATTATTTGGACACTGTCTTGGGCTGCGCCACTCTTGGAAACCTGCAGCCAGAGTTAATGATGAGTGTTTATATGGTTAAAGATAAGGGCAATGTGGGAATGTTTTGGTTTTAAATGTGGTCATTTTTGTGGCGTTTGGAATAGATGACTGGGTCCACATGGGCTTGAACTCTGGTGTGATTCCCCTTAGAAACTGAGTTCTGAAACTGACCTCAGAGAAGTATTGCCATGAGTTGTGTTGGGATTGTAGGAGGCCATGCATAAGAGTCGCCCTTGAAACCTGAGATCTAGGCCCAGGAAAGCTTTCAACAGAGCACTGAGAATCTCAGCAAGCATATCACATGATTTTATTCTGAAAAACTTGGCAGCCACAGTTAAGAGTCAAAACACACAAGGACCTCACATTATAGACCTTAAAGGGCCTTTCTTCTTGTGACCTTTTGGGCACACTCTGGGAAGCCTTGCCTGTGAGAGTTCCTCAGAGCTTTCATTGAAATGAGCTTCCTCACCATTTAATGGTTCTGGGATGAATGGAAACCCCAAAGTGCCTTCAACTTCATTCTTGAAAAATGGATAGATAAATATCATAAAATTTTTGAAATTCCCAATGACCAGGTGGCACTGGATAACCATTGGATGTCCCATTGCTGATCATGAGTGTACCAGACAGTGCCTTGATTTACTGGGTTTCTTGAAAATGGTGTAGAACAGAGATGCCAGTAAGTTAGAGCGTGCTGAGTAGTGGGCCTAGAGCAGTGGTGTGCAGGTGTGTGATAATACATCTGTGGTGTGGCCATGTGGATATTACATTGGCTTCCAAATTGCTTGTGACTGACTTCGTGCAGCCAGCAGACCATTATATGAAATGGCATCTTGTAATATGGAGAGGTTTCAGGGCAATGTTCAGAATCAGGTTGGTATGGTCAAGGTGGCAAGCAATGTGGGATAGAAGCCAAGTTGGGTCATTCTCCTGCAGACCCTGACCCACCACATGTTACAGGACTCCCTCCAGCACTGTTTCCCAGTTGAATTCCTTGTATGTCGTGAAGCAAATACAAAACACCCAGTGCAGCAGCAAGAAACACCAGGAAAAGTGGAGGATGACCAAATGGCTTCAAAGTCCACATGGGGAGACACTTAGCCCCCAGTGACCACAGTTTAGCTACAAAGAGTGAATTCAGCACTGCAGCCTCATGTTCATTGGAAAATAAGAAACCATGTCCTTCAGGTCACATAGATGCAGACCAAACTTTGATGGTCTCACTACAAAGGAAGTTAAGCTCCTGACAACAACATATATTTCAACTACCCAAACTCAGAGGCAGTTTCTCAAGAAGTCTTTAGGCCAGCATAGCTCCATGTTTGTGGAGGGTTTACACTGTCCTTTACTTTTGGAAACTGTTCTACCACCTCCATAGTTGTGTAATGCTGAGCATTTTCCAGTCCAGATATGTATTCACATATTTTCTAACTCTTCTCCTCTAATTGTGTCATACTAGGGGCGAAGATAATTTCAAGGCATTCTTCTGGATGAGAGTGGGAATATTTTTTGTAGCACATATTTTCATGCATATTAGATTCATTTTCCTATTTTCTACTTGAAATACTGAATCCCTGACACTAACCCATAACCTACTATACTCTGACTACTAATCCTAATATGATGGAGAAAAATAACTCAAACAGAATAGAAATACAAGCATATCAGAGGAGGCATAGTGTATAGTTGGACACGGCTTTTGCGTGACAAAGTGTTGGTGTTATAAATCTAGTCAATTTGTAATTGATATAGTTCTCCATGTGTTTTTAAAGTTAACAAATATGTGAATTCCTCTCTCCCATTCTATGTAGCCTATTCAGCACATCTATTTTTATATGCATATATAGAATCCTACCTGGTATCACACGTACATTCTTGTCAGGTGTCTGACTTGGCAGATACAAATTCTGAGAAGTGATCACTCCTCCTAAACACTGTGGGATCTGAAAATTCATCCTCTCTGTGAGCTTCCTAGTTGAACAATATTATACATAATTCCATGTTCAGGAAAATGAATATTTTTCGATCTGTGGATGATATATATTTCATGATGAATTTCGATTGGCATATATACTACTACTTTTTAATGTGTGTGTGTGTTTGTGTGTGTATACACACTCCAGATGTTTTAAAATATTAAATATATGTGTCTTATTATACACTCCTTAATTTCATTCTAGTTCATGTATGTGGATTTATAGTCAACATTTCACAAGATTATTCTCGGAAATATTCAACCACCTGAAATACTATTTGTTTCCTATTACTGAAAATTAACTTCAGTGAATCGTGAATACAAATCCTAATATTTCTACAATAATTGACCCAGTTTCTCATTAATGCAAGTAGATTCCTATGGGACATGATGTGTATTTTTATGTTCATTCTTATTCACCACTGGTATTTTACTATTTCTTCAGTTTATGCACATTATAAGATATATATTTCATCCACAAGTTACAAAATTATAGGCATTTGTTTCACTTTCAATCATTTTCTGCTTCGAAACACATGTATTCCTCCATGTTTCTTGACTGGTCTTCTCATGAGACTTCTTTCCAAATACATTATTTTCGATTTCCATAATCACTTTTGAAGCAAAACTCACACACCCTTCATGATAATCCATAACCCCAATATTACCATTAGATGTATAACTGGTTGGAATGAATGATTTTGTATCAATATAATATTTCTTATATATTTTCAGATATCAATTCAATCCATGATTTAAAGTGAAACCATTTATATTATTTATTCACTGTACCGTCTATTCATGCTTTTTCTTTATATTCATAGACACAGGGTACACCTCTTTGTAAACCCAATACTAATTTATACGTCTTCAAATTATTGGTCTCAGAAATGATGGAAGAAATACTCATGTCACCTTATCTACATATACATTTTTTCACAGTAATATTTGGACACAAAAAGAAAAGGTCACACTTATGTTTGTACCAAAGCCTAAATGTAAAGTGAATATGGATTACTAAAAACATCCATGTCCAAGTTGACTAATGCTCTCAAAAATCAATCCTATTTGTGACAATATATTTGTTTCTTCCTAAGATTATATATTCAAATTCAACCCTGTTGAAAACATCTAATCCTTTCTCTCACTTTATACTTTTCCTGATTTCATAATGTCTCTATTGATTGCTTTCCTACATATTTTCCCCAGTTCATCATTGTGACTGACTCTTCACATGTGCTGACATTTCCATTCACACTCTAATCGAAACCCTATTGCTAAGAAACTTTTGTTCCAAATCCTATACTCACTCTTCCTCCTAAACCTACTGACTATCTTCCTAATCCTACCTATTAACGCTTTCTGACTGGATGTTCTCTTCTACATTCAATAATCCAAGGTACAGGGTCTTATGCCATTGTATATCGATCTCTCTGAGACATCTCTGCAGAACATAATTCAATGCTAAGTATCACAATCCCTTGATCCCAATGCTAAGTATCACAATCCCTTGAAGCCCAATCCCCTTCTGGGCTTCAAATTTTACTTAGATTTCTGTTTTCCTACATACATTTCACCTCATTATTCTTGTACAATTATTCATCCAGCAGAATAATTTCTAACCCAAATCGAACATGTTATTAACCCTAACCATACACTGTTCCCTCAATCTAACTTTACAGACGAGCAGGGACAGAGTTGGTCTTACAATATAGGAATGTAGGGGATCTTCCACCTGCTGAGAACCACAAAGTTCCATGCAGAAATGATCACTGGAGAAGATGTAGGCAGCTATGAAGGACCTGAGAGAGCAAAAGTCATCTTCCCTGGCAAACAACATGGTCAGAATGAAGGGTTGTTTCTGAATCAGCCTCTCTCTTTTTAATGTAGAGAAGATGGACCAAACCAGGCCTGTGTGGAGAGCTGCTCCCGGGTGCCTATGGTTGATATAGCATTCTAACTTGTGAAAGTGTCACAGGAAGTAGGGGCAGCATCTTTCTCATGGTAGCCTTGGAAGCAACTGTTAGGACAAAGAGGTTGCCAAGGCAGTGATCTGATTCAGTTCCTGAAGGAAGTGACCTCACATCACTTCTTTGGTGATGGAACTCTCTGAACTTGGGATCCAGGAAGATAGGAACCCATAGCCAGTCCAGTCCCAGTCCCAGTGGTCTCCTTGTTTGGATTTACCAAGGACACAGACATTCATTTTTGGTACCTACTGATGTGAGGATGTCCAAAACGCAGGAAAGCTCTGAAGAGGGGTTTTTCCTGAGAAAGCAGGTAGTGGCACACTGCTGGCTCCTGACAAATTCACAGAGTTGCACAAGGAAAGCAGGTCTGAGACAGGAAGGGCATTTATTTGGAACATACTATGGCCCACGAGTCAGTGGAAACTCCAGATAGTCACAGACCTACTTGGGGGAAGGAGGTGTCTTTGTGGGTGTGGGTGGGGATTTGTGAATTTGTCTCATGTTCTGAGAATAGGTAGGAATGGCGGTTTGTTTGTTTTGGCGGGACCTGTTTGTAGTAAGTCGTTTGACAAGGCATGTGTTTGGATATCAGTGTATCCCACTGTGCCCCTGGTTGTAGACATTAGAAAAGAAAATGCATCAATGGATGAGTCCTGTCTTGTTGAAATCTTCTCAGCATTCATCCTGCCCGATTTATGAATGGACTGTGGCTTGTCTTATAGATGGGCAACACCTACTATTTTCCTAAGTTCCTGTTTTCTTCCTGAATTGTGGGCACTCTCCAGAATAGACTGATGGTTTTGTGTCCAAAATATGTACCACCTCCAAGCTCTGTGACATGGCCATGTACTACATAGCTGAAGGGAATGGTGAGCATCTCAGAAAACTCAGATATCAGTGTGACCAGGAAAGTCTCAGTTGAGAAACCCTGCTTTGGGAATTTTGCTTACCTATTGTTCTGTTGCACTGAATGTCAGGAACATCTTTGCCTCAGGCCACCCCTTTGTGAAGCATGAAGAAAACAGTTTTCAAATGGAAATAAATGGGCATCACCTGTGGCTCTTTGCTTAATTGCTTTGGAATGGGATGTGTCTGATTCAGGCTCTTGGCCCCCTGTGAGGCTGTGGCCTAGATTCTCAGAACCTGAGGGATCTAAAGAAAGATCTCTTGTGTATCCAAAACCAAAATGGCCAAAAGAGCAGTCATTGTGGATGAAGTCTCTCGACTTCTTCTAAGGACCCTGACCTCCATCAAGTGAGAATCAAGATCTTTTTGGTCAAATGAGTTTTTCAAAGCCCTGAAGAGGCTAGCCCAGAGGTGCTTGGTTTTTCTCATGACTCCATTTAACATTAAGAATCTAAACCCAAGAGTCAGTAGGCCTAAAATTGGAAAATCGAAGCAGTATTAACAGCAAGCCTTTTTGATCACTCATGGTTCACCGGAAGGGTGTACAGGCCACCATGACTTTAGGCAAATGAGGGGCAAGGGAGCTTATTTTGGATACTGTCTTAGGCTGCGCAACTCATGAAAACCACCAGCCAGTGGTTATGATGTGTGTCTATATGGAAGAAGATGAGGGCCATGTGGGAGTGTTTTGGTTTTAATTGTGGTCATTTGTGTGGCATTTGGAAGAGATGACTGGGTCCACCTGGGATTTAACTCAGGTGTGATTTACCTTAGAGACTGAGTTCTGGAACTGACCTCAGAGAAGTATTGCCATGAATTGTGTTGGGATTTTAGCAGGCCATGCATGACAGTCACCCTTGGAAACTGAGATCTAAGCCCAGGGTTCCTGTTCACAGAGCACTGAGAATCTCAGCAAGGATATCACATGATTTTATTTTGAAAGACTTGACAGCCATAGTTGAGAGTCAAAACACACATGGACCTCACATTGTAGACCTCAATGGGCCTGGCTTCATGTGACCTTGGGCCACTCTTTGGGAAGCCTTTCCTGTGAGAGTTCTCCAGAGCTTTCATCGAAATGAGCTTACTCAATATTTAATGGCTCCTGAATGAATTTAAACCCACAGTGCCTCTAACTTCATCCTTCAAAAATGGCTAGATAACTACCACCAAATTTTGAAATTCCCATGACCAGGTGGCACTGGAGAACCTTTGGATGTCCTGTTGCTGATCATGAGTGTACCACAAAATGCCTTCATTGACTGCGTTTCATGAAAATGGTGTAGAACAGAGATGCCAGTAAGTTGGAGCCTGCTGAGTAGTGGGCCTAGAGCAGTTGTGTGCAGGTGTGTGACAATACATCTGTGGTGGGGTCATGTGGATCTTACATTGGCTTTCAAATGGCTTGTGACTGACCTGGTGCAGCTAGCAGAACTTTGTATGTAAAGGCATCATGTTACATGGAGAGTTTTCAGGGCAATATTCAGAATCAAGTTCCTATAGTAAATGGGGCAAGCAATGGGGGATAGAAGCCTGGTTGGTGCATTCTCCTGCAGACCTTGACACACCATACGTTACAGGACCCCCTCCAGCATTGTGTCCCAGTTTAACTCCTTGTATCTCATGAACCAAATACAAAACACCCACTGCAGCAGAAAGAAACACCACGAAAAGTGGAGCATGACCAAATGATTTCAAAGTCCAGACGGGGAGACACTTATCCCCCAGTGGCCACAGTTTAGCTACAAAGAGTGAATTCAGCACTGCTGCCTCATGTTCATTGGACAATAAGAATTCATGTCCTCCAGGTCACAAAAATGCAGACCCAAGTTTGATGTCTCACTACAAAGGAAGCTAAAGCTTCTGACAACAACATATATTTCAAGTACCCAACCTCATTGTCAGTATCTCCAGAAGTGTTTAGGCCAGCAGAGTTCCATGTTTGTGGAGTTTTACCCTGTCCCTAAGGTTTGGAAACGTCTCTTCCACCTCAAAGGTTGTGAACTACTGAGCATTTTCCATTCTACGTATGTATTCATAGATTTTCTAACTCTTCTCCTCTAATTGTTTCTTACATGGGGCGTGGGTATTTCAAGCCATTGTTCTGAATGAGAGTGGGAATTTTTTGTGTGTAGCACATATTTGCATACACATTGGATTCATTTTCCAATTTTCCATTCGAAATACTGAATCCCTGACACGAACCCATACCCTACTAGACTCTGACTACTAATTCTAATATGATTCAGAAAAGTAACACAAACAGAATTGAAATACAAGCAGTTCAGATGAGGCATGGTGTATAGTTGATCTTGCCTTTTGCATGATAAATGTTAGGTGTTATAAATCCAGTCTATTTTTAATTGAAATAGATCTCCATGTGTTTTTAAAGTTAACAAATATGTGAATTCCTGTCTCCCTTTGTCTGTAGCCTATTCAGCAATGTATTTTTATATGCACATATCAAATCCTACCTGGTGTCACACCTACATTCTTGTGAGGTGACTGACTTGGGAGATACAATTTGTGAGAAGACATCACTCCTCCTAAACGCTGTTGGAACTGAAAATTCAAATAATGGGTGAGCTTCCTAGTAGAACAACATTATACATAAATCCCTGTTAAGAAAATTGAATATTTTTGGATCTGTGATTGATGTATATTTCATGGTGAATTTCGATTTGCATATATGTTGCTACATTTTAATATCTGTGTGTGTGTGTGTGTGTGTATACACACACACACCCACACACTCTCCAGATTTTTCAAAATATGAAATATATGTATCTTATTTACACTCCCTAAATTCATTTATGTTCAAGTATGTGGATTTATTATCAACTTTTCACAAGATTTTTCGCAGAAATATTTATCCACCTGAAATACATATTTGTTTCCTAGTACTGAAAACTAACTTCAGTGAATGGTACATACAAATCCTGTTGATAGCCACAGCCAAGGTTCTCCAGTAAGGACCATATGTACTTTTGAACAACCAAAGGCAGGCATGGTCCCTAAGCCACATGCTTGTTGTTTAAACAGAGAGGGGGAGATGTTGAGAGCCACAGCCAAAGGGGCCCCAGGAAACCTCCAACTGCCAGCAAACTTCCAGCTGCCGGCTAATGATTGGCTCACAGCGGCCCCAGCAACATCTAGCTGATTGGCTCCTCTGTGGTGATGCTCATTGCAGATGCTCATTGAGCTGTTTCCCCGCCCATTCAGACTGCCAGTGGATGATTGGCTCACAGAGGCCCCAGCAACATCTAGCTGATTGGCTCCTCTGTGGTGATGCTCAATGGGATGTTTCCTTGCCCTTTCAGACAACGGAGCTGCTCATTGGTGGACTATTTTGGCTCCACCCATGTGACCCAGCCAATCGGCCTCAAAAGGAGGAGGCTTGTGGTTGAGGGAGAGGCTTGTGGGAAGACTGTGGTGGCAGTTGGGCTCTGAGGGTTTTTCCTGAGAAGCTGTTTTGTTTGGTTTGTGTGGTTCTAAAAATAAAGTTCGTTTCTTTTGACAATTGGCTCCTGAATTGTGCCCAGCCAGACTGATGATAATCATGTAAAATGTTGATTTTAAATCCACATACATGAACTTGAATGAATTTAGGGAGTGTATAATAAGACACGTTTATTTCATATTTTGGAAAATCTGGAAAATCTCGTGAATATATATATATATATACATACATATATATACATATACACACACACACACAACAATAAAATGTAGCAATATATATGCCAATCAAAATTTATCATGAAATATATATCATCCACATATCTAAAAATATTCATTTTACTGAACATGGATTTATGTATGATGTTGTTCACTAGGAAGCTCACCCATAGGTTGAATTTTCAGTTCCATCAGTATTTAGGGGAAGTTATCTATTCTCATAATTTGTATATTCCAAAGTCAGTGAGCTCACAAGAATGTACGTGTGTTACCAGGTAGGAGTCTATATATGCATATAAATATACATGTTCTAAAGAGGCTACAGAGAAAAGGAGACAGGAATTTACATATGTGTTAACTTTGAAAACTCATGGAGAAATATTACAATGAAAAGTTGACTAGATTCATAACACATATCCTTGATAAAGGAGAAGGAAAATCCAAGTATACACCATGCCTCCTACAAAAGGCCTGTATTTCTATTCTGTTAGGTTTCTTTTTCTCCATCATTTTAGGATAAGTAGTCAGAGTCTAGTAGGGTATGGGTTAGTGTCGGGAATTCAGTATTTCAAATGGAAAATAGGATAATGTATCCAATGTGTATGCAAATATGTGCTACACAATAATCTTCCCACTCTCACCTAGAACAATGCCTTGACATTACCTTTGCCCCAAGTGAGACACAATTAGAGGAGAAGAGTAAAAAAATCTGTGAATACATATCTGGAATGGAAAATTCTCAGGAGTTCTCAACCTGGGAGCAGGTAGAGGAGTTTCCAGAAGTAAGGAACTGGGTAAACACTCCACAACCATGGAGGTCTGCTGGAAAAAAGACTTCTGGAGAAACTGCCTCTGAGGTGTGGCACTTGAAATATATGTTGTTGTCAGTAGCTTTGTCTTCATTTGTAGTGAAACCATCAAAGCTGGGTCTGAATCTATGTGACCTGGACAACATGGTTTCTTATTTTCCAATGAACCTGAGGCAGCAGTGCTGATTTTTCTCTTTGTAGGTAAACAGAGGCCACTGGGCCAAAGTGTCTAACTGTGTGGACGATGAAGCCATTTAGTCATCCTTCAATTTTCATGGTGTTTCTTGGTGCTGAACTGGGAGTTTGGTATTTGCTTCAAGAAATACAAGGAGTTCAACTGGGACACAGTGTTGGAGGGAGTTCTGTGACATGTGGTGGGTCAGAGTCTCCAGGAGAACGCACCAATCCGGCTTCTATCCCACATAGCTTGCCCCCTTGACCATAGCAACCTGATTCTGAACATTGCCCTGAAACCTCTCCATATAACAAGATGCCTTTGCATATAAGGGTCTGCTGGGTGCACCATGTCAGCTAAAAGCCATTTGGAAATCAATGGCAGATCCACATGGCACCACCATAAATATTTTATCACACACCTGCACACCACAGCTCTGGGCCAAATACTCCGCAGTCTCCATCTAACCGGCATCTCTGTTCTACACCACTTTCATTATACCCAATCAATCAAGGCACTGTCTGGTACACTAATGATGAGCAACAGAACATCAAAGGTTCTCCAGTGCCACCTCATCATGCGAATTTCAAAAATTTCATGGTATTTATCTAGCCATTTTACAAGGATGAAGTTGGAGGCATTATTTGTTTCAATTCTTTCAGGAATTATTCAATGTTGAGGAAGCTCATTTCAAGGAAAGTTCTGGAGAACTCTCACAGGCAAGGCTTTCCAAAGAGTGGCCAAATAGTCACATGAAGCCAGGCCAATTGAGGTCTACAATGTGAGGTCCATGTGTGTTTTGACTCTCAACTATGTCTGGCAAGTATTTCAAAATAATATCATATGATATTCTGTCTGAGATTCCCAGTGCTCTGTGAAAAGCCACCCCGGGCCTAGATCTCAGTTTCAACGGGCGACTCTCATGGGTGGCCGCCTAAAATCCGAACACAAATCATGGCAATACTTCTCTGAGGTAAGTTCCAGAACTCAGTCTCTAAGGGGAATCACACCAGAGTTCAAGCCCTGGTGGACCCAGTCATCTCTTCCGACTGCCACATAAATGACCACAAGGAAAACCAAAAAACTCCCAAATGGCCCTCATCTTCTTCCATATAGACGCTCATCATAACCTCTGGCTTGACGTTTCCTTGAGGGGCACAGCCCAAGACAGTGTCCAAAATAATCTCCCTTTCCTCTCATTTGCCTAAAGTCAAGGTGGCCTGGAGACCCCTTCTGTGAACCAGGAGTGATCAAATAACCCTGACTTTAGTACTGCTCTGCTTCTCTAATTTGAGGCCTATTGTCTGTGGAGTATAGATTCTTGATGTGAATTGGAGTAATGAAAAAACCCAATAACCCATTGGCTACCCTCTGCAGGGTTTTGAAGAACTCATTTGACCCAATAAATCCCTATTCTCATTTTATGGAGGTCAGGAACCTTACAGAGGAAGGTGAGAGACTTCATCCTCAATGAATGCTTTTGGGGCCATTTTGGTTTTTGATGTGCCTTCTGGAATGTTACATATGTTTTTTTTTTTTTTTTTTTTGGTTTTAGTGCCTTCTGGAATGTTACATAATTTTTTTCTTTGGAGATTATTGCCAGAGTTCCTATCTTCATCCCAGTGCAGGTGAAATCAAAGATAATTCCAGTCTACAGCTTCTGCAATAGCCATCCCTGTACTGCTTGCAGAACTTGCCTGGACACATGTGAACTCACCTAAATGCATTGTGAACTATCTGTTGGTGCAGCGACTTGTCGTAGTGTTGGGGTATATTTGCTGATGATGTCATTGGTGGTACAATTTTTCCAAAAGGAGCCGTCAATTGGCTTGGTGTATCTTCCTCCCTTCTGCGTGTCATGATCGTCCAGCTAAAATTTGGGGGGGCCAACAGAGGTGAGGCAAAGAACCTCACCCACCCCCGCTGGTACAAAGACCTCTCCACAGGTGTGGCTCTATACTGGACGGGTAGTCAGTGACGGGTAAGATCCAATTGCAATGGTACCAACTTAACGGGTAAAGACCATATGTACTATTGGACAACCTAAGGCAGGCACGGTCCCTAAGCCACATGCGTGTTGTTTAAACAGAGAGGGGAAGATGTTGAGAGCCACAGCCGAAGGGGCCCCAGCAAAATTCCTGCTGCCAGCAAACTTCCAGCTGCCGGCTGATGATTGGCTCACAGCGGCCCCAGCAACAACTAGCTGATTGGCTCCTCTGCGGTGATGCTCAATGGGCTGTTTCCCTGCCCTTTCAGACCACAAAACTGTTCATTGGGGGACTTTTTTTGACTTTGCCCACATGACCCAGCCAATCGGCCTCAAGAGCAGGAGGATTGTGGGAGGCGGAGAGAGGCTCATGTGGGAGGGAGAGGTTTTGGGAAGCCAGTGGTGGTAGTTGGGGCTCTGAAGGTTTTTCCTGAGAGGCTGTTTTGTTTGGCGTGTGTGGTTCTAAAAATAAAGTTCGTTTCTTTTGGCAAGTGGCTCCTGATTGTGCCCAGCAAGACTGCGGCATTATCCTAATATTTCTACAATAACTGACCCAGTTTAACATCAATGCAAGTAGATTCCTTTGGGAGAGGACATGTGTATTTTGACGTTCATTTTTATGTAACAGTGGTACATTACTATTTCTTCAGTTTATGCACATCATAGGATATATATTTGATCCACAAGTTCACAAATATATAGGCATTTGTTTCACTTTCAATCACTTTCTGCTTCAAAACACATGTATTCCTCCAGGTTTCTTGACTGGTCTTTTCATGAGACTTCTTTCCAAACACATTATTTCCGATTTCCATAATCACTTTTGAAGAAAAATTCACACATTCTTCATGAAAAACCATAATGCTGATATAACCATTAGATATATTACTGGTTGGAATGAAGGATTGTATATCAATGTAAGATTTTCTGTATATTTTCAGATATCAATTCAATCCATTATTTAAAGTTAGAACCAGTTATAATATTTATTTACAGTATGGTCTATTCATGCATTATTTCTATAATTATAGACACAGTGTACACCATTTTTACCTCCAAAAATAATTTATACGTCTTCAAAATATTGCTCCCAGAAATGGTGGAAGAAATACTCATGTCACCTGATCTACATATACATTTTACCACAGTAGTATTCTGCACACAGAAAGAAGAGGTCAAACTTATGTTTGTACCAAAGCCTAAATGAAAAGTGAGCATGGATTACGGAAAACATCCATGTCCATGTTGCCTAATGCTCTCAAAAGTTCATCCTATTGGTGACTACATGTTTGTTTCTTCCTAAGATTATATATTCAAACTCAAGCCTGTTGAAAATGTATAATTCTATCACTCACTTTATACTTTGCCTGATATCCTAATGTCAATTGATATCTGCATTCCTACTTTTTTCCCCAGTTCATCCTTTTGACAGACTCTCCACATGTGCTGACAATTACATTCACTCTATCCGAAACCCTACAGCTAAAGATCTTTTTATCCAAATCCTATACTCACTCTTCTTTCAAAACCTACCAACTATCTTACTAATCCTACAAATTATCATTTTTGAATGGATGTTCTCTTCAACATTCAATAAACCAAGGTACAAGTAATTATGCCATTGTATATCGATTTATCTGAGACATCTGTGCAGAATATAATTCAAAGCTAAGAATCCCAGCTAACGGTCCAATGCAATTCTGGGCTTCAAATATTACCTAGATGTCTGTTTTCATACTTATAATTCACTTATATTCTTATAAATATCGCACGTTCCCAATACCATAATTCATCCCGCAGAATGATTCCTAACCCAAATGGAACATGTTATTAACCCTGACCATACACTGTTCTCTCAATCTAACTTTACTGAAGAGCAGGGACAGAGTTGGTCTTTCAATACAGAAATTAGGGGATCTTCCACTTTCTGAGAACCTCCAAGGTCATTAAAGAAATGATCCCAGGATTAAATGTAGGCAGCTATGAATGACGTCAGAGAGCAAAAGTCATCTTCCATGACAAACAACCTGGTTAGCATGAAGGGATGTGTCTGAATCAACATTTCTTTTCTTAATGTATAGAAGATGGACCAAACCAGGCCTATCTGGAGAGCTTTTTTTGGGTGCCTATGGTTGATATACCATGCAAAATTGTGAAAGTTTCACTGGAAGTAGGGGCAGCCTCCAACTCATTGGACTCTTGGAAGCAACTGTTAGGACAAATTGGTTGCCAAGGCAGTAACCTGATTCAGTTCCTGAAGGAAGTGACCTACGTCACTTCCTTGGTGAAGGAATTCTCTGAACTTGGGATCCATGAAGACAGGCACCCAGAGCCAGTCCCAGTCCCAGTCCCAGTGGGCTCACTTGTTCGGTTTTACCAAGGACAGGGTCAGTCTTTCTTGGTACCTACCTATGTGAGGATGGCCAAAGGCCAGGAGAGCTCTGAAGAGGGACCTTTTCTGAGAAAGCAGGTAGTGGCTCACCGCTGGCTCCTGACAACTTCACAGAGTTGGCCAAGGAGACCAGATCTGAGTCAGGACAGGACATTTCGGGAGAACATTGTATGGCCCACCAGTCAGAGGACACTCTGGATAGTCACAGACCTACTTGGGGGAAGGAGGTGCCTTTGTGGGAGTGGTTGTGGTTTTGTGGTTTTGTCACATGTTCTGAGAATAGGTAGAAAATGCGGTTTGTTTGGTTTGGATTGCACTGTTTCTAGTAAGTCGTTTGACATGTGAGTGTTTCTATGTCTGTGTATCCCACTGTGTCTGTGGTTGTAGACATTAGAAAAGAGAATGAATTAATGGATGTGTCCTGCCTAGTAGAAAGCTTCCTGGCATTCATCCTGCCCAATTGATGAATGGACCGCGGCTTGCCTTCTGGATGGGCAAAACCTACTATCTTCCTAAGATCCTGTTTTCTTCCTGAATTCTGGCCACTCTCCAGAATAGGCTCATGGTTTTGTGTCCAAGATATATACAAGCTCCAAGCTCTGTGACATGACCATGTACTTGATAGCTGAAGTGAATGGGGAGCATCTCAGAAAACTCAGATATCAGTGTGACCAGGAAAGTCTCAGTGGAGAAACCCTGCTTTGGGTCTTTTGCTTACCTGTTTTTCTGTTGCCCTAAATGTCAGGAAGGTCTTTGCCTCTGGCCACCCCTTTGTGAAGCCTGAAGAAAACAGTTTTCAAATGAAAATGAATGGGCATCACCTGTTGCTCTTTGCTTAATTGATTTGTAAAAGGATGTGTCTGAATCAGCCTCTTGGTTCTGTGTGAGGTTGTGGCTTAGATTCTCAGCACCTGATGCATCTAAAGATAGATTCCATGTGTGCATTCAAAACAGAAATGGCAAATGAGTCTCTTGCCTTCCTCTATTAGATTCCTGACCTTCATCAAGTAAGAATCAGGATCCTTTAGTTCAAATGAGTTCTTTGAACCCCTGCAGAAGTGCTTGGGTTTTCTGATGACTCCAAATCACATAAAGAATCTATACCTGACAGTCAGTAGGCCTCAAATTGGAAAAGCAGAACAGTATTAACTACATCCCTATTTGATCAGTTCTGGTTCACAGTAAGGGTGTGTAGGCCACCCTGACTTTCGGCAAATTAGGGGCAAGGGAGCTTATTTTGGACAGTGTCTTGGTCTGCGCCCCTCATGGAAACCTCCAGCGAGAGGTTATGATGAGTGTCTATATGGAAAAACATGAGGGCCATGTGGGAGTGTTTTGGTTTCAATTGTGGTCATTTGTGTGGTAGTTGGAAAAGATGACTGTGTCCACCTGGGTTTCAACTCTTGTGGGATTCCCCTTGGAGACTGAGTTCTGGAACTGACCTTAGAGAAGTATTGCCATGAATTGTGTTGGGATTTTCGGAGGCCACACATGAGAGTCACCCTTGGAAACTGAGATCTAGGCCCAGGGTGGCTTTCCACAGAGCACTGGGAATCTCAGCGAGGATATCACTTGATTATATTCTGAAAGACTTGGAAGCAATAGTTGAGAGTCAAAACACACATGGACCTCACATTGTAGACCTCAATGTGGCTGGCTTTAGGTTACATTGGGCCACTCTTTCGGAAGACTTGCCTGTGAGAGTTCTCTAGAGCTTCCATTGAAATGAGCTTCCTCAACATTTAATGGTTCCTGAATGAATTGAAACCCACAGTACCTCCAACTTCATCCTTGAAAAATGACTAGAAAATACCATGAAATTTTTGAAATTTCCATGACCAGCTGCCACTGCAAAACCATTTGATGTCCTGGTGCTTATCATGAGTATACAAGACAGTGTCTGGTTTGACTGAGTTTCATGATAATTTTGTAGAAAAGAGATGCCAGTAAGTTGGAGCCTGCTGAGTAGTGGGCCAAGAGCAGTAGAGTGTAGGTGTGTGAAAAAACATCTGTGGTGCAGCCACGTGGATCTGCCATTGGCTTTGAAATGGTTTGTGACTGACATGTGCAGCTAGCAGACCTTTGGATGTAAAGGCATCTTGTTGAATGGAGAGGTTTCAGGGCAATGTTCAGAATCATATTGCTATGGTCAAGGGGGCAACTATGTGTGATAGAAGCCTGCTTGGTACATTCTCCTGCCGATCCTGACCACAACACGTGACAGAACTCCCTGCAGCACTGTATCGCAGTTAAACTCCTTTATTTCGTAAAGTAAATACCAAACTTTCAGTGCAGCATCAAATAACATGACGAAATGTGAAGAATGATCAAATGGCTTCACAGTCCACACGGGGAGACACTTAGCCCCCAGTAGCCCCAGTTTGCCTACAAAGAGAGAATTCAGCACTGCTGCCTCATGTTTATAGGAAAATAAAAAACCATGTTCTTCAGGTCACATAGATGCAGACTCAGCTTTGATGGTCTCACTACAAAGGAAGCTAAAGCTCCTGACAACAACATATATTTCAAGTGCCCAACCTCAGAGGCATTTTCTCAAGAAGTCTTAAGGCCGACACAGCTCCATGTTTGTGGTATTTACCCTGTCCCTTACTTTTGGAAACTCCTCTACCACCTTCAAGGTTGTGAACTCCTGAGCATTTTCCATTCCAGATATTTATTATGAACTCAAACAACAACAAGTGCTGGTGAGGCTGTGGAGAAAAGGGTAAACTTGTACATTGCTGGTGGGACTGCAAATTGGTGCAGCCAAATTGGAAAGCAGTATGGAGATTTCTTGTAGAACTGGGAATGGAACCACCATTTGACCCAGGTATTCCCCTTCTCAGTCTATTCCCTAAAGACCTAAAAAAAATGGTACAGGGACACTGCTACATTGATGTTCATAGCAGCACAATTTACAATAGCAAGACTGTGGAACCAACCTAGATGCACTTCCATAGATGAATGGATAAAAAATGTGGCATTTATACACAATGGAATATTACTCTGCATTAAAAAATGACAAAATGATATAATTTGCAGAGAAATGGATGGCATTAGAGCAGATTATGCTAAGTGAAGCTAGCCAATCCGTAAAACCAAATGCCAAATGTCTTTATTGATATAAAGAGAGTAACTAAGAACAGAGTAGGGACGAATAGAATGAGAAGAAAATTAACATTAAACAGGGATGAGAGGAGGAAGGGAAAGGGAGAGAGAAGGGAAATTGCATGGAAATAAAAGGAGACCCTCAGGGTTATATAAATTACATACAAGAGGAGGTGAGGGAAAGGAAAAAATTATACAAGGGGGAGAAATGAATTACAGTAAAGAGGTAGAGAGAGAAGAGGGGAGGGGAGGTAAGGGGAGGGGGATAGTAGAGGTTAGGAAAGGCAGCAGAATACGACAGACACTAGTATGGCAATATGTAAATCAATGGATGTGTAACTGATGTGATTCTGCAATCTGTTTACGGGGTAAAAATGGGAGTTCATTACCTACTTGAATCACAGTGTGGAATATGATATATCAAGAACTATGTAATGTTTTGAACAAGCATAAATAAAAATTAAAAAAAAAGAAAACTAACTTTGGTGAATGGTGCAAAGAAATCCTAATATTTCTACAGTAACTGACACAGTTTAACATCAATGCGAGTAGATTCCTGTGGGACATGATGTGTATTTTGATGTTCATTTTTATTCAACACTGGTACATTACTATTTCTTCAGTTTATTCACATCATATTATAATATTTCATCCACAAGTAAGCAAATTTATCGTCATTTTTTTCAATTTCAATCATTTCCTTCTTCAGAACGCATGAATTCCTCGGTGTTCCTTGACTGGCCTTTTCACGAGACTTCTTTCCAAACACATTATTTTCGATTTCCATAATCACTTTTGAAGCAAAACTCACACAAACTTCATGATAAACCGTAACCTAATATTAACATTAGGTGTATAACCGGTTGTCATGAATGATTGCATATGAATATAAGATTTCTTATATATTTTCAGATATCAATTCAATCCATTACTTAAAGTGGAACAAGTTATATTATTTATTGAAATTAAGGTCTATTCATGCATTATCTGTATATTCATTGAAACAGGGTACACCTCTTTTTACCCCCAATGCTAATTTATACGTCTTCAAAATACTGCTCCTAGAAATGGTGGAAGAAATAATCATGTCATCTGATCTACATACACATTTTATCAAGTAATATTCTGGAAACAAAATGCAAAGGTCCCACTTAGGATTGTACCAAAGTCTAAATGGAAAGTGAACATGGATTACTAACAACATCCATGTCCATGTTGCCTAATGCTCTCAAATGTCAATCCTATTGGTGACCTACATATTTGTTTCTTCCTAAGATTAGATATTCAATCTCAACCCTGTTGAAAATGTCTTATCCTATCACTCACTTTATACTTTGCCTGATGTCTCTATTGATATCTGCTTTTCTACAAATTTTCCCCATTTCATCATTGTGTCTGATTTCTTCATATGTGCTGACATTTATATTCACTCACTGCCCGAAAAAAAATTGCTAAAGAACTTTTGTTACATATCCTATACTAACTCTACTTGCTAAACATAACGACTATCTTCTTAATCCTACCGACAATCCCTTTTGACTGGATGTTCTCTTCAGCATTCAATCATCCAAGGTTCAAGTTCCTCTGCCATTGTATATCGATTTATTTGAGACATATGTGCACAATTCAAAGCTAAATATCCCAATCAACTGCCCAAAGCCCTTCTGGGATTCAAATCTTACTTTAATTTCTGTTTTCATACATATATTTAACCTCGATATTCTTATAAATATCACAGGTTCCCAATACCATTATTCATCCAGCAGAATGATTCCTAACCCAAATCGAACATGAAATTAACCCTAACCATACACTGTTCACTCAATCTAACTTTACAGAAGAGCAGAGACAGATTGTTCTTACAATACAGGAATGTAGGGGATGCTCCACCTGTTAAGAACCTCAAAGGTCCATGCAGAAATGATCCCTGGAGAAGATGTAGGCAGCAATGAAGGACCTGAGAGACAAAAAGTCATTTTCCATGGCAAACAACCTGGTCAGGATGAAGGGTTGTGTCTGAATCAGCCTCTCTCTTCTTTATGTAGAGAAGATGGACCAAACCAGGCTTGTGTGGAGAGCTGTTCCCGGGTGCCTAAGGTTGATATACCATTCTAAGTTGTGAAAGTGTCAAAGGAAGTAGGGGCAGCCTCCATCTCATGGGACCCTTGGAAGCAACTGTTAGGACAAAGTGGTTGCCAAGGCAGTGACCTCATTCAGTTCTTGAAGGAAGTGACCTACCTCACTTCCTTGTTGATGGAACTTTCTGAACTTGGGACCGAGGAAACCAAGCACCAGAGCCAGTCCCAGTCCCAGTCCAAGTGGTCTCATTTGTTTGGAATCACCAAGGACAGAGTCAGTCTTCTTGGTACTGACTGATGTGAGGATGGCCAAATGCCAGGAAAGATCTGAACACGGGCCTTTCCTGACTAAGTATGTAGTGGCTCACCCCTGGCTCCTGACTGCTTCACAGAGTTGGACAAGGAGACCAGATCTGAGACAGGACAGACCATTAACGGGGAACATAGTATGGCAAACCTGTCAGAGGACACTCCGGATAATCACAGCCCTACTTTGGGGAAGGAGGTGTCTTTTTGAGTGTGGGCGTGTGGTTTTGTCTCTGTTATGAGAATAGGTAGAAAAGGAGGTTTCTTTGGTTTGGAGTGAACTGTTTCTAATAAGTCGTTTTACATGGTGAGTGTTTCTATTTCTGTGTATCCCACTGTGTCCGTGGTTGTATACATTATAAAAGAGAATGCATCAATGCATGTGTCCTCTTTAGTAGAAAGCTTCCCAATATTCATCCTGCCCATTTAATGAATGGAGCGTGGTTTCCATATCGTTAGGCAACACCTACAACCTTTTTAAGTCCCTGTTTTCTTTCTGAATTCTGACAACTCTTCAGAATAGGCTCTTGGGTTTGTGTCCAAGATATGTACCACCTCCAATCTCTGTCACATGGCCATGTACTGGATATCTGAAGGGAATGGCCAACATCTCAGAAAACTCAGATATCAGTGTGACCAGAAAAGTCTCAGTGGAGAAACCCTGCTTTGGCTCTTTTGCTAACCTATTGTTCTGTTGCCCTGAATCTCAGGATGTCTTTGCCTCTGGCCACCCCTTTGGGAAGCCTGAGGAAAACATTTTTTCAAAAGGAAATGAAGGGCATCACCTGTGGCTCTTTGCTTAATTGCTTTGAAAAAAGATGTGTCTGAATCAGCCTCTTGGCCCTGTGTGAGGCTGTGGCTTAGATTCTCAGCACCTGATGGATAAAAAGAAAGGTCCCATGTGTGCATCCAAACCAAAATGGCAAATATTCACTCATTGTGAATGAATTCTTTTACCTGCCTCTGTTAGGATCCTGAATTCCATCAAGGGAGAATAGGAATACTTTGGGCCAAATGAGTTCTTCAAATCTCTGCAGAGGGGCTTGGTATTTCTCATGACTCAAATTCACATAAAGAATATAAACCACAGAGTCAGAAGGCCTCAAATTGAAAAAGATGAGCAGTATTAATGGCAGGCCTATTTGATCACTCCTGGTTTACAGGAAGTGTGTAAGGCCACCTTGATGTTAGACAAATGAGGGGAACAGGACCTTAATTTGGACACTGACTTGGGCTGTGGACCTCATTGAAAACTCCAGCCAGACGTTATAAGGAGTGTCTATATGGAAGAAGATGAGGACCATGTGGGAGTGTTTTGGTTTTAATTGTGGTCATTTGTGTGGCGGTTGGAAGAGATGACTGTTCCACTGGGCTTGAACTCTGGTGTGATTCCCCTTAGAGACTGAGTTCTTCAACTGACCTCAGAGAAGTATTGCCATGAATTGTGTTGGGATTTTAGGAGGCCACACATGAGAGTCGCCCTTGGAACGTGAGATCTAGGCCCAGGTTGGATTTCCACAGAACACTGGGAATTTCAGCCCGGATACTACATACAATTTTTCTTAAAGACTTGGCAGCCATATTTGAGTTTAAAACACACATGGACCTCACATTGTAGATCTCAATGGGCCTGGCTTCATGTGACATTTTGGCCACCCTTAGGGAAACCATGCCTGTGAGAGTGCTCCAGTGCTTTCATTGAAATTAGCTTCTTCACCATTTAATGGTTCCTGAATTAATTGAAGCCCTCAGAGCCGCAAACTTCATCCGTGAAAAATGGCTAGAAAATTACCATGAAATTTTTGATATTTTCATGTTCAGTTGGCACTGAAAAAACTTTGGATGTCCTGTTTCTGATCCTGAGTATACCAGACACTGCCTTGATTGACTTTGTTTCATGAAAATGGTGTAGAACATAATGCCAGTAAGTTGGAGCCTGGTGAGTAGTTGGCCTAGAGCAGTGGTATGCAATTGTGTGATAAAACATCTGTGTTGTGGCCATGTGGATCAGCCATTGGCTTCCAAATGGCTTGTGACTGACATGGTGCACCCAGCAGACCCATATATGTAAAGGCATCTTGTTATATGGAGAGGATTCACTGCAATGTTCAGAATCATATTGCTATTCTCAAGGGGGCAATCTACGTGGGATAGAACCTGGGTTGGTGCATTCTCCTGAAGACCCTTACTCACCACACCTTAAAGAACTCCCTCCACCACTCTGTCCCATTTTAACTCCTTGTATTTCTTGAAGTAAATACCAAACTCCCAGCGGAGCAGCGAGAAACACCACGAAAAGTGGAGGATGACCAATTGGTTTCACAGTCCACACTGAAAGACACTTAGACCCCAGTGTCCATAGTTTACCTACAAAGAGAGAATTCAGCACTGCTGCCTCATGTTCATTGGATAATAAGAAACCATGTCCTCCAAGTAACATAGATGCAGACCCAGCTTTGATGGTCTCTCTACAAAGGAACTAAATCTCCTCAGAATATCAAATATTTCAAGTGCCCACCCTTAGAGGCAGTTTCTCAAAAAGCATTTAGGCCAGCAGAGCTGCATGTTTGTGGAATGTTTACCCTGTCCCTTACTTTTAGAATCTTCTGTACCACCTCCAAAGTTGTAAACTCCTGAGTATTCTCCATTCCAGATATATATTCACAGATTTTCTAACTCTTATCCTCTAATTGTGTCTTACTTGAGGAGAATGTAATGTCAAGGCATTGTTCTGGATGAAAGTGGGAAGAATTTTGTGTAGCACATATTTGCATACACATTGGATTCAATTTCCTATTTTCCATTAGAAATGCTGAATCCCTGAAACTAACATATACCCTATTAGACTCTGACTACTAATCCTAATATGATGGAGAAAAATATCACAAACAGAATAGAAATACAGGCAGTTTAGAGGAGGTATGTTTAATAGTTGGAGTTGCCTTTTGCATGGTATAGTGTAGCAGTTATAAATCTAGTCAATAATTTGTTGAAATAGTTCTCCATGCGTTTTTAAAGTTAACAAATAATGAATTCCTGTCCCCCTTTCTCTGTAGCCTATTCAGCACACGTATTTTTATATGCACATATAGAATCCTACCTGGTACCACACATACATTCTTGTGAGGTGGCTGACTTGGCAGATACAAATTGGAAGAAGAGATCACTCCTCCTAAATGCTGCTTGAACATTTAATTCAAATGTGAGTGAGCTTCCTAGTTGAACAACATTATACATAAATCAATGTTCAGTATAATGAATATATTTGGATCTGTGGATGAAATACATTTCATGGTGAATTTCGTTTGGCATATATATTGCAATTTTAAATGTCTCTCTCTGTTTGTGTATGTAAATATGTATATATATATATATAGATACACTCTCAAGATTTTTCAAAACATGAAATATGTGTCTTATTACACACTTCCTAAATTCATTCATATTTATGTTGTGGATTTATAATCAACTTTTCACAAGATTATTCTCAGAAATATTCATCTACCTGAAATACTTATTTGTTTCTTAGTACTGTTTCCACCCCAGATATGCATTCACGGATTTTCAAACTCTTCTACTCTAATTGTGTCTTACTTGGGGTGAAGGTAATGTAAAGGCATTGTTCTGGATGAGAGTGGGAAGATAATTGTGTAGCATATATTTTATACACGTTGGATTCATTTTCCTATATTCCATTGAATATACTGAATCCCTGACAATAACCCATACCCTACTATACTCTGTCTACTAATCCAAACATGATGGAGAAAAACAACCCAAACATAATAGAAATACAAGCAGTTTAGAGGAGGCATGGGGTATAGTTGGACTTGCCATTTGCATGATAAAAGGTAGGTGTTATAAATCTAGTCAATTTTTAATTGAAATAGTTCTCCATGTGTTGTTAAAGTTAACAAATATGTAAATTCCTCTCCCTTTCTCTGTAGCCTATTCAGCATATTTATTTTTATATGCTTATATAGAATTCTACCTGGTATCACACCTTCAGTTTTGTGAGGTGACTGACTTGGCAGATACAACTTGTGAGAAGAGATCACTCCTCTAAACGCTGTTGGAACTGAAAATTCAAACTATGGGTGAGCTTTCTAGTAGAACAACATTATACATAAATCCTTGTTCAGTAAAATAAATATTTTTGCATCTGTGGATTCTATATATTTTATGATGAACTTCGATTGGCATATATATTCCTACATTTTAATGTCTGTGTGTGTGTTTTGTGTGTGTGTGTGTGTGTGTGTGTGTGTATATATACATATATATAATTATATGTGTATATATATACACACATATACAATTATGAATATATATATATATATATATATACACTGTCCTGATTTTTAAAATATGAAATATATGTATCTTAAATACACTCCCTAAGTTCATCCATGTTCAAAAATGTGGATTTATAATAAACTTTTCACAAAATTATTCTCAGAAATATTCATCCACCTGAAATACACATTTGTTTCATAGTTCTGAAAACTAACTTCAGTAAATGGTGCTTACAAATCCTAATATTTGTACAGTAACTACCCAGATTAACATCAATCAAGTAGATTCGTATGGGACATGATGTGTATTCTGACGTTTATTTTCATTCAACACTGGTACAATACTATTTCTTCAGTTTTTACAAATCATAGGAAATATATACTTCATCCACAAGTTCACAAATTTATACGCATTTGTTTCACAATCACTTCCTGCTTCATGAAACATGTATTCCTCCAGGTTTCTTGACTGGTCTTTTCATGAGACTTCTTTCCAAACACATTATTTTCGATTTCCATAATCACTTTTGAAGCAAAACTCACACATCCTTCATGATAAACCATAACCTTAATGTGGCCATTAGATATATAACTGGTTGGAATGAATGTTTGTATGTCAATATAAGATTTCCTGTATTTTTTCAGATATAATTTCAATCCATTATTTAAAGTCAGAACCAGATATATTATTTATTCACAGTATGGTCAATTCATGCATTATCTCTATATGCACAGACAAAGGGTACACCTCTTTTTACCCCCATTACTAATTTATACGTCTTGAATATGTTGCTGCCAGAAATGGTGGAAGAAAGAGTCATGTCACCTGATCTACATGTACGTTTTATCACAGTAATATTCTGGACAAAAAAAGCAAAGGTCACACTTAAGATTGTAGCAAAGACTAAATGAAAAGTGAGCATGGATTACTAAACATCCATGTCCAGGTTGCCTAATGCTGTCAAATGTCAATCCTATTGGTCACTACATATTTGTTTCTTTCTTAGATTATATATTCAAACTCAACCCTGTTGAAAATATCTAATCCTATCACTCACTTTATACTTTGCCTGATTTCATAATGTCTCTATTGATATCAGCTTTCCTAACTATTTTCCCCAGTTCATCATTGTGACAGTCTCTTCACTTGTGCTGACATTAACATTCACTGTCTACCGGAAACCCTATTGCTAAACAACATTTGGTCCAAATCCTATACTCACTCTTCTTTCTAAACCTACTGAGAATCTTCCGAATCCTACTGACTATCCCTTTTGACTGGAAGTTCTCTTCTACATTTAATCATCCATGGTACAAGGACCTAAGCCATTGTATATCGATTTACCTGACACATCAGTGCAGAACATAATTCAAAGCTACGTATTCCAATCAAGGGCCCAATGCCCTTTTGGGCTTCATATCTTAGCTAGATTTCTGTTTTCATACTTATATTTCACCTATATATTCTTGTAAATATCGCAGTTTCCCAATACCATTATTCATCGCGCAGAAAGATTCCTAATCCAAATCGAACCTGTTAGTTAACCTAACCATACACTCTTCAGTCAATTTAACTTTACAGAAGAGCAGGGATAGAGTTGGTCTTACAATACAGGAATATAGGGGATCTTACACATGCTGAGAAACTCAAAGGTCCATGCAGAAATAATTCCTTGAGAAGTTGTAAGCAGCTATGGAGGACCTAAGAGAGCAAAAGTCATCCTCCATGGCAAACAACCTTGTCAGGATGAAGGGTTGTGTCTGAATCAGCTTCTCTCTTCTTAATGTAGAGAAGATGGACCAAACCAGGCCTGTGTGGAGAGCTGTTCCCAGGTGCCAATGGTTGATATACCAATCTAACTTGTGAAAGTGTCACAGGAAGTAGGGGCAGCCTCCATCTCATGGGACCCTTGAAAGCAATTGTTAGGACAAAGTGGTTGCCACGGAAGTAACCTCATTCAGTTCCTGAATGAAGTGACCTACCTCTCTTCCTTGATGACGGATCTCTCTGAACTTGGGATCCAGGAAGCCCGGCACCCAGAGTCAGTCCCAGTTTCTTTCCCAGTGGGCTCAGTTGTTTGGAATAACCAAGGACAGAGTAAGTCTTCCTTGGTACCTACTGATGTGAGGATTGCCAAATGCCAGGAGAGCTCTGAAAAGGGGAATTTCCTGAGAAAGCAGGTAGTGGCTCACCACTGGCTCCTGAAAACTTCACAGTGTTGGCCAAGGAGACCAGATCTGAGAAGGACAGGCCATTTCAAGGAAACATAGTATGGCCCATCAGTCAGAGTACATTCCAATTAGTCACAGACCTACTTGAATAAAGGAGGTGTCGTTGTGATTTTGTGGTTTAGTCTCATGTTCTGAGAATAGGTAAGAAAGGCGGTTTGTTTGTTTTGGAGTGGACTGTTTATAGTAAGTCATTTGACAAGGCGATTGTTGGTATGCCTGTGTATCCCACTGTGTCCGTGGTTGTAGACATTATAAAAGATAATGCATCAATGGATGTGTCCTGTCTAGTAGAAAGTTTGCCAACATTCATCCTGTCCAATTTATGAGTGGACTGCAGGTTGCTTTAGGGACGGGAAACACCCACTATCTTCTGAAGTTCCTGTTTTCTTCCTGAATTCTGGCCACTCTCCAGAGTAGGCTCATTGTTTTCTGTCCAAGATATGTACCACCTCCAAGCTCTGTGACATGTCCATGTACTGGATAGCTGAATGGAATAGCAAGCATCTCAGAAAACTCAGAGAACAGTGTGACAAAGAAAGTCTCAGTAGAGAAACCCTGCTTTGGGCCTTTTGCTTACCTATTTTTCTGTTGCTCTGAGTGTCAGGAAGGTCTTTGCCTCAGTCCTCCAATTTGTGAAGCCTTAAGAAAAAAGTTTTCAAATGGAAATGAATGGGCATCACCTGTGTATCTTTGCTTAATTGCTTTGGAAAGGGATGTGTCTGAATCAGCCACTTGGCCCTGTGTGAGGCAGTGGCTTAGATTCTCAGCACCTGTTGGAACTAAAGAAAGATTCCATGTGTGCTTTCAAAACCAAAATGGCAAAAAGATCAGTCACTGTGTATGGATTATCTTGCCTTACTCTGATAGGTTTCTGATCTCCATCAAGTGAGAATATGGATCCTTTGAGTCAAATGAGTTCTTCAAAGCCCTGGAGAGGCTAGCCCATATGAGCTTGGGTTTTTTCATTATTCCAAATCACATAAAGAATCTATACCTGACAGTCAGTAGGCCTCAAATTGGAGAAGCAGAGCAGTATTAAGGCCAGGCTTATTTTATCACTCCTGGTTCACAGGAATGGTGTCCAGGCCTAGGTGACTTTAAGCAAATAAGGGACAAGGGAGCATGTTTTGGATACCGTCTTGTGCTGCACCCCTCATGGAAACCTCCAGCCAGAGGTTATAATGAGTGTCTATATGGAAGAAGGTGAGGACCATGTGGGAGTGTTTTGGTTTTAATTGTGTTCATTTGTGTAGCAGTTGGAAGAAATGACTGGATCCACCAGGGCTGGAACTTTGGTATGATTCCCCTTAGAGACTGAGTTCTGAAACTGACCTCAGAGAAGTATTGTCATGAATTGTGTTGCGATTTTAGAATGCCACGCATGAGAGTCGCCCTTGGAAACTGAAATCTAGGCCAAGGGTGGCTTTCGACTGATCACTGGGAATCTCAGCCAGGATATCACATGATTTTATTCTGAAAGACTTGACAGGCATAGTTGAGAGTCAAAACACACATGGACCTCACATTGTAGACCTCAATGGGCTGGGCTTCATGTGACCGTTTGGCTACTCTTTGGGAAGCCTTGCCTTTGAGAGTTCTCCAGAGCATTCATTGAAATGAGGTTCCTCAACATTAAATGGTTCCTGAATGAATTGAAACCCACAGTTTCTCCAACTTCTTCCTTGAATAGTGGCTAGATAAACACCCTGAAATTTTTAAAACTCCCATGACCAGGTGGCACTGGAGAACCTTTGGATCTCCTGTTGCTGATCATGAGTGTACCAGACAGTGCCTTGATTGACTGGGTTTCATGAAAATGGTGAAGAACAGAGATGCCAGTAATTTGCACTGCTGAATAGTGGGTTCAGAGCAGTGGTGTGCAGGTGTGTGATAAAATATCTGAGGTGGGGCCGTGTGGATTTCCAATTGACTTCCAAATGCCTTTTGGCTGCCATGGTGCATCCAGCAGAACCTTACATGTTAAGGCATCTTATTATATGGAGAGGTTTCAAGGCAATGTTCAGAATCAGGTGGGTATGGTCAAGGAAAAAGCTATGTGAAATAGAAGCCTGGTTGGTGCATTCTCCTGCAGTTTCTGACCCACCACACGTGACAGAACTCCCTCCAGCACTGTGTCGCAGTTGAACTCCTTGTATTTTGTGAAGCAAATACCTAACTCCCAGTGCAGCACCAAGAAACACCACAAAAATGGAGGATGATCAAATGGCTTCACAGTCCACACAGGGAGACACTTAGCCCCCAATGGCCACAGTTTACCTACCAAGAGATAATTCAGCACTGCTGCCTCATGTTCATTGGAAAATAAGAAACCATGCTCTCCATTCACATAGATGCAGACCCAGCTTTGATGGTCTCACTAGAAAAGAAGCTAAACCTTCTGACAACAAAATATATTTAAAGTATCCAACCTCAGAGGCAGTTTCTCAAGAAGTCTTTAGGCCAGCAGAGCTCTATGTTTGTGGAGTGTTTACCTCTTAGACCAGGATGTAAGAAAAGAACACTGACTCCAATTAAAATCAAATTAAAGTAAGCTTATTATTTCCACTGGCTGGGCTGCCACTCCCTCCCAAAATTGCGAGAACAAGAGAGCAACCCCACCTTTACTACAGCCCAGGTTTGTAGCCCAGAAAGTTACACAAAAATGGGGTAACAGATAATAGAACTCTGACAAGCATCACACTAATGGGAGTTTACTTTTTTTTTTTTTGCTAGCCCCAACATCAAAATTTATGAGGACCATTAGAGCCTCAGAGAGGGTCATTGTCTGGCCACAAAAGGCCAATATTTATGAGGTGTGACAAAGTTTCAGAGAGGGCTGATATCTGGTCAGAGAACCATGCACGGGTGAGTTCAAGGCACGGGCAGTCATTCCAAGCAGGTTCAGAATTTGCAGTAATTTACAGTAAAGCCAAAATGATTTTTTCATGGCTTTGTTGCAAGATGGCTCCCAATTTTAATAAAAGGTAAGGTTGGGTGTATCATTCCCCCCTTTTCTTATGTGTCCCTTTGTAATCCTTGATAGGTTAGTGGAAAAGCACTGAGGAAATTTTAATCCCTCAGTTAACAGTCACCAAATTTTTAGAACTCACCGAAAACCAGTCTCCCTGATATTACTTGACTTAATTAATTACTTATATTGATAGTCTATTTATTTTTGGCTCCATTGGTGTAAGTAGAGAGTCGTCTCTCATTTTGGCTTTTTCTCAGCTGAGAAAGGGTGACATGAGTGTGCATGGCGTGAGGGACATGAGTTGCCTTTTTGAAGTCAGTTCTTTTTGAAGTCTTGTTGAGGAAGAACAGGTTGTAAAGTCATCTGGGGATTGGTTCTTCTATGAGAGAAACAAAAAACATGAGTATTGAATAAATGTTGCAGTAGCTGGATCATGTCACTGTATGAAGTACCCTCACCAGTCTTTAATATCCCCAATTATCAGGATTGTGAACTTAATATTTAACTTTTAGTGATACAGTTGTCCCTCCCCATAATATACAGTTTAATAATTTAATGTCATCTGATTTTGCAGAATCCTTTCACTAGTATGACCTCTGTGTTTAATAGAGAAACATTTAATTCTGTTACTCAGGGCTGGATAATTGTACTAGCAAACACCAAGCCTACCTGTGTAGGTTAGGAATATCTGTAGGCCTTAAACTAAAAACTTCTGCCTCTGGCAGCTCCTCTTGATAGTCTATTTTTATAGTTATCAGGCATTCCTCTCTGAGAATCCTTCTTTGTAGCCAACAGTTTTACTTATTTTGGGAGGCTAACATAAAGTGTATACCTTAAAATATTATTATTATTATTATTATTATTATTATTATTATTATTATTATTATTTAAAATGCCCAGGATTGGCTGTATTTTGGTTTTAACTGTCTTTGCTAAGTGTTTAAGATGAAGCAGTCAAACTGACTTTTGTTTCTATCTATTTTTAGCAGTCAGCTGAGCTTTTATGGGAGTCATTTTTTGGGAAACTTGAGAGCAGCTTCTCAGTTCTGCTAGTGCAATTTGAGCTATGTGCGTCCAGGTCTTGCTTGACCATGTGGCTTCCCTCAGAAGCATCAGGGATGTCTTCCTTTCCTGATGACTCACCTCTTTGTAGCAAATGCACTGATTGGCTTTCTGTTCTCCAGTGGTCTCATTAATCTCTCTGATCAGGAGGTTATGTGGCCCAGAGTTGCAAAGCTCATAGAGAAATCCCTTGTTCCCTGGATTCAGACTGACTCAGAGGGCAAAAGTCAAATATCGTTTTTTTTGGACCTTTTTATTTAACTTTAATTTTCAATCCTAATCTGAAACAACCAGCAAATGAATTTTAACAGCCATATATTAAGAGTACTGTGCTTTAATGTCTATAAGTTTATAATTATTTATATATTATTAATTGGGATCTTATTATTCTGTCTGTCTTGTAGTTGATGACTTATTATCTTAAATTAACCCATGTTGTGTTCTTAAAGCAACATTTCTGTAAAACACCAACAGGGAATCTTTAGATCACTTATAAGGAAATTAAAAAATAAAATTTTTTTAACAAGAGTAAAAATACTTAGTTCATGTAATAGCTACCCTGAATTTTTTGGGGAGTTATATATTATATCATCTTTTTGAGATCCTAGTAATCTTGACAGAAATAAAAAATTTGAACATAACTTTAAATGAAATAAAATCTGACCTACTGCTTTTGTAGTCATTCTCACATGTAGTAAGATGGGACACAGAGTCTTATCTCAGGTAAGCAGGGCTCCTTATAAACCTTAAATGCTTTAATTCTAAAGCTGATCTTTGTTTTTTAAATATCATTTTACAAAGTTTACATAAATTTTTTGAGGTCACATGAACATTAGTTCACACCATATGATATCACATTTAAAACATGAATTAAAGTACGGCTGAAAGATTTTAACCTTTACATAGATTAGGGTCTCATTAACTTAAAAATACATTTAAATTGTTCCACAATGTAAAAAGTAACATAAAACTTTACAGATATTATTGATAACAGGTAAATAAATCCCCAATATATATTTTATTTACCATTCAACTTCAGAACACCTGCTTGATATAATGCTCTTTTAAAGTTTCTACCTTATAGAGTTTTATAACTGGAAGATATGAGCACATTAATAGCATCACAATTACATTGATGTTTCTACATTAACCAAGTTTAGCTTTTAAAGAAATGGCAGTACAGTGCTCTAAAATCACAGTTCTTAATTAAACAGTTGTTTAATTTTTATGGTTGCCTGCTCTAGAAAATTTAAATCTTAATAAACTAAATGTTATGGGTAAACTTATGTTTAAGAAATTTTTGTCTCTTTAACACATGACTGATTTTTACAATCTTATACAGACTTTAGTACAAACTTATACAGACCTTAGTATATCAATCAGATATCAAACAAAAGTACTCATGAATGAGTAATCCCATATCAAATTTACTTTACTTATTTATCAAAATATTAGACAAATGTTTTGAACAGTGTAAGCCATTTTTTTGATTGAAAGAAAAGTCCTGGAACATAGGCATATTAGACCTTTTGTAGACATTAATACTTTATTAGATTTTTGAACACCTAGAAAAACTTGTAAGCTTAAATTTGAAGAAATTTATATTTATCAGTTTACCCAATTTAAATTGAAACATTTAAATCACGTGAATTAAAGATCTTTGGATCCACTTTTTAAAATTGTTTTTATGAGTGCTTTTTAATATGAGTGCTCCTTATATATGTTAATTTGTGTATCATATATATGATATATGGACATATGTGTACATATATACACATACAACACATAACAAATTGTGCACACATAATAAAAGTGAAGGCCTTGTAGCTTTTCACAGGTGAAATCTCCACTGCAATGATTTAAAAATTCCACAGTTGGTCAAAGATATTACTGATCAGAAAAACATTAACCTAGGTCTGTAGGAGCAAAATCATGAGCTTAAAAAATAAATAAAGAATCTAAGGAAAAAAATATGAGTCCTAGAAAAAATGACTGGCCAGTAATAAGTAAATACCATACAATTTACTTTTTTTTTTCCTTAGGCCTCAAATAAGTCTCCTACTAAGCTTACAGGCTTCTTTCATTTGCATTTCAAAATAATCCCTGGCTGAGGTCTGGAAGAAGCAGGAAAAAATGGCTATTCTGAGCAGAAACCTTAGGCCTAAGGTATTTTAACCATTATTTTCAGGTTAGGATGTTGAAAATTATGATACAAGTTTAAGATACAATTCACAAAATTTTATATCTTTACAAGTTGTTTTGTCAACAGATATCATACTATGATTTAGTATCCTTGTCCAAATTAATGCACTGGTACACACAGTGACATTTTCCCAGGCTACCTAATTCAAAATTGGTGAAAAAAAGACTGAATGATTGGGAAGTTACTTGCCAACTTGGAAGTAGAGTTCTTTAGTTTTCCATCCTAAGTATTTATGTTCTCTGGCATGAATTATCTGAAACCATAAACTAAACAATTACCTAAACCCGACTTTTAACTGCAAGATTGTGAAATGCTTCAAAAACCCATTCAGATACCAGATTGGTACAATGAAACATCATCATTTAGACACAAATTCAGCTAAGATTATTTCCAAGAAACAATTTATAATATTAACACATTATTGCACATGTCTTAAAGGGCCAGAAAAAAGGCACAAGACAGGCAGAAATGAACTCCAGACAATGGCTGACAGACAGAACCCTTTAAAACAGAGCAAATAAGAGAAAAATCTCCTTCCCCAGTGGCACCACAGATGTCCCCACAAGGGGACCAAATGTTTTCACAGAGGAGCAACCTGAAATGTAAAATAGTGTCTCCATGGTGACTTTACTGCATTTAGTGTCCCCTTTTTGTTTTTCTCTTTTTTTAAAAAGACAGAGGCAGCATTATCCTTACAGTGCAGGGAACGAAGGAGGGAATTCCCTGAAGAAACAGGGCTTTGGCAGATGCTGGGAGATACTCAGTTCTTCATTCCCCAGCAGGCATTGCCATCTGCACTGGGTGTGCTCCAGGCAGCCAGCTAGGGGCTTCTCTCATTCTGCTTAACAAATGGTGGTAAAGATCATCACAGTTCCTTAAAACACAGTCCAAAGGGGTGTCAGGCTTACTTGCTTTGTTACCCATTTTCACGTTCAATATCCTTAAGATTTTATCACAGAAATCACAAAACAAAATGCACAAAAACAAAAAAACATATAGAACACAGAACAAAACACACACACAAAACAAAACAAAACAAAAAAAAAACCCAGAATCCCGGTGCCAAAACAGAAAAACAGAGGAGCAATTCAACGTCTTGCTAAAGCTCTGGGGTAGGAGCACGTGCGTGTCCCTCGGCACCTCTCTAACCTTGAAAGGAATTCCCTACAGAACGGAACAGAGGACAGAACGATTCTCATTACTGACCTGGACAGGAGTGTATGTGAGCCTCCCCAGGCCACCTCTCTGTCATTAGAAGAGATCTCCCTTAACCAGATATAAGATGTTATCAAGGTGCCACTTACCTATGGAGGCCTCCTCCACCAGGTGCTTGCTAATAGTTTCAGTGCGGTGGTTCACTGCAGTGCTCCCCAGACCGACGGCTCACTCCAAGGCCTTGGAACATCTCAAGTTGTGCACCCCCTAGAGTGGCTCCCCAGCCCGTAGCCCTGGAGGGAAGGCCAGCTTCAGAATTTTCAGCAGTCTGCCCTTGTGATCTGGTCGGGCAGGGTCATCTCACTGGGGAACTCCAAAATGTTGGACTAGGATGCAAGAAAAGACCACTGAATCCAATTAAAATCAAATTAAGGCAAGCTTATTATTAAAACCGGCCAGGCTGCCTCTCCCTCCAAAAATGGCGGGAACAAGACAGCAACACCACCTTTCCTACAGCCCAGCTATATAGCCCAGAAAGTTACACAAAAAGGGGGTTACAGATAACAGAACTTTGAAAGCATCACACTAATGGTAGTTTACATTTTTTTTGCTGGCCCCAACATTAGAAATTATGAGGACCATTAGAGACTCAGAGAGGGTCGTTGTCTGGCCTGGGAAGGCCAATATTTATTAGGTGTCACTAATGTTTCAGAGAGCACTGTTATCTGGTCAGAGAGCCAGGCAAGGATGAGTTCAAGGCACGGGCACGCATTCCAAGCAGGTTCAGAATTTGCAGTAATTTATAGTAAAGCCCAAATTATCTTTTCACGGCTTTCTGGCAAGATGGCTCCCAATTCTAATAAAAGATCAGGTTGGGTCTATCAAGCCTGTCCTTTACTTTTGGAAACTCCTCTACAACCTGCAAGGTTGTGAACTCCTGACCATTTTACATTCCAGATATGTATTCACAGATTTTCTAACTCTTGTCCTCCAACTGTGTTTTACTTGGGGTGAAGGTAATATCAAGGCATTGTTCTGGATGAGAGTGGGAAGATTTTTGTGTAGCACATATTTACATACACATTTAGGAAATCACTAATCCTAAACACTGTTGGAACAGAAAATTCAATCTATTGGGGAGCTTCCTAGCTGAACAACATTATACATAAATTCAAGTTCATTAAATAAATAGTTTTGGATCAGTGGATGATATATATTTCAAGATGGATTTAAATTGGCATATATATTGCTACATTTTAATGTCCATGTGACTTTTGTGTTTATAATGTTTTGTGATTTATGTGGATTTATAATCAAATTTTCACAAGATTGTTCTCAGAAATATCCATCCAACTTAAATACATACTTTTTTCCTAGTACTGAAAAGTAACTTCAGTGAATGGTGCATAAAAACCCTAATATTTCTACCGTAACTGACCCAGATTAACATCAATGCAAGTAGATTCCTATGGGACATGATGTGTATTTGATGTTCATTTTTATTCATCACCGGTACATTACTATTTCTGCAGTTTATGCACATTATATATAGTATGATATATAATGTTCAATCACTTCCTGCTTGAGAACACATGTATTCTTACAGGTTTCTTGACTATTCTTTTCATGAGACTTCTTTCCAAACACATTATTTTTGATTTCCATAATCACTTTTGAAACAAAACTCACACACCTTTCAGGATAAACCACAACCATAATATTACCATTAGATGTATAACTGGTTGCAGTGAATGATTGTATATCAATGTGAGATTTCTTTTATATTTTCAGATATCAATTCAATCCATTATTTAAAGTGGAACCAGTTATATTATTTATTCACATGATGGTCAATTGATGCATTATCAATATATTCTATGACACAGGGTATACCCCTTTGTACCCCCAATACTAATTTATATTTCTTCATAATAGTGCTCCCAGAAATGGTGGAAGGAATACTCATGTCACCTGATCTACATATACATTTTATCACAATAATATTCTGGACACAAAATGCAAAGGTCACACTTATGATTTTACCAAAGCCTAAATAAAAAGTGAGCATGGATTAATAAAAACATCCATGTCCTGGTTACCTAATGCTCTCAAAAGTCAATCCAATCTGTGACAACATATTAGTTTCTGCCTAAGATTATATATTCAGACTCAAACCGTTGAAAATGTCTAAACAAATTACACACTTTATACTTTTACTGACTTCCTAATGTCTCTATTTATATCTGCTTTCCTACATATTTTCCCCAATTCATCATTGTGCTGACATTTACATTCACTGTCTACCCGAAACCTTATTTGTAAAGAACTTTTGGTACAAATGCTATACTAACTCTTCTTTCTAAATCTACTGACTATCTTGCTAATCCTACAGACTATCCCTTTTTTATTGGATATTCTGTATGTTATTCAATCATCCAGTGTATAAGATCCTATTTCTTTGTATATCGATTTATCTGAGACATCTGTGCAGAATATAATTCAAAGCAAAGTATGCTACTCAAGGGCCCAATGTCCTACTTGGCTTCAAGTCTTCCCTAGATTTCTGTTTCCATACTTATATTTCACCTATATATTCTTGTAAATATCTCAGGTTCCCAATACCATTATTCATCCAGCAGAATGATTCCTAACCCAAATAGAACATGATATTAACACTAACCATACACTGTTCCCTCAATCTAACTTTACAGCAGTGCAGGGATAGAGTTGGTCTTACAATACAGGAATATAGGGGATCTTCCACCTGCTGAGAATCACAAAGATCCATGCAGAAATTATCCCTGAAGAAGATATATAATGCTATGAAGGACCTCAGAGACCAAAAGTCATTTTCCATGGCAAATAACCTTGTCAGGATGAAGAGATGTGTCTGAATAAGCCTCTCACATTTTAATGTAGACAAAATGGACAAAACCAAGCCTGTGTGGAGATCTCTCCCCCAGTACCTATGGTTGATATACCATTCTAACTTGTGAAAGTGTCACAGGAAGTAGGGGCAGCCTCCATCTCATGGGACCCTAGGAAGAAACTGTTAGGACAAAGTGTTTGCCAAGGCTGTGAGCTCATTCAGTTCATGAAGGAAGTGACCTACCTCACTTCTTTGTGATGGAACTCTCTGAACTTGGGATCCCGGAAACCAGGCACCCAGGGCCAGGCCCAGTAACAGTCACAGAGATCTCACTTGTTTGGATTTATCATGGAAAGAGTCAGTCTTTCTTGGTACCTACAGATATGAAGATGGCCAAATGCCAGAAAAAAATCTGAAGAGGTGTCTTTCCTGAGAAAGCAGGTAGTGGCGGCTCAAAGCTGGCTCCTGACAACTTCACAGAGTGGGCCAAGGAGTCCAGATTTGAGAACAGACAGGCCATTTCGGGTGAACAAAGAATGGCTCACCAGGCAGAGGACACTCCGGTTAGTAACAGACCTTCTTGGGGGAAGGAGGTGCATTTGTGGGAATGAGTGTGGGTTTGTGGTTTTGTCTCATGTTCTGAGAATACGTAGGAAAGTTGGTTTGTTTGTTTTGGAGTGGACTGTTTCTATTAAGTCATTTGACAAGGCAAGTGTTTCTATGTCTGTGTATCCCACTTTGTCCGTGGGTGTAGACATTACAAAAGAAAATGCATCAATGGATGTGTCCTGTCTAGGAGAAAGCTTCCCAACATTCACGCTGCCCAATTTATAAAAGGACAGTGGATTGCCTTATTTGTGGGCAAGACCTGCAATCTTCCTAAGTTCCTGTTTTCTTCCTGAATTCTGGCCACTCTCCAGAATAGGCTCATGATTTTGTGACCAACATAGGTACCACCTCCAAGCTCTGTGACTTGGCCATGTACTGGATAGCTGAAGGGAATGGCAAGAATCTCAGAAAACTCAGATATCAGTGTTACCAGGAAACGTCTCAGTGGAGAAACCCTGCTTTGGGACTTTTGCTTACCTATTGTTCTATAGCACTAAATGTCAGGAAGGTCTTTGCCAAGGCCACCCCGTTGTGAAGCCTGAATAAAACAGTTCTCTAATGCAAATGAATGGGCATCACCTGTCCCTCTTTGAGTAATTGATTTCGAAAGGGATGTGTCTGAATCAGCCTGTTGGCCCTGTGTGAGGCTGTGGCTTAGATTCTCAGCACCTGATGGATCTAAAGAAAGATGCCATGTGTGCATCCAAAACCAAAATGGCCAAAAGAGCATTCATTATGGATGAAGTCTCTCGCCTTCCTCTGTAAGTTTCCTGACCTCCATAAGGTGAGAATAGGAATCCTTTGGGTCAAATGAGTTCTTCAAAGCCCTTCAGAGTCTAGCCCATTGGTGCTTGGGTTTTCTCATGACCCCAAACCACATGAAGAATCTAAACCCCACAGTCAGTAGGCCTCAAATTGGAGAAGTGGAACAGTAATAATGGTAGGCCTATTTGATCACTCCTGGTTCACAGGAAGGGTTTCCAGGCCACCCTGACTTTAGGCAAATGACGGGCAAGGGAGCTTATTTTGGACACTGTCTTGTCCAGCGCCCCTCATAGAAACCTCCAGCTAGAGGTTATGATGAGTGTCCATGTGGAAAAGATGAGGGCCATATGGGAGTGTTTTCGTTTAAATTTTGGTCATTTGTGTGGCGATTGGAAGAAATCACTGGGTCCACCTGGGCTTGAACTCTCGTGTGAATCCACATAGAGACTGAGTTCTGGAACTGACCTCAGAGAAGAATTGCCATGAGTTTTGTTGGGATTTTAGGAGGCCACACATGAAAGTAGCCCTTATAAACTTAGATCAAGGCCACAGAGCACTGGGAATCTCAGCCAAGATAATCCATGATTTTCTTCTTAAAGTCTTGGCAGCCATAGTTGAGAGTTAAAACACACATGTACCTCACATTGTAGACTTCAATTGGACTGGCTTCATGTGACCTTTTGTCCACTCTTTGGGAGGACTTGCCTATGAGAGTTCTCCAGAGTTTCATTGAAATGAGCTTCCTCAACATTTAATGGTTTTTGAAACCCAAAGTTCCTCCAACTTCATCCTCGAAAAATGGCTAGATAAACACCATGAAATTTTTGAAATTCCCATGACCAGGTGGCACTGGAGAATCTTTGGATGTCCTATTGCTGATCATGAGTGTATCAGACAGTGCCTTGACTGACTGGGTTTCATGAAAATTGTGTAGAACAGAGATGCCAGTAAGTTGTAACCTGCAAATTAGTGGGCCTAGAGCAGTGGTGTGAAGGTGTGTGATAAAACATGTGTGGTGGGGCTATGTGGATCTGCCATTTGCTTCCAAATGGCTTGTGACTGACATGGTACAGCCAGCAGAACCTTCCATGTAAAGGCATCTTTTTATATAGGGAGATTTCAAGGCAATGTTCAGAATCAGGTTGCTATGGACAAAGGGGCAACCCATGTGGGATAAAATCCTGGTTGGTGCATTCACATGCAGACCGTGAGCTCCACATGTGACAGAACTCCCTCCAGCACTGTGTCCCAGTTGATCTCCTTGTATTTCATGAAGAAAATACCAAAGTCCCAGTGCAGCAGCAAGAACCACAACGAAAAGTGGAGGAGGACCAAATGGCTTCACAGTTCACATGGTGAGTCACTTAGCTCCCAGTGGCCATAGTTTAACTACAAAGAGAGTATTCGCACTGCTGCCTCATGTTCATTGGAAAATTAGAAACAATGTCCTCCAGGTCACATAGATGCAGACCCAGCTTTGATGGTCTCACTAGAAAGTAAGCTAAAGCTACTGACAACAACATATATTTCAAGTGCCCAACCTCAGAGGCAGTTTATCAAGAAGTCTTTAGGCCAGCAGAGCTCCATGTTTGTGGAGTGTTTACCATGTGCCTTACTTTTGGAAACTGCTCTACCACTTCCAAGGTTGTGAACTCCTGAGTATATTCCATTCCACATATGCATTCACAGATTTTCTAACTTTTCTCCTCTAATTGTGTCTTACTTGGGACGAAGTTAATGTCAAGGCATTGTTGTGGATGAGAGTGGGAAGATTTTTGTGTAGCACATATATGCATACACATTAGATTCATTTTCCAATTTTCCATTCAAAATACTTAATCCCTGAGAGTAATTCATAAACTACTAGACTCTGACTGCTAATCCTAATATGATGGAGAAAACTAACCCAAACAGAATAGAAATACAAGCAGTTCAAAAAAGGCATGGTGTATAGTTGGACTTGCCATTTGCATTATGAAGGGTAGGTGTTATAAATCTAGTTAATTTTTAATTGAAATAGTTCTCTTGTGTTTTTAAAGTTAATAAATATATAAATTCCTGTCTCCCTTTCTCTGTAGCCTATTCAGAACATGTAATTTTATATGCACATATAGAATCCTACCTGGTATCACATGTACATTCTTGTGAGGTGGCTGACTTGGCAGATACAAATTATGAGAAGAGATCACTCCTCCTAAACCCTGTTAGATCTTAAAATTCAACCTATGGGTGAGCTTCCTAGTTGAACAACATTAAACATAAATCCATGTTCAGTAAAAGAAATATTTTTGCATCTGTGGATGATATATATTTCATGATAAATTTCGATTGGCATATATATTGGTAATTTAATGTCTCTGTGTGTGTTTTTTTGTATATATATATATATATATATATATATATATATATATATATATATATATATTCTCCAGATTTTTCAAAATATGAAATATATGTGTCTTATATACACTCCCTAAATTCATTCATGTTCATGTATATGGATTTATAATCAAGTATTCACAAGATTATTCTCAGAAATATTCATCCACATGAAATACATATTTGTTTCCAGTACTGAAAACTAACTTCAGTTAATGTTGCATACAAATACTAATATTTGTACAGTAACTGACCCAGTTTAACATCAATGCAAGTAGATTACTATGGGACATGATGAGTATTTTGACATTCATTTTTATTCAACACCGGTACATTACTATTTCTTCAATTTATGCACATCATAGGATATATATTTCATCCACAAATTAGCAAACTTATAGGCATTTGTTTCACTTTCAATAACTTCCTGCTTCAGAACACATGGATTCCTCCACGTTTCTTGTCTGGTCTTTTCATGAGACTTCTTTCCAAACACATTATTTTCAACTTTCATAATCAGTTTTGAAGCAAAACTCACACACTTTTCATGACAAACCATAATCCTAATATAACGTTTAGATGTATAACTGGTTGGAATGAATGTATGTGTATCAATATAAGATTTCCTGTATATTTTCAGATATCAATTGAATCCATTATTAAATTTGGAACCCATTTTATTATTTATTCACAGTATTGCCTATTCATGCATTATCTCTATATTCATATCACAGGGTACACCTATTTGTACCCCCAATATTAATTTGTACATTTGGACACAGAAGCAATGGTCACACTTATTATTTTACCAATGTAAATGTCAGGCGAGCATCGGAGGAAGAGACTACCAGGGACTGTCTAATGCAACAGCCAAAAGTTTATGGGGGTCCAGCATGCTGGGGCTCAGAGCTCCCTTGAATAGAGGAGAGAGCCCTGAGAACAGCTTAAGCAGAGCTTATATACTTTCCTTGGAGAGGGCAGGGAGAGAAGATTATTGATGGGTCAGGGCGAGTGGGTAGTTTGCGTGCAAATGGGTGAGGGAGTACATTCTGCAGTTTTGCAGTTGGTACAGCACATTCAGGGAACAAGATTAGCAAACAGTTCTCAAGATATCAACAGTGTTTTGTTAAGCATACCGTAAAACTGGAAGTGACAATTACCTATTTTATTTACCTTTCATTCCCCACTTTCTTTTGGTTACATTAAATCATAATAGTGATCATTGGGGATGTCACATTTTATGTCTGCTAGTGTGGTATATTGATTTCTGATTACCATAAGTTTAACTTGTCCAATTTGAGCTTGGAGAAAGGAAACTACATGGTTGAGCAAACAGGGTCCTACAGTTAGCAATAATGTGAAGATTATTAAGGGACCGGCCAGGGCTGATAAAAGCGTAGTTAACCAGGGGGACTCTGTGAACCAAGACTCAAACCACCCTTTTTGGGCCTCTCTCTCTTCTTGATGCTCTTCAATGCGTCTTCTTAATTTAATCATAGATTCTTTTACAACTCCAGTATGGTAGGCATAATAACAACATTCTTCCCTCAATGCAGGACAAAGGCCCCTTCTCTCATGAAGAGGAGGTCGAACCCTCGCCTGTTCTGTAAAACAACTTCAGAGAGAGAGGTTAAAGATTCTTGTAAAGCTGTGATGGTGGTTTTTTAATATTGTTAAGTTTTGGTGTATTGCTGCTTCTAATTGGGTCATTTGTTGTGTCCCATGGATTAGGGCAGTGGTACCTGTGCCCACCTCTGCAGCAACTACTATTCCTCATAGGATGGCTAAAGTGAAAGATACAGGTTGCCAGCAGAACCGGGTTGTATGCCCCCCTATTTGAAATTTAAATGATCCTGCCTCATGATAGAGCACTCAGGGAAACATCTGCACCATTACATAATTAATCACATCTGTTGATAATTCTATGAATAAACAATGTTTAAGTATATAGAATTATACTTTTGTAGGTATGGACAAGGCAAGGCACCTAAGATAGCACCGAAGACAGGGAAACAGTCCTATTTGGTTGCAACCGGATATAGAGGGCATTGCTTCTATTGTAATCAATTAATCCCCTGAATCCCAAGTTTAGGTAGTTTCAGAATTTTGTACCCAACATGTAAGAGAAAAGACTCAGAAATTTACAGTCTGCAGAAGTTCACAAAAAGCAGTTTTTGGTTCTGTTTTTATTTTCCTCTTCTCTGGGAAAGATAACTTTTTAAGGACATCTGGGAGGGGGAGAGCTTTTTTCTTCTCTTTTATTTTCTCCCTGCCAGCTGTTACCATGGAGCCCAGTTGGTAACTTCTTTATCTTGGAAATGTAGCCATCTCTGGAAGCCTCAGCTCAAGGCCAGAGGCCTTGTTCACATATTTTGTGAAAAACTAGTAAGGGGGTGTCTAGCTTAGAAGTGCTGATTTTTCCAGCCAGTGGCCAAGTATAACAGAGCAACACGAAAAGAGGAAGTTTATGTACACTGAACACTTTTATAGGGACTTTGTTGCTGAAAGTCCTAAAGTCAGCCACGATGAAGACTTCTGGAGAAGGCCATTTAAGATTTTTCTGTGGGCCTGGTACAGAGGGGAAGACGGGGAAGGCGGGGGGGTGAGAGCAGTTCTGTGGTTCTGAGAATGAGGAAAAAGAGATATAAAAGAATAATGGGAAAAGGGTTTGGGATTTTCCTGGCAACAAAACGTGAGCAGTAGAACAGGTAGAGCAGATGGGAAGACAGGAGTGAGTATCCCAAAAAGCCTGTGAGGGACATTAAATTCTTAGTAACCTGTTTTTAGTGATGACAAAGCAACTTTAAAGGCCATTTTCATTACAACTTGGATAGGCGTCTGAGGGCACTCCTCAGCTGGTTTGAGCTTTGGGTTAGCTGGTAAGAGGACCTGGTGGGACCCGGTGTGGGCACTGACAGGACAAGAGAGGAGTGAGTGGGTGGAAGGGTACCTCAGTACCTGCTACCTCAGCAAGGGGGCAATGGTCTGAGAACCAGTGGAAGTTTGGGTTTTTGATCTAGTAATTGGAGGGGAGAAATCAGGTTGTTGATGTGAGAGTGACAGCAGAGAGTCTGGAGCAGAAGGATCTATTGGAGAAACATAGCTCATGATGTGAGCAAAGGAGGGAAAAGGCATACACATAGGGGAATTTTCTTCCATCCTTTTGAGCACTTGCCGAAGTTGAAAAAGTCACACAGAATTTGAGGATCTAGACACCCCTCTGTGGGCCATCGGTTTTGGTTGTCTAATTGGTAATATGGCCAATGCTGTGAACTGAATTTGTTGAGGAGTTTGGGTTCCACCAGGCAGCCCCTGTATGCTCACATCCCCATGACTTACGGAAGAAGACGGCTTTTCCCCCACACAGCCGTGGTTGTTTGTGGCTTTGATAGTCCACCGGGCAAACATAGTAATCTAGGCTAGCCAACCTGCATCAGGCTTGCGTGTCCCTACATCCATAATGTTTGTTTCCATTATCTATGGTACGGAAGAAATTTAATGGAATTTTAATGGGATCCTCTTCATCAGAGATATCCCAATTGGAAAGACGTATACTCAGCTGACAAATATCTGGGTGGAGAGATGGCCACCAGGTCCCTAAGGGGGCTGTCTGCAAGACAGACCATACTTCTTGTCTAATAGGATTTGTGATCAGCCATCGCTGCTGAATGGGCTGATGATGGTTAGGACTAGTGGTGGCCAAGGGGAGAGTCTATAGCCTTATCCACATGGACAATATGCAATTTGAAAGGGTTACCAGTCTTTTCCACTTTCAAGCCAGAGTCTGGACAGGGCGCAGGCTTGAGATGAGAATTAGGATCCAGGAAGTGATTCCGTCTACCTTTACCACTGTAGGTTTTATAAGTAGCACCTGGTATGGTCCTGTCCATCGGGGTTCCAGGGATGACACCTGAAGTCATCTTATGTAGACGAAGTCTCTTATTTGATATCGATGTGGAGTCTCCTCTTCACCAGGTTGGTAGGCAGTGGCCAGCTGGTTTGACAGGTATCACTGAGTTCTTTCAAGAGCTTTAAGTTTGTCAAGCAAGGGGGTGTGGAAGGGATCGGTAGGTCTTAGAGTTGGGGTTAGGTCCTTACTGGAGGAGGGGCCCCATAGAGAATTTCATAGGAGGTGAGGTTACTCAAAGAAACAGAGGGAGTATTTCTTGCATGAAACAGTGCATAAGGCAGGAGCATAGTCCAACCTTTGATGTCCTCTCTAAGCTTAATTTCGTTAAGGTCTCTTTAATGGTTCCATTAATTTTTTTTTAACCTGTCCTGAGCTCTGGGGTCTATAAGCACAATGTAACTTCCAATTTATTCCCAGGGTCCTGGCTAACCCCTTACTTACCTGGGCCATGAACACCGGTCCATTATCAGACAATATACCCTTAGGTAGGCCGTATCATGGAAAAATATCTTTCAGGATTTTTTACCACCATTTGTGCCTTTTTTTGTGTGGAAGGCTTCAATCCATCCTGAAAATATATCTACAAACACTAGGAGATATTGAATTCCATACCTCGCTGGCTTAATTTCAGTAAAGTCCACTTCCCAGAATTGTCCTGGTCTGGTTGTTCATAGGTGCTTTTTTGCAGGAAGCTTGGAAGGGTAAGCATTAACCTATTGACAGAACGGCAGGGTTTTGTTACCCGTTCAGTTATGTCCTTTCGCTGTGAGTCGGTTAGTGGAAAACTCTGTTCTTGATCCTTCAGGAATGCCTGCAGTTTCTTTGAACCAAGGTGTGTGAATTGATGTACATTTTAAACGTAGTGTAGGGATTTCTGAAATTGCAGGCTTGGCTCAGTGAACTTGAGGAGTTCAGTGCCAGTGTTGTTAGATGTTATCAAAAGCTTGCTGGTGCTCAGGGGTCCATTGGAATTGGGCATCTCCCTTTAACAGCGGGTATAAAGGAGAAGTTAAGGATGCAAACACAGGATTCCATAACCTGCAAAACCCAGTAGTCCCAAGAAACTCTCTGTGTTGTCTGCTGCTGGGGGGGGGGGTGTATCTGCACAACCGTTTGTTTTCTGGGCTCAGTGAGCCATCGTTTACCACCCCTAAGGTAATAGCCCAGGAAGACTACTTCTTGCTGGCAAATTTGGGGTTTTTTGGAAGAAGCTCTATACCCGAGTTGAGCAAGCTTATATAATAGTGCTTGGTTCCCAGACTCACAGTTTTCCTTGGTGTTGGCTGCAGTAGCAGGTCATCCACGTATTGAAGCTGGGTGACTTCAGGGTGCATAGTTCTGAAGTTGTTGACATCTCTGTGGAGGGCTTCATCAAAGAGAGTGGGGGAGTTTTTGAACCCCTGTGGGAGTCTAGTCCATGTTAGTTTACCATACGTTCCGGTTTCTGGGTCTACCCACTCAAAAGCAAACAGCAACTGACTGTCTTTATGCAGAGGCATGCAATAGATAGCATCTTTATGTCCATACCATTTCTACTCAGGGTTCAGAGTGATAAGCAGATTGTACGAATTATTTACCATGGGGTGAATGTCCTGCACTCTGTTGTTGATCTCTCTTAGGTCTTGTATGAGGGATAGTCCCCAGTTCCTGGATTTTTTACCGGTAGCAGGGGAGTGTTCCAGGCCGATTGACAGGGCCTTAGGACCCTAAGGCCAGATATTTCTGAATATGGGGCCTTATCCCATCTTTATCTTTTTTGCTCAGAGGATGTTGTTTGACATTGATTGGGGAGGCTGAGGTTTTTAACTCCACTGTTCTTGGAGGTTGTTTCATGGCTAGGCCTAACCCAACAATTTTGCCCAGGCATCTGGGTAAACTGTTATCCATTTCTGGGGTAGCTTGCCTGTTTGATCAGTCTTGGGGTGTGTGAAAAGTGGATGTTCATCTTCGACTGACATTTATAAAGCCATGACTATAGGAGTTTTTAATGAAGGATTTAGAAATTTCATTTTGGGGCCTTCGGGGTTAAAAGTTGTTTTGGCCCGGAGCTTACTGAGCAGATCTCTGCCCATCAATGGGGCCAGGCATTCTGGGATTACTAGGAAGGAATGTTGGATTTTGTCTTTCCCCATGTCCATGGTCCTCTTAGTTGTCTAAGTCTGATATTTACTGCTGTTAGCCCTTTGAACTAGAGATCTTTTATTTGATAGAGGGCCCAGTGGGGCCTTAAGGGCTGAGTATACTGCTGCTGTATCCACTTCAAAGTTAATGGGGTCCCCTTCACTTCAAAAGTTACCCTGAGCTCGGGGAAGAGATCTGAGCCCCGACATTATTAGTCAACCTCCAGAGTCAGAAAGGCTGTCTGGCGTGGCTTTCTCTTTCTAGGGCACTCTTTGGCTCAGTGTCCTTTTTCTTTACAGTAGGCACATTGATCTGAGGCCAAGGGTGGCCTCTGGAGGGGACCCAGGTATCACTTCTTGTCTCCCTGTTTCTTAATTTCTGGCCTATTTATTGTTGTGACCAGGACATTAGTTAATACCTTAATCTGTCTTTTTCATCTCTCATCCTCCCTTTGCTCCCTTTCGTTCTCTCTGTTTCTCTCTTATAGGATACTTTCTCGGCTACTCTGACTAAATCTCTCAAAGTCATATCTTGTAATCCATCTAAGTATTGTAACTTTCTTTTAATATCCAGATCAGCTTGCCCAATGAAGGCCATCATGGCATATGCCTTTTGATCCTCTGCCTGAAGATCGAAAGGAGTATATCTCCTATATGCCTCCATAATTCTCTCTAGAAACAGAGCCCTTGAATAATCTCTCTTACCTTGGCCAAATTATTTGGTTGCCTAGCGGCCGGTTGGAAACCCACTATTAGGGCCCGGCAATTAGTGGACAGATGCTCCCTACCTTCAAAGGTGTCGGGGTCCCAGTTGGGTAAGTTCAAGGGGAAGCCGGCTTTGATTATGTTGGGAAGTTGTGTTGGTCACCCATCTGGTCCGAGGATATTTTTTTTCTAGCTTCCAGGAAGTTTCTCTCTCATTCCTCTGTCATGAAGAGAATCCCTAGGATTTGTTGACAGTCATCCCAAGTAGGCAGGTTTGAAAACGCCAGGGAGTTCTTTGAGTTCTTTTTGCCAGGCCAGCTTCCTCCAGGGAAGGAGGGGCTGTGTGTGTGACAAGGGGGGGTCATTTGGTGGGCGCTGGGCTGGCCTAGCTTCCTCCAGTGGCGGAGAGGCTGAGTCAGCAGCAGGGGAATCACTTAGAGGTTGTTGGGGGTTGGTGGACGAGGGCAGCGGATAAGAAGGCGAGGAGAGTCCAGTAGAGTCTTGAGACTCAGGGAGAAGAGAGGGTGGAGGAGGAGGAGCAGAGGGTTTGAGAGATGGAATCATGGTGGAAGGAGTAGGAGAGGGGGCAGAGACAAGGAAAAGCTTCACCCATGGAGGAGGAGATTTGCAGAGGTCCTGCAAAGTTGAGATATATGGCTGTTGATCTGGATGTCCATGTGGCCCCGGTTGAAATACAAAATCTCTGACTTTTCGAATTAGTGGGACGTAGATGTTTCTAGGGGCTATCCAACTCCAAAGGTGGGTCATTCTGAGGCACAGAGGGTCTGCCAGGTCCAGCGATTTACTGAAAAAGAAAGATTCTGGGCCCTTAAGCGGACTTTGTTCCAGTGATCAAGGGTCAGGAAGAGAGGTGTTGAAGTTCTCTGTCCCAAAATGAGAGACACACAAACAGTGAAAGCAACGACACACCACACTGACAAGACAAGACAATAAAGTCAGGCATTGGACGTCCAATACTGAGGCCAGGCCTGAGTAGCCGGCAAAACCTGATGGGCTGGCAATACCGAATCCGAAGCAAAATATCACTGAGTCAAGGAGACTATTGTTCCTCGATTTCCTGAGTCCTCTGGGGCATCCCCCAGGGACGTGGCCTGTGGCTCTGTGACACGTATGTCAGCCTCTGTCAGAGAGAGCTCACGCTCATCACCCATAGCCATTTGCCAAGCCCTAACCTGAAACCTAAAACCAAAAAGAGTTCCCTTACTTACCCTGAAAGGAGCCCCTTGGGGATCTTTCATCTGCCGCTGTCGGATCTTGCTGGTGCCACCAGATGTAAAGGTCGGGCAAGCATCGGAGGAAGAGACCACCAAGAGAATGTCTCCTTCAACAGTAAATGGTTTATTATGGGTCCAGCATTCTGGGGCTCAGAGCTCACTTGAATAGAGCAGAGAGCAATGAGAACAGCTTAAGCAGAGCTTATATGCTTTCCTTGGAGAGGGCAGGGAGGGAAGTTTATTGATGGGTCAGGGCAAGTGGGTGGTTTGCGTGCAAACGGGTGAGGGTATACATTTGCAGTTTGGCAGTTGGGGACAGCACATTCTGGAAACAAGATTAGCAAACAGTCCTCAAGACTTCAACAGTGTTTTGTTAAGCATACAGAAAAACAGTAAGTAACAAGTACCTATTTTATTAACCTTTCACCAAAGCCTAAATGGAAAGTGAGCATGGATTACTAAACACATCCATGTCCAGGTTGCCTAATGCTCTCAAATCAATCCTATTGGTGACTACATATTTGTTTCTTCTTAAGATAATATATTCAACCTCAACCCTGTTGAAAATGACTAATCCTATCAGTCACTTTATATTTTGTCTGATTTCCTAATGTCTATTGATATCTGCTTTCCTACATATTTTCCCCAGTTCATCATTGTGACTGACTCTTCACATGTGCTGACATTTACATTCACTCTCTATCCGAAACCCTATTGCTAAAGAACTTTTGGTCCAAATCCTATATTACTCTTTTTTCTAACATACCGACTATCTTCCTAATCCTAAAGACTATCCCTTTTTGACTGGATGATCACTTCGACAATCAATCATCCAAGGTACAAGGTCCTATGCCATTGTATATTGATTTATCTGAGACATCTTTGCAGAACATAATTCAAAGCTAAGTATCCCAATCAACAGCCCAATGCCCTTCCTGGATTCAAATCTTATCTAGATTTCTGTTTTCAAACTTATATTTCACCAATATATTCTTGTAAATATCGCAAGTTCCCAATACCATTATTCATTAAGCAGAATGATTCCTAACTCAAATCAAACATGTTATTAAGCCTAACCATATATTGTTCCCTCAAACTAACTTTACAGAAGGGCCGAGACAGAGTTTGTCTTACAATACAGTAATGTAGGGGATCTCCCACCTGCTGAGAACATCAAAGGACCATGCAGAAATTATACCCTTAAGAAGTTGCAGGCAGCTATGAAGGACCTAAGAGGGAAAAAGTCATATTCCATGGCAAACAACCGGGTCAGTATGAAGAGATATGTTGAATCAGCCTCTCCTTTCTTAATGTAGAGAACTGATCAAACCATGCCTGTGTGGAGAGCTGTTTCCAGGTGCCTATGGTTGATATACCATTCTAACTTGTGAAAGTGTCAAAGGAAGTAGGGGCAGCCTCCATTTCATGGGACCTTTCGAAGCAACTGTTAGGACAAAGTGGTGGCCAAGGTAGTGACCTCATTGAGTTCCTGAAGGAAGTGACCTCACCTCTCTTCCTTGGTCATCAAAAACTCTGAAATTGTGATGCAGGAAGCCAGGCACCCAGAGTCAGTCCCAGTCCCAGTCCCAGTGGTCTCACTTGTTTGGATTTACGAAGGACAGAGTCAGTCTTCCTTGGTACCGACTGATATGAGGATTGTCAAATGGCAGAAGATCTCTGAAGAGGGGCCTTTCCTGAGAAAGCAGGTATTGGTTCACCGCTGGCTCCTGACAACTTCACAGAGTTGGCCAAGGAGACCAGATCTGAGAAAGGGCAGGCCATTTCAGGGGAACATAGTATGGCCCACCAGTTAGAGGACACTCCAGATAGTCACAGACCTACTTGGGTTAAGGAGGTGCCTTTGTGGGTGTGGAGTGAGTTTGTGGTTTTCTCTCATGTCCTGAGAATAGGTAGGAAAGGCTGTTTGTTTGGGTTGGAGTGGCCTGTTTCTAGTGAGTCGTTTGACAAGGCTAGTGTTTCTATGTCTGAGTATCCCACTGTGTCCGTGGTTGTAGACATTAGAAAAGAGAAGGCATCAAAGGATGTGTCCTGTCTAGTAGAAAACTTCCCAGCATTCATCCTGCCTAATTAAAGAATGGACTGAGGTTTGCCTTATGGATGGGCAACACCTACTAAATTCCTAAGTTCCTGTTTTCTTCCTGAATTCTGGCCACTCTCCAGAATAGGCTCATGGTTTTGTTTCCAAGATATGTACCACCTCCAAGCTCTGAGACATGTCTATATACTTGATAGCTGTAGAGAATGGGAACATCTTAGAAAACTCAGATATCAGTGTGACCAGTAAATTTTCAGTGGAGAAATCCTGCTTTGGTTCATTTGCTTACCTATGGTTCTGTTGTCCTGAATGTCAGGAAGGTCTTTGCCTCAGGCCACCCCTTTGTGAAGCCTGAAGAAAACAATTTTCAAATGGAAATGAATGGGCATCACCTGTGGTTCTTTGCTTAATTGCTTGTAAAAGGATGTGTCTAAATCAGCCTCTTGGCCCTGTATGAGGTTGTGGCTTAGATTCTCAGCACATGATGGATCTAAGGATAGATTCCATGTGTGCAATCAAAACCAAAATGGCCAAAAATCTGTCTTTGTTGATGAGTCTCTTGCCTTCCTCTGTTAGGATTCTGACCTCTGTCAAGTGAGAATAGGGATCCTTTAAGTCAAATGAGTTCTTTGAAGAACTGCAGAGGTGCTTGTGTTTTCTTGTCACTCCAAATCACTTAAAGAATCTATCCCTGAGAGTCAGTAGGACTCAAATTGAAGAAGCAGAGCAGTATTCATGGCAGGCCTATTGGATCACTCCAGGTTCACAGGAAGGGTGACAATGCCACCCTGACTTTAGGCAAATGAGGGGCAAGGAAGATTATTTTGGACACTCTCTTGGGATGCGTCCCACATGAAAAACTCTAGCCAGAGGTAATGATGAGTGTCTATATGGAAGAAGGTAAGGACCATGTGGGAGTGTTTTGGTTTTAATTGTAGTCATTCATGTGGCAGTTGGAAGAGATGACTGGATCCACCTGGGCTTGAACTCTGGTGTCATTCCCCTTAAACACTGAGTTCTGGATCAATCATCAAAGAAGTATTGCCATGAATTGTGTTGGGAATTTAGGAGGCCACACATGAGAGTCTCCGTTGGAAACTGAGATCTAGTCCTAGGGTGGCTTTCCACAGAGCACTGGGAATCTCAGCCAGGATATCACATTATTTTATTCTGAAAGACTTGGAAGCCATATTTGCTAGTCAAAACACACATGGACCTCAATTGTAGACCTCGATGGGCCTGGATTCATGTGACCTTTAGGCCACTCTTTGGGAAACCTTGCCTGTGAGAGTTCTCCAAAGTTTTCATTGAAATGAGCTTCCTCACCATTGAATGATTCCTGAATGATTTGAAAGCCATAGTGCTTCCAACTTCATAATTGAAAATTTGCTAGATAAATACCATGAAATTTTTGAAATTCCAATGACCAGGTGGCAATGAAGAACCTTTGGATGTCCTGTTGCTGATCACGAGTGTACCAGACAGTGCCTTGATTGACTGGTTTTTATGAAAATGGTGTAAAACAGAGATCTCAGTAATTTGGATCCTGCTGAGTAGTGGGCCTAGAGCAGTGGTGAGCAAATGTGTGATAAAACATCTGAGGTGGGGCCATGTGGATCTGCCATTGGCTTCCAAATGGCTTGTGACTGACATGGTGCAGCGAGCAGACCCTTATATGTAAAGGCAACTTGAGAGGTTTCAGGGCAATGTTCAGAATCAGGTTGCTATGGTCAAGGGGGCATCCTATGTGGTATACAAGCCCTGTTGGTGCATTCTCCTGCAGACCCTGATCCACCACACGTGACAGAACTCGCTGCAGCACTTTGTCCCAGTTGAACTCCTTGTATTTCGTGAAGCAAATACCAAACTCCGAGTGCAGCAGGAAGAAACATTATGAAAAGTGGAGGATGATGAAATGGCTTCGCAGTCCAAATGGGGAGACACTTAGCCCCCAGTGGCCACAGATTACCTACAAAGCAAGAATTCAGCACTGCTGCTTCATGTTTATTGGAAAATTATAAACCATGTCCTCCAGATCACAGAGATGAAGACCCAGCTTTGATGGTCTCACTAGAAAGGAAGCTAAAGCTCCTGACAGCAACATATATTTCAAGTGCCCAACCTAGAGGCAGTTTCTCCAGACGTCTTTAGGCAGGCAAATCTCCATGTTTGTAGAGTTTTTACACTGTCCCTTACTTTTGGAAACTCCTCTACAATCTCCAAGGTTGTGAACCCTAAGCATTTTCAATTTCAGATATGTATTCAAAGATTTTCTAACTCTTCTCCTCTAATTGTGTCTTACTTGGGGTGAAGGTAATGTCAAGGCATTGTTCTGAATGAGAGTGGGAAAATTTTTTTGTAGTACACATTTGCATACACATTGATCCATTTTCCAATTTTCCATTCGAAATACTGAATCCCTGACACTAACTCATACCCTACTAGACTCTGACTACTAATCCTAATATGATGGAGAAAAATACCCCAAAAGAATGAAAATACAAGCAGTTCAGAGGAAGCATGGTGTATAGTTGGACTTCCCTCTTGCATCATAAAGGGTCAGTTTTATAAATCTACTCAATTTTTAATTGAAATAGTCCTCCATGTGTTTTTTTTAAAGAGAGAGTGAGAGAGGAGAGAGAGAATTCTATAATATTTATTTTTTAGTTATCGGCGGACACAACATCTTTGTTTTCACGTTGTGCTGAGAATCGAACCCATGCCGCACGCATGCCAGGCGAGCACGCTACCACTTGAGCCACATCCCCAGCTCTCTCCATGCGTTTTTAAAGTTAACAAATATGTGAATTCCTGTCTCCCTTTCTCTGTAGCCTACTCAGCACTTGTACTTTTTATATGCACATATAGATTCCTACTTGGTATCACACATATATTTTTATGAGTTGGCTGACTTGGCAGAAACAAATTGTAAGAAGAGATCAGTGCTCCTAAACGCTGTTGGAACTGAAAATTCAAACTATGGGTGAGCTTCCTATTAGAACAATATTATACATAAACCCATGTTTAGTAAAATAAATATTTTTGCTTCTGTGTATGATATATATTACATGATGAATTATGATTGGCATATATATATTGATACTTTTTAATGAATTTTTGTGTTTTTTTTGTATATATATATATATATATATATATATATATATATATATACACTCTACAGATTTTATAAAATATGAAATATATGTGTCTTATGTACACTCCATAAATTCATTCATGTTCATGTATGTGGATTTATAATCAACATTTCACAAGATTATTCTCAGAAATAATCATCTACCTGAAATACATATTTGTTTCCCAGTGCTGAAAACTAACTTCAATCAATGGTGCTTACAAATCCTAATATTTCTGCAGTAACTGACCCAGTTTAACATCAATGCAAATAGATTCCTAGGGGACATGATGTCTATTTTGACGTTCATTTTAATTCAACACTGGTACATTACTATTTCTTCAGTTTTTGCATATCATAGGATATATATTTCATTCACAAGTTCACAAATTTATAGGAATTTGTTTCACTTTTAATCACTTTCTGCTTCAGAACACATGTATTCCTCCATGTTACTTGACTGGTCTTTTCATGAGACTTCTTTCCAAACACATTATTTTCGATTTCCATAATCAATTTTGAACCTAAACCCACACACTCTTCAAGATAAACCATAACATTAATATTACCATTAGATGTATAAGTGGTTGGAATGAATGTGTGTATATCAATATAAGATTTCCTGTACATTTTCACATTTCAGTTCAATCCATTATTAAAGTTGGGACCAGGTATGTTATTTATTCACAGTATGGTCTATTAATGCATTATCTCTATATTCATAGACACAGTGTACACCTCTTTGTTCCCCCAATACTAATTTATACCTCTTCAAAACATTGCTCCCAGAAATGGTAGAAGAAATATTCATGTCACCTTATCTATCTATATATGTGTGTGTGTGTATATATATATATATATATATATATATATATATATATATATATATATATATATATTTCTTTTTTTTATCACAGTAATATTCTGGACACAAAAAACAAAGGTCACACTCATGATTGTATCAAAGCCTAAATGGAAAGTGAGCATGAATTACTAAAAACAACCATGTCCAGGTTGCCTAATGCTCTCAAATGTAAATCCTATTGGTGACTACATATTTGTTTCTTTCTAAGATTATATATTCAACTTCAAGGCTGTTGAAAATGTCTAATTCTATCACTCAGTTTATACTTTGCCTGATTTCCTTATATCTCTATTGATATCTGCTTTCCTACATATATTCCGCCATTCATCATTGTGTCTGACACTTCACATATGCTGACATTTACATTCAATGTCTACCCGAGACCCTATTGCTAAAGAAATTTTGGTCTAAATCCTATACTCACTTTTATTTCTAAACCTACTGACTATCTTCCTAATCTTACTGATTATTGCTTTTTGACTCGATGTTCTCTTTGACAATTAATCATCCAAGGTATAAGGTCCTAAACCATTGTGTTTCAATTTATCGGAGACATATATGCAGAACATACTTCAAACCTAAGAATCCCACTCAAGGACCCAATGCCCTTCTGACATCGAATCTTACCTAGATTTCTGTTTTCATACTTACATTTCACCTATATATTCTTGTAAATATCACAGGTTCCCAATACCATTATTCATGCAGCAGAGAGATTCCTAACCCAAATCAAACATGTTATTAACCCTAAACATACACTCTTCCCTCAATCTAACTTTACAAAAGAGGAGGGACAGAGTTAGTCTTACAATACAGGAATGTAGGGGATCTTCCACCTTCTGAGAACATCAAAGGTCCATGCAGAAATGATCCCTGGAGAAGATGTAGGCAGCTATGAAGGACATGAGAGAGGAAAAGTCATCTTTTATTGTAAACAACCTGATCAGGATGAATGGATGTGTCTGAATCAACCTCTATCTTCTAAATGTAGAGAAGATGGACCAAATCAGGCCTGTGTGGAGAGCTCTTCCCAGGTGCCAATGGTTGATATACCATTCTAACTTGTGAAAGTGTGACAGAAAGTAGGGACAGACTCCATCTCATGGGACCCTTAGAAGTAACTGTTAGGACAAAGAGGTTGCCAAGGCAGTGACCTCATTCAGTTCCTGAAGGAAGTGACCTCACTTCACTTCCTTGGTGATGGAACTCTCTGAACTTGGGATCCAGGAAGAGAGGCACCCAGAGCCAGTTGCAGTCCCAGTCCCTGTGGTCTCACTTGTTTCAATTTACCAAGGACAGAGTCAGTCTTTCTTAGTACCAACAGATATGAGGATGGCCAAATGCCAGGAAAGCTCTGAAGAAAGACCTTTCCTGAGAAAGCAGGTATTGGTTCACCGCTGGCTCCTGACAACTGCACAGAGTTGGCCAAGGAGACCAGATTTGAGATACAACAGGCCATTTTTGGCGAATATAGTATGGTCCACCATTCAGAGGACACTCCACAAAGGAGGTGCCTTTGTGGGTGTAGGTGTGTGTATGGTTTTTTTCTCATGTTCTGACAAGATGTAAGAAAGGCTGTTTGTTTGAATTGGCGTGGACTGTTTCTAGTAAGTCCTTTGACAAGGCGAGTGCTTCTATGTCTGTGTATCCCACTCTGTCCGTGGTTGTAGACATTAGAAAAGAAAATGCATCAATGGATGTGTCCTGTCTAGGAGAAAGCTTCGCAACATTCATCCTGCCCGATTTATTAATGGACTGAGGCTTTCCTTATTGAAGGGCAAAACCTGCTATCTTCCAAAGTTTCTGTTTACATCCTGAATTCTGGACACTCTCCAGAATTCCCTCATTGTTTTGTGACCAAGATATGTACTACCTCCAAGCTATGTGATATGGCTATGTACTGGATAGCTGAAGGGAAAGGCGAGCATCTAGGAAAACTCAGATATCAGTGTGACCAGGAAAGTCTCAGTGGAGAAACCCTGCTTTGTGCGTTTTGTTTACCTATTGTTCTGTTGCCCTGAATTTCAGGAAGGTTTTTGCCTCAGACCACTCCTTTGTGAATATCAATTCAATCCATTATTTAAAGTGGAACCAGCTATACTATTTATTCACAGTATGGTCTATTCATGCATTATCTGTATATTCATAGACACAGGGTACAGGTTTTTGTACAACCAATACTTATGTATATGTCTTCAAAATATTACTCACAGAAATGGTGAAAGAAATACTGATGTCACCTAATCTACATATACATTTTATCACAGTAATATTCTGGACACAAAATGCAAAGTTCACACTTATTATTGTACTAAAGCCTAAATGGAAAGTGAACATGGATTACTTCCATGTTCAGGTTGCCTAATTCTCTCAAATATCAATCCTATTGGTGACTACATATTTGTTTCTTCCTAAGATTATATATTCAAAATCAACCCTGTTGAAAATATCTAATCATATCACTCACTTTATACTTTGCCTGATTTTGTAATATCTCTTTTTTTAATGTTAGGATGAGCCAATTTAGTACTTTTTAAAATTTTTATTTTTTTCATCTTTCATGAATTTGATTCAAATGAGTTATGCATTTCCATTTTTACCCCAAATACAGATTGCAGAATCACATCAGTTAAACATTCACAATGTTTACATAATGCCATATTAGTGACTGTTGTATTCTGCCTGCTTTCCTATCCCCTACTATCCCCCCTCCCCTCCCCTTTCATTTTCCCTCTCTACCTCATCTGTTATTGTTCCGTTCTCTCCCTTCCCCCCCCTTTCCCCTCACAACCTTGTATATGTGATTTCATATAACGATGAGGGTTTCCTTCCGTTTCCATGCAATTTCCCTTCTCTCTCCCTTTCCCTCCCATCACTTGTCTCAGTTTAATGTTAATATTTTCCTCATGCTCTTTCCCTCTGTTCAGTTCTTAGTTGCTCTCCTTAAATCAAAGAAGACATTTGGCATTTGTTTTTTAAGGATTGGCTAGCTTCACTTAGCATAATCTGCTCTAATGCCATCCATTTTCCTGCAAATTCCATGATTTTGTCATTTTTTAGTGCTGCATAATACTCCATTGTGTATAGATGCCACATTTTTTTTATCCATTCATCTATTGAAGGGCATCTAGGTTGGTTCCACAGTCTGGCTATTGTGAATTGTGCTGCTATGATCATTGATGTGGCAGTATCCCTATAGCATTCTCTTTTATGGTCCTCAGGGAATAGTCCAAGGAGGGCGATAGCTGGGTCAAATGGTGGTTCCATTCCCAGCTTTTCCAGGAATCTCCATACTGCTTTCCATAATGGCCGCACCATTTTGCAGTCCCAGCAGCAATGTACAAGTGTACCCTTTTCCCCACATCCTTGCCACCACTTATTATTGTTTGACATCCTAATGGCTGCCAATCTTACTGGAGTGAGATGGTATCTTAGGGTGGTTTTGATTTGCATTTCTCTGACTGCTAGAGAAGGTGAGAATTTTTTCATGTACTTATTAATTGATTGTATGTCTTCTTCTGAGAAGTGTCTGTTCAGGTCCTTGGCCCACTTGTTGATTTTGTAATATCTCTATTGATATCTGCTTTCCTACATATTTTCCCCTGTTCATCATTGTGACTGACCCTTCAAGTGTGCTGATATTTACTTTCACACTTTAACCCAAACCCTATTGCTAAAGAACTTTTGTTCCAAATCCTATGCTCACTCTTCTTTGTTAACCTACGGAATATCTATCTAATCCTACCGACTATCCCTTTTTGACTGGATGTTCTCTTCGAATTTTAATCATCCAAGGTACAAGGTCCTATGCCATTGCATATCGATTTATCTGAGATATCTGTGCACAACATAAATCAAAGCTAAGTATCCCAATGAAGGGCCCATTGCCTCTCTGGGCTTCAAAATTACCTAGACTTCCTTTTTTCATTTATATATTTCACCTCTATATTTTTAAAAATATCCCAGGTTCCCAGTACCATTATACATCCAGCAGAATGATTTCTAACCCAAATCAAACATTTTATTAACCCTAACAATACACTGTTCCCTCAATGTAAATTTAATGAAGAGCTGGGACAGAGTTGGTCTTACAATACAGGAATGTAGGGGATCTTTCACCTGTTTAGAACCACAAGTTCAATGCAGAAATGATCCCTGGAGAATATGTAGTCAGCTATGGAGGACCTGAGAAAGCAAAAGTAATCTTCCATGGCAAAATACCTGGTCAGGATGACGGGATGTGTCTGAATCAGAACCTCTCTTCTCAATGTAGAGGAGATGGACCAAACCAGGCCTGTGTGGAGAGCTATTACCGGGTTCCTATGGTTGATATACCATTCTAACTTGTGAATGTTTCACAGGAAGTAGGGGAAGCCTCCATTTAATGAGACACTTGGAAGCAACTGTTAGGATAAAGTGGTTGCCAAGGCAGTGACCTAATTCAGTTCCTGAAGGAAGTGACCTCACCTTACTCCCTTGGTGATGGAACTCTCTGAACTTGGGATCCTGGAAGCCAGGAACACAGAGCCAGTCCCAGTACCAGTCCCAGTGGGTTCACTTGTTTGGAATTACCAAGGACAGAGTCAGTCTTTCTTTGTACCTACTAATGTTAGAATGGCCAAAAGCCAGGACAGCTCTGAAGAGGGGCCTTTCCTGAAAAAGCAGGTATTGGCCCACCGCTGGCTCCTGACAACTTCATAGAGTTGGCCAAGGAGACCATATTTGAGACAGGACAGGACATTTTGGGGGAACATTGTGTGGCCCACCAGTCAGAGGACACTCCATAGAGTCACAGACCTACTTAGGGTAAGGAGGTGCCTTTGTGGGTGTGGTTGTGAGTTTGTGATTTTGTATCATGTTGTGAGAATAGGAAGGAAAGGTGGTTTGTATGGTTTGGAGTGAACTGTTTCTCGTAAGTCATTTGAAAAGGCGAGTGTTTCTATGTCTGTGTATCCCATGGTGTCCGTGGTTGTAGACATTAGAAAAGAGAGTTCATCAATGGATGTGTCCTGTCTAGTAGAAAGCTTCCCATTTCATCCTGCCCAATTTATGAATGGATTGCGGCTTTACTTAAAGATGGGCATAACCTACTACATTCCTAATTTCCAGGTTTCTTCATGAATTCTGTTCACTCTCCAGGATAGGCTCATGGTTTTGTGTCTAACATATGTACCACCTCCAAGCTCTGTGACATGGTCATGTACTGGATAGCTGAAGGGAATGGCGAGCATCTCAAAAAACTCAGATATCAGTGTGACCAGGAAATTCTCAGTGGAAAAACCCTGCTTTGGGCATTTTGCTTATATATTGTTCTGTTGAACTGAATGTCAGGAAGTTCTTGCTCTGGCCACCCCTTTGTGAAGCCTGAAGTAAACAGTTTTCAAATGGAAATGAATGGGCATCACCTGTGGCTCTTTGCTTAATTGCTTTGGAAAGGGATGTGTCTGAATTAGCATCTTGGCCCTGTGTGAGTTTGTGGCTTAGATTCTCAGCACCAGATGGATCTAAAGAAAGATCCCATGTGTGCATCTAAAACCAAAATGGCAAATAGACCAGTCATTGTGGATAAAGTCTCGCTTTCCTCTGTGAGGTTCCTGACCTCTATCAAGTGAGAATAGGGATCCTTTGTGTCAATTGAGTTCTTCAAAGCCCTGCAGAGGTGCTTGGGTTTTCTCATGACTCTAATTCACATAAACAATCTATACCTCTAACTCAGTAGGCCTCAAATTGAAGAAGCGCTGCAGTATTAACGGCATGCCTATTTGATCACTCCTGGTTCACAGGAAGTATGTCCAGGCCACCCTGACTTTAGGCAAATGAGGGGCAAGGGAGCTTATTTTGGACACTGTCTTGGACTGTGCCCCTCATGGAAACCTCCAGCCAGAGGTTATGATGAGTATCTATATGGAAACAGATGAGGGCCATGTGGGAGTGTTTTGGTTTTAATTGTGGTCATTGTGTGGCATTTAAAGGAGATGCCTGGGTCCACATGGGCTTGAACTCTGGTGTGATTACACTTAGACAGTGCATTCTGGATCTGATCTCAGAGAACTTGTGCCATGAATTGTGTTGGGATTCTAGGAGGGCACGCATGAGAGTCTCCCTTGGAAACTGAGATCTAGGCCCAGGGTGGCTTTCCACAGAGCACTGGGAATCTCAGCCAGGATATCACATGATTTTTTTTTTTTTCTGAAAGACTTGGCAGGCACGGGTGACAGTCAAAACACACAAGGACCTCACATTGTAGACCTCAATGGGTCTGATTTTATGTGACATTTTGGCCACTCCCTGGGAAGACTTGTCTGTAACAGTTCTACAGAGCTTTCATTGAAATGAGGTTTCTCATCATTTAATGGTTCCTGTACGAATTGAAATCCACAGTGCCTCCAAATTCATCCGTGAAAAATGGCTAGATAAATACAATAAAATTATTGAAATTTCCATGACCAGGTGGCACTGTAGAAAATTTGGAAAACCGGTTGCTGATCATGAGTATACCAGACAGCGCCTTGATTGACTAGGTTTCATCAAAATGGTGTAGAACAGAGATGCCAGTAAATTGGAGCCTGCTGAGTAGTGGGCCTAGAGCAGTGGAGGGGGGGTGTGTGATGAAACATCTGTGGTGGGGCCATGTTGATCTTCCATTGGCTCCGAAATGCCTTGTGACTGACATGGTACAACCACCAGACCCTTATATGTAACGGCATCTTGTTATATAGAGAGGTTTCAGGGAAATGTTGAGAATTATGTTGCTGTGGTCAAGGGGAAAAGCTTTGTGGAATAGAAGCATTGTTGGTATATTCTCTTGCAGACCCTGACCCACCACACGTGACAGAACTCCCTCAAGCACTGTGTCCCAGGTGATCTTTTTTTACTTCATAAGCAAATACCAAACTCCCAGTGCAGCAGCAAGAAACACCAGGAAAAGTAGAGGATGACCAAATGGCTTCACAGTCCACACGCAGAGACACTTAGGCCCCAGTGGACACAGTTTACCTACATAGAGAGAATTCAGCACTGCTGCCTCATGTTCATTGGAAAATATGAAACCATGTCCTCCAGGTCGCATAGATGCACACCCAGCTTTGATGGTCTCAGTACAAAGAAAGCTCCTTACGAAAACATATATTTCAAGTGCCCAACCTCAGAGGCAGTTTCTCAAGAAGTCTTTAGGGCAGCAGAGCTCCATGTTTGTGGAGTGCTTACCCTGTCCCATACTTTTGGAAACTCCTCTATGACCTCCAAGGTTGTGAACTCATGAGAATATTCATTTCCAGATATGTATTCACAGAATTTTTAACTCTTCTCCTCTAATTGTGTCTTACTTGGGACGAGGGTAATGTCTAGGCATTGTTCTGAATGAGAGTGGGAAGAATTTTGTGCAGCATATATTTGAAATACTAAATCCCTGACACTAACCCATTCCCTACTAGACTCTGACTACTAATCCTAATATGATGGAGAAACATAACCCAAACAGAATAGAAATACAAGCATTTCAGAGGAGGCATGGTGTATAGTTGGACATGCCTTTTGAAATATATAGGGTAGGAGTTATAAATCTAGTCAATTTTTAATTGAAATAGTTCTACATGTGTTTTTAAAGTTAACAAATATATGAATTACTGTCTTCCTTTCTCAGTAGCCTATTCAGCACATGTGTTTTAATATGCACATATAGAATCCTACCTGGTGTCACACGTACATTCTCGTGAGGTGGCTGACATGGCACATACAAATTGTGAGAAGTGATCACTCCTCCTAAACAATGTTGGAACTGAAAATTCAACCCATGGGTGAGCTTCCTATTTGAACAAACTTATATAAAAATCCATATTCATTAAAATGAATATTTTTGGATATGATGATGATATATATTTCATGATGAAATTCAATTGGCATACATATTGCTATTTTTAATATATATATATATATATATATATATATATATATATATATATATATATATATATATAAAACATGTGTCTTATTATGCACTCCCTAAATTCATTCATATTGATGTATTTGGATTTTTAATCAACTTTTCACAAGATTATTCTCAGTAATATTCATCCACCTGAAATACATATTTGTTTCCTAGTACTGAAAACTAACTTCTTTGAATGGTGCAAACATATCCTAATATTTCTACAGTAACTGACCCTGTTTAACGTCAATTCAAGTAGATTACTATGGGACATGATGTGTATTTTGATGTTCAATTTTATTCAACACTTCTACATTACTATTTATTCACTTTATGCACATCATAGGATATATATTTCATCCACAAGTTAGCAAATTTATACGCATTTGTCTGACTTTTATTCACTTCGTGCTTCAGAACACATGTATTCATCCATGTTTCTTGACTGATCTTTTCATGAGACTTCTTTCCAAACACATTATTTTCGATTTCCATAATCACTTTTGAAACACTTCAAAAGTTACCTTGAGCTTGGGGAGGGAATCTGAGCCCCGACTTTCTTAGTCATCCTCCAGAGTCAGAATGGCTGGCTGGTGTGGCTGTCGCTTTTTAGGGCAATTTTGGCCCAGTGTCCTTTTTTCTTTAGAGTAGGCACATTGATCTGAGGCCAGGGTGGCCTCTGGCATGGGCCAATGTTATCCCTTCTTGTCTACCTGTTTCTTAATTTCTGGCCTATTTGTTTTTGTGACCAGGACCTTAGTCAACGCCTTAGTCTGCCTTTTGTTTCTTTTATCCTCCCCTTGCTCCCTTCTCTTCCTCAGTTTCTCTCTTATAGTATACGTTCTTGGCTTCTCTGACTAAATCTCTCAAAGTCATATCTTGTAATCAATCTAGCTTTGTAACTTTGTTTTAATATCCAAGCCAGTTTGCCCAATAAAGGCCATCGTGACAGATGCCTTTGATTCTCTGCCTGAGGATCAAAAGGAGTATATCTCCAATATGCCTCCATAATTCTCTCTAGAAACATAGTGGGAGAATCATCAGGCCCTTGAATAATCTCTCTTACCTTGGCGAAATTACTTTGTCGCTAGCGGCTGCTTGGAGACACACTATTAGAGCCCGGTGATAAGGGGACAGATGCTCCCTACCTTCAAAGATTTTGGGGTCTCAGTTGGGTGGGTTCAAGGGAAAGCCGCCTTTGATTATGTTGGGAAGTTGTGTCGGACGCAGATCTTGTTTGAGGGATTTTTTTTCTAGCTTCCTGGAGGATTCACTGTTGTTCCTCTGTCATGAAGAGAATCCCTAGGAGTTTTTGGCAGTCATCCGAAGTAGGCTGGTGTGAAAACATCAATGACTCAACCAGACCTGAGAGCCTGGTGGGGTTCTCAGAAAAAGGGGGATTATAATTTTTTTAAGTTATATAGGTCTGACGAGGAGAAAGGCTAATACTGGTAGGCTTGCATTTTTTCCCCGTGGCCATCGTCAATCATTGGCCCATAGGGATGGAGGGGGAGCATCCCAAGAGTTCCAGGGTTTTAAATCATTCACCGCCAGAGAGTTCCTTTAGATGGTACAGCTTCCTCCAAGGGAAGAGGTGCTGTGTGTGCCGCAAAGGAATTATCTGGAGGGTGCTGGGCAGGCATAGCTTCCTCCAATGGAGGAGAGGCTGAGTCAGCAGCAGGGGAATCACTTAGAGGGTGTTGGATTTTGGGGGACAAGGGCAGGGGATAAGGAGGGGAAGGAGACTCCAGTAGAGTGAAATCTGGTGACTCAGGGAGAACAGAGTGTGTAGGAGGAGGAGGATCAGAGGATTTGAGAGTTCCTGGGGGAAGGAGTCAGAGTGGGGGCAGTGACAAGGAAAGGCTTCACCCATGGAGGAGGAGATATGCAGAGTTCCCGCCGAGTTAAGATATATGGCTGTTGATCCAGATGGCTATGTAGCACCGGCTGAAAGACAATATCTCTGACTTTTTTAAATTAGTGGGAAGTAGAAAGATCCTTCTAGGGGTAATCCAAATCCAAAGGTGGGCCATTCTGAAGCACAGAGAGTCTGCCACATCCGGCACTTTACTGAAAAACAAAGATTCTGAGCCCTTAAGCGGACTTTGGTCCAGTGATCAAGTATCAGGGACAGAGGCATTGAAGTGCTCTGTCCCATAATGAAAGATACACAAACAGTTAAAGCAATGAAACATGACACAGACAAGACAAGGCAATGAAGAAAGGCAATGGACGTCCAACAATGAGACCAGGACTGAGGAGCCGGCAAAACCAGATTGACTGGCAATACCGAATCCGAAAAAAAATATCAATGAGTCCAGGAGACTATCTCGTCCCCATAAATTTATGGGAAGATGATCCAATACATATGGCTGTAGAGTTCCTTCACATCCTTCAGGATGCTTCCAATCTAATACCATTGCACTTCTATGGGGATTATACGCTACTCCTAGGCCTCGAAGTGTTTGAGTGGCTTGTTGTAATGGCCAATGTTTTGGCCATTATGACGAGAGATGATGCTAAGGTCTGCGTCTGTATCCAGTAGCCCATTAAATTCATGCCCTTGAATATTTAGTTTTAGCATGGGGCCAGAATCTAAATTTAAAGAAAGCATAGCCCAATCTACACCTGTGGAGCCTAATCACTTGGAACCTCTTTCTACAGTACGACTGGAAAATTTTTCACGTAGGCTGGGTATTATTAGTAACTGTGCTATTCTATCTCCTGGTGAAATTACTGATATACCCTTTGGAGAACTGGCTATAATTTTTATTTCACCTTCATAGTCGAGATCAATTACCCCAGGACTTATCATAAGTCCTTTTAGAGTAGAAGATCTGCGTCCCAATAATAAGCCTACTGTTCCTTTGGGAAGAGGTCCTTTTACCCCTGTGGAAATGAATTGAACTCCCATCTCTGCAGTTAGTACTGCTCTGGCAGAGGCACAGATGTCTAACCCTGCGCTCCCTCTGGTTTGTCTGATGAGGGATCTGATGGACAATGTGTCCTGGGCACTACCCTGATGGGGTTGCTGGGTTTCTCCAGTGCTGCGTATATTTGTGGTTTTGGGCCCCGGAGAATTGAGCCCCCTTGTCCATTTTTTGGCAATGGAGCTCCATGTTTTTGTCCACGATATTGTGGATAAACACCTGGTCCTTGTTCGTTTTTTGATAATGGTGTACCCTCTATGGTGGTTTGAGAACAGCATTCATTAGCCCAAAGTCTCCCTCTACGGCATCGTGGACAAATACCTGGTATTCTACTCCTTTGATACCTAGTTTTGTTAAACCCTCCTCCTATGGGACAATTCCTTTTAAAATGTCCTGTTTTTTCACAGTTGTAGCATGTTCTTGGCCTGGCATCTAAAGCCTGTTTTACTGCAGCTGCCACAATTTGCCCTTGTTCATTAATGTCTCTGGCATCTAAAGCCTGTTTTACTGCAGCTTCCACGACTTGCTCTTGTTCTTTAATGTCTCTACATAATTTAATATATGTGTTTAAATCTTCATGTTTCCATGGTCTAATGATATCTTTGCACCAACGATTCGCTTGCTCATAAGCCAGTTGTTTTAGTAATGGCATTGCTTGTTGTGTATTTCCAAAAACTCTGGTAGCTGTTTGAATAAGCCTATCTACAAATTCAGCATAAGGTTCATTAGCTCCTTGTATTACCTTAGATAACTGACCTTGTAAACCTCCATTTCCTTGAAAAGTCTTCCATGCCTTAATTGCATCTATAGCAATCTGTGCATATACACCAGGATCATATGCACATTGCTGCTGCTGATCCTCATAAGGTCCCTTTCCTAACAATATATCTAGATTTCTCTGAGGATAACTAGCTGCTGCATTTTGCCTAGCCGTCTCCTTGCAAAATTCCTCATTGGCAATCTTCCATAACAGGTATTTCCTCCATTTAGCACAGCTTTACACATATTAGCCCAATCTGCTGGCTTCATGTTCATGTTGTTAATGGATTTGATAATGCTTACAGTGAAGGGTGCTTGAGGACCATAGGTTGTTACAGCTTCTATTAGCTGCTTCACTGTTTTGAAATTTAAAGCATGGTAATCTCACTGCCCTCCTGCCTCAAATACTGGGCATGTTAATATTTGAGATCTTGTCTCAGGATTCCAACTATCAACTGTGGGGGTTGGGGGCCTCCCAGCATATGGAGGTGGCCTTGTTAGTTGGACACTTACTTCCTCTGGTGATAGAAAGGTGTTAGTAGCAGTCTCCTGTAGAGGTTGTGCTGTTGGTTGGACACTTACACCCTCTGGTGATAGAAAGGTGTTAGTAGTAGTCTCCAGTTGTAACTTTCCCCCTGATGGCTTTTTCTGTTTTACACTTTCTTCCTCTGTCTGACTGGCTTGAAAGGCCTTCTCTTTTACTTGATTTTTTTCCTCTGTCTGACTAGTTCGAGAGACCTTTTCTTTTACTTGAATTTTTTCCTCTATCTGAATAACTTGAGAGACCTTCTGTTTTACTTGAATCAATATGTCTTCTCCTTCCTCTACCATTGTCTGAACTGAAGGCTTTCCACTAAGCAAACAAGGTACAAACGTCCACAGTAGCAATGTGCCAACTGGCAGAGTCCCTGGGCTTTTCTTTTCTATTCTTTTTAAATCTTCACCATGATGGTTCCATTGTGATATATTTAACAACTCCTCCTGAAAAAGCCATGGGCTACATTTTTGTATTGTATCAACGTTTTCCCTGACTTTTCTTGATTTTACTGAGATGCCTCCTTCCTCTAACAATTTACTGAACACTCTTTAAGTTTTTTTTTTTTTTTTTTTTTTTTTTTTTTTTTTTTTTTACTAATTTCTGATCCCGTATTTCTACTATAATACAACCCAACAAGATGACACCAAACAAAACAGCTCCTCAGGAAAAGCCGTCAGAGCCCAACTGCCACCACAGGCTTCCCACAAGCCTCTCCCTCAAACACAAGTCTCCTCCTCTTGAGGCCGATTGGCTGGGTCACGTGGGCGAAGCCAAAAAGTCCCCCAATGAGCAGTTCCATGGTCTGAAAGGGAAGGGACCCAGCCCAATGTGCATCACCACAGAGGAGCCAATCAGCTAGATGTTGCTGGGGCCGCTGTGAGCCAATCATCCGCTGGCAGTCTGAAAGGTCGGGGAAACCGCTCATTGAGCATCTCAATGAGCATCACCACAGAGAAGCAAATCAGCTAGATGATGCTGTGGCCGCTGTGAGCCAATCATCAGCCGGCAGATGGAAGTTTGCTGGCAGCTGCAAGTTTGCTGGGGCTCCTTTGGCTGTGGCTCTCAACAGATTATTCTCAGAAATATTCAACCACCTGACATACATATTTGTTTCCTAGTACTGAAAACTAACTTCAGTGAATGGTCCTTATATATCCTAATATTTCTATAGTAACTGACCAAGTTTAACATCAATGCAGTTAGATTCCTATGGGACATGATATGTATTTTTTAAGTTCATTTTTATTCCACACTGGTACATTACTATTTCTTCAGTTTATGGACATCATAGGATATATCCTTTCATCCACAAATTCACAAATTTATAGGCATGTGGTTCACTTTCAATCACTTCCTCTTTCAGAAAACATGTATTCCTCTATGATTCTTTAGTGGTCTTTTCACTAGACTTCTTTCTAAAAACATTATTTTCGATTCTATACTCATTTTTGAAGCAAAACTCACACACTCTTCATGATAAACCGTAACCCTAATATTACCATTAGATGTATAACTGGTTGGAATGAATGTATATATATATCAATATAAGATTTACTATATATTTTCAAATATAATTTCAATGCATTATTTAAAGTTGGAACCAGTTATATAATTTATTCAAAATATGGTCTATTCATGCATCATCTCTTATTCATCAACACAGGGTACGCCTATTTTATCCGCAATACTAATTTATAAGTTTTCAAAATATTGCTCCTCATATTGGTGGAAGAAATACTCATGTCATCTGATCTACATATATATTTTACCACAGTAATATTCTTGACACAAAATGCAAAGGTCACACTTATGATTGTACTAAAGCCTAAATTTAAAGTGAGCATGGGTTACTAAAAACCTCCATGTCTAGGTTCCCTAATGTGCTCAAATGTCAATCCTATTGGTGACTAAATAATTGTTTCTTCCTAAGATTATATATTCAACCTCAACCCTGTTGAAAATATCTAATCCTGTCACTCACTTTATACGTTGCCTGATTTCCTAATGTCTCTATTGATACATATTTACTCTCTTTCCTACATATTTTCCCCAGTTCATCATTGTGACTGACTCTTCACATGTGCTGACATTTACATTCACTCTCTAACTGAAACCCTATTGCTAAAGAACTTTTGGTCCAACTCCTAGACTCACTCTTCTTCCTAATCCTACAGACAATCTTCATAATCCTATGGACTATCCCTTTTGGACTGGATGATCTCTTCTAAATTCAGTCATCTGAGGTACAGCAACCTATGCCATTGTAAATGAATTTATCTGAGACCTCGGTGCAGAACATAATTCAAGCTTAGTATGCCAATCAATCGGCAAATGCCCTTCTGGGCTTCAAATCTTACCTAGATTTCTTTTTTCGTACTTATATTTCACGTCTATATTCTTATAAGTATCAGAGGTTCCCAAACCATTATTCATCCAGCAGAATGATTCCTAACCAAAATCGAACATGCTATTAACCCTAACCATACAATGTTCCGTCAATCTAACTTTACAGAAGAGGAGGGACCGAGCTGGTCTTACAATACAGGAAGGTAGGGGATCTTCCACCTGCTGAGAACCTCAAAAGTCCATGCAGATATGATCGATGGAGAAGATTTAGGCAGCTATTTAGGACCTGAGAGAGGAAAAGTCATCTTCCATGGCAAACAACCTAGTCAGGATGAAGGGATGTTTCTGAATCAGCCTCTCTCTTCTTAATGTAGAGAAGTCGGATCAAACCAGGCCTTTGTGGAGAGCTGTTCCCAGGTGCCTATGGTTTCTATACCATTCTAATTTGTGAATGTGTCACAAGAAGTAGGGGCAGCCTCCATCTTATGAGAACCTAGGAAGCAACTGTTAGGACATATTGGTGGCCAAGTCAGTGACCTCATTCAGTTCCTGAAGGAAGTGACCTCACCTACTTCCTTGGTGATGGAATTCTCTGAATTTGGGATCCAGGAAGCCAGGCACCCAAAGCCATTACCCGCCCAAGTCCCAGTGGTCTCACTTGTTTGGATTTACCAAGGATAGAATCAGTCTTTCTAGGTACCTTTTCATGTGAAGGTGGCCAAATTCCAAGAAAGCTCTGAAGAGGGGCCTTTACTGACAAGACTGGAATTGGCTCACCACTGCCTCCTGACAACTTCACAGAGTTGGTGAATGACACCAGATCTGAGACAGGAAAGGCCATTTCAGAGGAACATCGTATGGCCTACCAGTCAGAGGACACTCAGAAGAGTCACAGACCTACTTGGGGGAAGGAGGTGCCAGGGTGTGTGGATGTCAGTTTGTGGTTTTGTCTCATGTTCTTAGAATAGGTAGAAAAAACGTGATTTATTTCTTTTGGAATGGACTGTTTCTAATAAGTCATTTGACATGGTGAATGTTTCTATTTCTGTGCATGCCACTGTGTCCGTGGTTGTAGACATTAGAAAAGAGAATGCATCAATGAATATGTCCTGTGTAGTAGAATGCCTCCCAGCAATCAACCTGTCCAATTTATGAAAGGACTGCGGCTTGCCTTACCAATGGGAAACACCTCCAACCTTCCTAAGTTCCTGTTTTCTTCCAGAATTCTGGCCACTAGCCAGAATATGCTCATTGTTTTTTATCCATGATATGTACCACCTCCAATCACTGTGACATGACGATGTACTGAATAGCTGAAGGAATTGGCATGGCGAGCATCTCAAAAAACTCAGATATCAGTGTGGCCAGGAAACTCTCAGTGGAGATACCCTGCTTTGGGCCTTTTACTTACATTTTGTTCTGTTGCCCTGAATGTCAGGAAGGTATTTGCCTCTGGCCACCCCTTTGTGAAGACTGAAAAAAACAGTTATCAAATGGAAATGAATGAGGATCACCTGTGGCTCTTGGCATAATTGCTTTGGAAAGGGAGGTGTCTGAATCAGCCACTTGGCCCTGTGTGAGGCTCCAGCTTAGATTCTCAGCACCTGATGGATCTAAAGAAAGATCCCATGTGTGCATCCAAAACCAAAATGGCAAAAAGATCAGTCATTGTGGATGAAGTCTCTAGCCTTCTTCTGTGATGTTCCTGACTCCATCAAGTGAGAATAGGGATCCTTTGGGTCAAATGAGTTCTTCAAAGCCATGCAGAAGTGCTTGGGTTTTCTCATGACTCCAAACCACATAAAGAATCTATACCTGACATTCAGTAGGCCTCAAAATGGAGAAGCAGAGCAGTATTAACGGCAGGTCTATTTAATCACTCCTGGTTCACAGGAATGGTGTCCAGGCCACCCTGACTTTAGGCAAATGAGGGCCAAAGGTGCTCATTTTGGTCACTGTTTTGGGCTGCGCCCCTCATGGAAAAATTCAGCCAGAGGTTATGATGAGTGTCTATATGGAGAACATGAGGGCCTTGTGGGAGTGTTTAGGTTTTAATTTTGGTCATTTGTGTGGCGGTTGGAAGAAATGACTGGGTCCAACTGGTCTTGAACTCTGGTGTGAGTTCAAGGGGACTTAGAGACTGAGTTCTGGAAATGAACTCAGAGAAGTATTGCCATGAATTGTGTTGGGATTTTCGCAGGCCACACATGAGAGTCGCCCTTATAAACTGAGATCTAGGTCCAGGGTGGCTTTCCACAGAGCAATGAGAATCACAGCCTGGATATCACATGATTTTTTCTAAAACACATGGCAGGCATACTTGAGCGTCAAAACACACAGGGACCTCACATTGTAGACCTCAATAGTCCTGGATTTCGGTGACCTTTTGGCCACTCCTTGGGAAGACTTTCCTGTGAGAGTTTTCCAGAGGTTTCATTGAAATGAGCTTCCTCACCATTTAATGTTTCCTGAAAAAATTGAAACCCACAGTTCCTCCAACCTCATGCTTGAATAATGGCTAGATAAATACCATGAAATTCTTAAAATTCCCTTGACCAGGTTGCACAGGAGAACCTTTGGATATACTGTTGCTGACGATGAGTGTATCAGACAGTTCCTTGATTGACTGGGTTTCATGAAAATGGTGTAGAACAGAGATGCCAGTAAGTTCAAGCCTGCTGATTAGTGGACCTACAGCAGAGATGTGCAGTTTTGTGATAAAACTTCTGTCGTGGGGCCTTGTGGATCTGCCTTTGACTTCCAAATGGCTTGTGGCTGACATGGTGCATCCAGCAGACCCTTATATGTAAAGGCATCTTTTTATAAGTAGAGGTTTAAGGGAAATCTTAACAATCAGGTTATTATGGTCAAGGGGGCAAACTGTGTGGGATAGAAACCTGGTTTGTGCATTCTCCTGCTGACCCTGACCCACCACACATGACAGAACTCCCTCCAGCACTGTGTTCCAGTTGATCTCCTTGTATTCCATGAAGCAAATATTAAATTCCCAGTGCAGCACCAAGAATCACGACGAAATGTGGAGGATGACCAAATGGATACACAGCCAACATGTGGATACACTTAGCCCCCCGTGGCCACAGTTTACCTACAAAGAGAGAATTCAGCACTGCTGCCTCATGTTCATTGGAAAATAAGAAACCATATCCACAAGGTCACAGAGATGAAGACCCAGCTTTGATGGTCTCCCTAGAAAGGAAGCTAAAGCTCCTGACAACAACATATGTTTTAAGTGCCCAACCTCAGAGACAGTTTCTCAAGAAGTCTTTAGGCAGGCAGAGGTCCATGTTTGTGGAGTGTTTACCCTGTCCCTTACTTTTGGAAACTCCTCTACCACTTCCAAGGTTGTGAACTCCTGATCGTATTCCATTCCAGATATGTAGTCATGGATTTTCTAACTCTTCTCCTCTAATTATGTCTTACTTGGGGCGTAGGTGATATCTAGGTGTTGTTCTTGATGAGAGTGGGAAGATTTTTGTGTACCACATATTTGCATACACATTGGATTCATTTTTCTATTTTCCATTCAATATACTGATTCCCTGACACTAATTCACACCCTACTAGACTCTGATTACTAATCCTAATATAATGGAGGAAAGTAACCGAAACATTATAGAAACACAAGCAGTTCAGAGGAGGCATGGTGTATAGTTGGACTTGTTATTTGCATGATAAATGGTAGGTGTTAAAAATATAGTCAATTGTTAATTGAAATAGTTCTCCATTCTTTTTAATGTTAACTTATTTCTGAATTTCTGTCTCCATTTCTCTGGAGCCTATTCAGCACATGTATTTTTATATGCACATATAGAATCCTACCTGGTATCACACGTACATTTTTGTGAGGTGGCTAACTTTGCAGATACAAATTGTGAGAAGAGATCACTCCTCCTAAATGCTTTTGGATCTTAAAATTCCACCTATGAGTGAGGTTCATAGTTGAACAACATTATACATAAATCCATGTTCACTAAAATGAATACTTTTTAATCTGTGGATGATATATATTTCAAGATAAATTTTGATACCCATATATATTTATATATTGCTACTTTTTAATGTATCTGTGATATATATATATATATATATATATATATATATATATATATTTTACACCCTCCTGATTTTTCAAAATATGAAATATATGTGTCTTATATACACTCCCTAAATTCATTCATGTCATGAATGTGGATTTATAATAAAATGTTCACAAGATTAAGCTCAGATATATTCATCCACCTGAAATATATATTTGATTCCTAGTACTGAAAACTAACTTTAGTAAATGGTCCTTTCAAATCCTAATGTTTCTACAGTAACTGACCCAGTTTAACATCAATGCAAGTAGATTCCTATGGGACATGATATGTATTTTGACATTCATTTTCATTCAACACTGGTACATTACTATTTTTTTCAGTTTTTGCACATCATAGGATATATATTTCATCCACAAGTTAGGAAATTTATACGATTTTTTTTATACTTACAATCACTTCCTGCTTCAGAACACATGTATTCCTCTATGTTTCTTGATTCGTCTTTTCATAAGACTTCTTTCCAAACACATAATTTTCCATTTTCATAATCACTTTTGAAGCTAAACTCACACACCTTTCATGATAAAACATAACCCTAATATTACCATTAGATGCATAACTCGTTGGAATGAATGATTGTATATCAATATAAGATTTCTTATATATTTTCAGATATCAATTCAATCCATGATTTAAAGTGGAAACAGTTATATTATTTATTCACAGTATTGTCAATTCATGCATTACTTCTATATTCATAGACACAGGGTACAACTCTGTGTACCCCCAACACTAATTTATACGTCTTCAAAATATTGCTCCCAGAAATGTTAGAAAAAATACTCATGTCACCTGATCTACATATACATTTTATCACTGTAATATTCTGATCACAAAATGCAAAGGTCAAACTTATGATTGTAGCAAATCCTAAATGGAAAGTGATCCTGGATTACTAAAAACTTCCATGTCCAGGTTGCCTAATGCTCTCAAATGTCAATCATATTGCTGACTACATATTTGTTTCTTCCTAAGATTATACATTGAAACTCAACCTTGTTGTTAATGTCTAATCCTATCATTCACTTTATACTTTGCCTGATTTCATAATGTGTGTATTGATATCTGATTTCCTACATATTTTCTCCAGTTCATCATTGTGACTGACTCTTCACATGTGCTGACATTTACATTCACTCTCTAACCGAAACCCTATTGCTAAGGAACTTTTGTTCCAAATCCTATACACAGTCTTCTTCCTAAACCTACCAACTATATTCCTAATCCTACCGACTATCCCTTTTTGAATGGATGTTCTCTTCTACATTTAATTATCCAAGTAAAGGTCGGATGAGGTCGAAAGAAGAGACCACCAAGAGACTATCTCATGCAACAGCGCAGTGTTTATTGGGGGTCCAGCATGCTGATGCTCAGAGCTCACTTGAATAGAGTAGAGAGCCCTTAGAACAGCTTAAGCAGAGCTTATACACTTTCCTTCGTGACGGCAGGGAGGGAACTTTATTGATAGGTCAGGGCGAGTGGTCAGTTTGCATACAACCCAGTGAGGGAGCACATTCTGCAGTTAGTCAGTTGGGGACAGCACATTCTGGGAACAAGATTAGCAAACATTTCTCAAGATTTCAACAGTGTTTTGTTAAGCATACAGGAAAAAAGGAAGTGAAAAGTGCCTATTTAATAAACCTTTCATTCCCCACTTCTTCTTCTGGCTACTTTTAATCATAAAAGTGATCATTGCGGGGTGTCACATTCTATGTTTGCTAGTGGGGTATTACCAAAAGTTTAACTCATCCAATTTGAGCTTGGAAAAAAGAAATTACACGGTTGAGCAAACAGGGTTTTATAGTTAGCAATAATATGAGGATAATTATTGAACTGTCCAGGGTTGATAAATGCGTAGTTAACCAGGGGGACTGTGTGAACCAAGACTCAAACCACACTTTTTGGGCCTCTCTCTCTCATTGACACTCTTCAAGGCATCTTTTTAATTTACTCCTAGATTTTTTTACAACTCCAGTATGGTCGGCAAAAACACAACATTCTCCATCAATGCAGAACAAAGGCCCCCTTCTTTCATGAAGAGGAGGTTCAACCCTCGCCTTTTCTGTAAAATAACTTCAGAGAGAGAGGTTAAAGATTCCTGCAAAGCCAAGATGGAGGATTCTAATATCTTTAAGTTTTGGTCTATTGCTGCTTCTAATTGTGTCATTTGTTGTATCCCATGGACAAAGGCAGTGGTTCTTGTGCTCACGCCTGCAGCAACTCCTATTCCAAATAGGATGGCTAAAGTGATGGATATATGTTCTCAGTGGAACCGGGTTTTATGCCCCCCTATTTGAACTTCAAATGAACCTGCATTATGATAAAGCACTCTGGGAAACATCTGCACCTTTACACATTTAATCACATCGTCTTGACAATTTCATGAAAACATAAACAATGTTTAAGTCTATAGAATTATACTGTTGTAGAGACGGACAAGGCACGGCACCTAAGATACTACCAAAAACAGGGAAACTTTCCATTTTATTAGCAACCGGATTCAGAGGGCATTACTTCTGTTATAATCAATTAATTCCCTGAAACTCACTTTTAGGTAGTTTCAGAATTTTGTACCCAACATATAAGGGAAGGGGCGCAGAAGTTCACAGCCTGCAGAAGTTCACAAAAAGCAGATTTTTTTCTGTTTTATTCCTCTGTTCTGGGCAAGTTAACTTTTCAAGGACACCTGGGTGAAGGAGAGCTTTTTTTTCCCTTTATTTTTCCCCCTTCCAGCTGTTACCATGGAGCCCAGTTGGTAACTTCTTTATCTTTGAAATGTAGCCATCTCTGTGAAGCCCCAGATCAATGCCAAAGGCCTTGTTCACATATTTTGTGAAAAACTAGTAAGGGGGTGTCTAACTTAGGAGTGCTGATATTTTTAGCCAGTGACCAAGTACAACAGGGCAACATGAAAAGAGGAAGTTTATCTACTTTGAAGTCTTTCATGGGGACTCTTTTCCTGAAAGTCCTAAAGTCAGCCATGCTGAAGACTTCCGTAGAAGGTCAATTAATGTTTTTCTGTGGGCCTGGAAAAGAGGGGGGAGATGGGGAAGGCGTGGCTGTGAGCAGCTCCGTGGATCTGAGAATGAGGTAGCAGAGATGTGAAAGAATACTGGCAAAGGTGTTTGTGATTTTCCTAGGAACAAAAAGGTGAGCAGTAGAAGAGGTAGAACAGAGGAGAAGATAGGAGTTAGTATCCCTAAAAGCCTGTGAGGGACTTTAAATTCTTAGTAACCTGTTTTCACTAATGACAAAGAAACTTTAAAGGCCATTTTCACTACATCTTGGATAGGGGTCTGAGGGTTCTCCTCAGCTGGTTTGAGCTTTGGGTTAGCTGGTAAGAGGAACTGGTGGGACCCGGTGTGGGCACTGACTGGAGAAGAAAGGAGTGATTCGGTGGAGGGTTACCTCAGTACCTGCTACCTCAGAAAGGGGGAAATGGTCTGAGATCCGGCGGAGGTTTGGGTTTTTGATCTAGTAATTGGAGGGGAGAAATCATGTTGCTGAGGTGAGAGTGACAGCAGAGAGTCTGGAGCAGAAGGCTGAGTGTGAGGACCTATTGGAGAAGCATAGTTCAGGATGTGAGCGAAGGAGGGAAAAGGCCTCCACATAGGGAAATCTCCTTTCACCCTTTTGAGGACATTCAGAAGTTAAAAAGGTCATGCAGAATTTGAGGGTCTAGAGACCCCTCTAGGGGCCAACAGTTTGGGTGATCTAATTGGTAATAGGGCCAATGCTGTGTACAGAATTTGATGAGGAGTTTGGGTTCCATCATGCACTGCCTGTATGATCACATCCCTAGACTTACAGAAGAAGTCGGCATTCCCCCCACACAACCGTGACTGTTTGTTGCTTTGGTAGTCCACCGGGCAAACATAGTAATCTAGGCTAGCCAACCTGCATCTGGCTCGCATGTCCCTACATCCATAATGATTGTTTCCATTATCAATGGTGCAGAATGGATTTAATAGAAATTTAGTGGGATCCTCTTCACCAGGTATATCCCAATAGGAAAGACCTATAGCCAGCTGACAAATGTCTGGGTGGATAGATGTCCTCCAAGTCCCTAAGTCTATGCGAGATAGATCATACTTCTTTACCAGTAGGATTTGTGATCAGCCATCGCTGCTGAACGGGTTGAAGAGGTTTAGGACTACTGGTTGTCAAGGGGAGAGTGTATAGCCTTCGACACAGGGTAAATACACAATTTGAAAGTTTTACCAATTTTTTCCTGTTTCAAGCCAGAGTCTGGACAGGGTCAGGCTTGAGATGAGAGGTATGGATCCAGGAAGTGATTCTTTCTACCTTTACCGCTGTAGGTGTTATAAGTAGCACCTTGTATCGTCATTTCCAGTGGGGTTCCAGGGATGACACCTGATGTCGACTTACATAGATGAAGTCTCTTACTTGATATCGATGTAGAGTCCACTCGTCCCCAGGTTGATAGGCATTGGCCATCTGTTTTCACAGGTATCCCTGAGTTCTTTCAAGAGCTTTAATTCAGTCAAGCAATGGGGTGTGGAAGGAATTGTTAGGTCTTAGAGTTGGGGTTAGGTCCCTTACTGAAAGAGGGGCACCATGGACAATTTCATAGGGGGTGAGGTTACACGAAGAAACAGAGGGAGTATTTCTTCCATGAAATAGTGCATAAGGCAGGAGCATAGTACAATCTATTCTGCAGGTTTCTAAGCTTAATTTCGTTATGGTCTCTTTAATGGTTCTATTCATTCTTTCTACCTGTCCTGAACTCGGTGGTCTATAAGCACAATGTAACTTTTAATTAATCCCCAGGGTTTGGCCTAACCCCTGACTTACCTGGGCTACAAACGCCAGTCCATTATCAGACCTTATTACTTAAGGCAGGCCGTATCTTGTAAAAATATCTTTCAGGACCTTCTTGACGACCATTTGCGCTGTTTCGTTTTTTTTTCTTTTTTCCTGGAAAAGGCTTCAATCCATCCTCAAAATATATCTACAAAGACTAGTCGATATTTAATTTCAAACCTTGCTGGCTTAATTTTAGTAAATTCCACTTCCCAGAATTGTCCTGGTCTGGTTCCTCGTAGGTGCTTTTTTGCAGGAAGCTTGGAATGGTAAGCATTATCCATGACAGACCTAACAGGCTTTTGTTACCCATTCAGTTATTTCCTTTTGCTTTGAGTCGGTTAGTAAAAAACTCTGTTCTTGATCCTTCAGGAATGAATGCAATTTCTTTGAACCAAGTTGATTGAGTTGATGTACATTTTCTACTGACATATATAGAGCCGTGACTATAGGAGTTTTTACTGAAGGATTTAGAAATTCCACTTGTGGTCCTTCAGGGTTAAAAGTTATTTTGGCCCGGAGCTTGGTGAGCAGATCTCTGCCCATCAATGGGGCCGGGCATTCTGGGATTACTAAGAACGAGTGATGGATTTTTCCTTTCCCCTGGTCCATGGTCCTCTTAGTTGTCCAAGCCCGATATTTTCTGCCATTAGCCCCTTGAATTAGAGACCTTTTATTTGATAGAGAGACCAATGGGGCCTTAAGGGCAGAGTATATTGCCCCTGTATCCACTTCAAAGTTTGCTGGGGTCCCCTCCACTTCAAAATTTATCCTGAGCTCTCGGAGGGGATCTGAGCCCCAACGTTCTTAGTCATCCTCCAGAGTCAGAATGGCTGGCTAGAGTGGCTGTCTCTTTCAATGGCACTCTTTGAAGCAGTGTCCTTTTTCTTTACAGTAGGCACATTAAATTGAGGACAGGGGTGGCCTCTAGTATGGGCCCCGATATCCATTCCTGTCTCCATGTTTCTTATTTCTGGCCTATTTGTTGTTGTGACCAGGACCTTAGTCAATGCCTTAGTCTGTCTTTTGTTTCTTTTATCCTCCCTTTGCTCCCTACTCTTCCTCAGTTTCTCTCTTATAGTATACCTTCTCGGCTACTCTGACTAAATCTCTCAAAGTCATATCTTGTAATCCATCTAAGCATTGTAACTTTCTTTTAATATCCAGGGCAGCTTGCCCATAAAGGCCATCTTGACAGATGCCTTTTGATCCTCTGCCTGAGGATCGAAAGGAGTATATCTCCTATATGCCTCCATAATTCTCTCTAAAAACATAGAGGGAGATTCATCAGGACCTTGAATAATCTTTCTTAACTTGGCAAAATTTGTTAGTCGCCTAGCGGCCACTAAGATACCCACAATTAGAGACCAGCGATAAGTGGACAGATGCTCCCTACCTTCAAAGGTGTTGGGGTCCCAGTTTCGTCGATTCAAGGGAAAGCCGGGTTGAATATGTTGGGAAGTTTTGTTGGTCACCCATCTGGTCAGAGGATATTTTCTCCAGCATCCAGGAGGATTCTCTTTTGTTTCTCTATCATGAAGAGACAACCCTAGGTGTTGTTGACAGTCATCCCAAGTAGGCTGGTGTGAAAACATCAATGACTCAACCACACCTAGGAGCCGGGTGGGGTCCTCGGTAAAAGGGGGATATTTATTTTTCCAGTTATATTGGTCTGAAGAGGAGAAAGGTTAATACTGGTAGGCTTGCATTTTTCCCCCAAGGCCGTTGTCAATCATTGGCCCCTAGGGATGAGGGGGAGCATCATTCGAGTTCCAGGTTTCTCAATCATTCACTGCTGGTGAGTACCTTTAGCTGGGCTAGCTTCCTCCAGAGGAGGAGGGGCTGTGTGTGCTGCGGGGAAATTATCTGGAGGGCGCTGGGCTGGCTTATCTTCCTCCAATGGTGGAGAGGTTGAGTCAGCAGCAGGGGAATCACTTAGAGGGTGTTGGTCTTTGGGGGACGTGGGCAGGAGATTAGGAGGGGGACGAGAGTCCAGTAGAGTCAAATCTTGTGACTCAGAGAGAACAGAGGGTGGAGGAGGAGGAGAAGCAGAGGGTTTGAGAGATCATGGGGGAAGGACTAGGAGCGGGGGTAGGGGCAAGGAAATGCTTCACCCATGGAGGAGATTTGCAGAGGTCCTGCCAAGTTAAGATATATGGCTGTTGATCCGGATGGATATGTGGCCCTGGCTGAAAGACAATATCCTCTGACTTTTTAAATTAGTGAGAAGTAGAAAGATCCTTCTAGGGGCCATCCGAATCCAAAGGTGGGCCATTCTGAGGCACAGAGAGTCTGCCAGGTCCAGAATTTTACTGAAAAAGAAAGATTCTGAGCCCTTAAGGGTACTTTGGTCCAGTGATCAAGGGTCAGGGACAGAGGCATTGAAGTGCTCTGTCCCATAATGAAAGATACACAAACAGTAAAAGCGATGACACATGACACAGACAAGACAAGAAAATAAAGACAGACAATGGAACTTCCAACACTGAGACCAGGACTAAGTATCTGGCCAAACCCGATGGGCTGGCGATACAGAATCTGAAACAAAATATCACTGAGTTGAGGAGACTATTGCTCCTCGATTTCCCGAGTACTCTGGTGCATCCCCCAGGGATGTGGCCTGTGGCTCTGTGACACGTATGTCAGCCACCATCGGAGAGAGGTCACACTCTTCATTGACAGCCATTTTGAGAAGCCCTAACCTGAAACCTGAAACCAGAAAGAGGCACCATACATACCCCAAGAGGAGCCTGTTGGGGTCTCTTGTTCGCCGCTGCCGGATCTCACTGGAACCTCCATATGTAAAGGTCAGACGAGCATTGGGTGAAGAGACCACCAAAAGACTGTCTCATGCAAAAGCAAAGGGTTTATTGGGGGTCCAGCATGCTGGGGCTCAGAGCTCACTTGAATAGAGCAGAGAGCCCTGAGAACAGCTTAAGCAGAGCTTATATACTTTGCTTGGAGAGGGCAGAGAGGGAACTTTATTGTTTGGTCTGGGCGAGTGAGCAGTTTGCGTGCAACCGGGTGAATGAGTACATTCTGCAGGTTGGCATTTGGGGACAGCACATTCTGGGAACAAGATTAGCAAACAGTTCTCAAGATTTCAAAAGTGTTTTGTTAAGCATACAGAAAAACGGGAAGTGACATTTACCTATTTTACTAAATTTTCATTACCAAATATACTTTGCCAGATTTCCTAATGTCTCTATTGAAATCTGCTTTCCTACATATTTTCCCCATTTCATCATTGTGACTGACTCTTCACATGTGCTGACATTTACATTCACTCTATACCCGAAACCCCATAGCTAAAGAACTTTTGGTGCAAATCGTATACTCACTCTCCATTCTAAACTTACCGACTATCGTCCTAATCCTACCGACTATTCTTTTTTTTTAATTTTTTTTTCTTAAAGAAAGAGTTAGAGAGAGAGGGAGAGAGAGAGAGAATTTTTTAACATTTATTTTTTTTAGTACTTGGCAGACACAACATCTTTGTTTGTACATGGTGCTGAGGATCGAACTCGGGCCGCACGCATGCCAGGCGAGCGCGCTACCACTTGAGCCACATCCCCAGCCCCCCGACTATCCCTTTATGACTGGAAGTTCTCTTTGACAATAAATAATCCAAAGTACAAGGTCCTATGCATTTGTATATTGATTTATCTGAGACATCTGTGCAGAAAATGAATCAATGCTAAATATTGCAATCAAGGGCCCAACGCCCTTCTGGGCTTCAAATATTACCTTAATTTCTGTTTTCGTGCTTATATTTCACCTATATATTCTTGAAAATATCGAAGGTTCGCCATACCATTATTCATCCAGCAGAATGATTCCTAACCCCAATCGAAACTGTTATTAACCCTAAGCATACACTCTTCCCTCAATCTAACTTTACAGAAGAGCAGGGACAGAGTTGGTCTTACAATACAGGAATTTACGGTTTCTTCCAACTGCTGAGAAACTCAAAGGTCCACGCAAAAATGATCCCTGGAGAAGTTGTAGGCACATATGTACGAACTGAGAGAGCAAAAGTCATCTTCCATTGAAAACAACCTGGTCAGGATGAAGGGATGTGTCTGAATCAGCCTCTCTCTTCTTAATATGGAGAAGAAGGACCAAACTAAGCCAGTGTGGAGAGCACTTCCAGGGTGCCTATGGTTGATATACCATTCTAACTTGTGAAAGTGTCACAGGATGTAGGGGCAGCCTCCATTTTATGGGACACTTTGAAGCAACTGTTAGGACAAAGTGGTTGCCAAGGCAGTGACCTCATTCAGATCTTAAAGGAAGTGACCTCACCTAACATCCTTTGTGATGGAACTCTCTGAACTTGGGATCCAGGAAGCCAGGCACCCAAATTCAGTCTCAGTCCCAGTCCCAGTCGCAGTGGTTTCAATTGTTCAGATTTACCAAGGACAGAGTCAGTCTTTGTTGGTACCTACGGAGGTGAGGATGCCCAAATGCCAGGAAAGCTCTGAAGAGTGGCCTTTCCTGAGAAAGCAGTTAGTGGATCACCGCTGGCTCCTGAGAACTTCACAGTGTTGACCAAGGAGACCAGATCTGAGACAGGACAGGCCATTTCGGGGTAACATAGTATGGCCCACCATTCAGAGGACACTATGGATAGTCACAGACTGACTGGGGGAAGAAGGTGTCTTTGTGGATGTGGGTGTTGGTTTGTGGTTTTGTCTCATGTTGTGAGAATAGGTAATAAAGGCGGTTTTTTGGTTTGAAGTGAATTGTTTCTAATAAGTCTTTTGAAAAGGCGAGTGTTTCTAAGTCTGTGTATCCCACTGTGTCCGTGGTTCTAGACATTAGAAAAGAGAATGCATCAATGGATGTCTCCTGTCTAGTAGAAATCTTCCCAACATTCATCCTGCCAATTTATGAATGGACTGCCGCTTGCCTTATGAATGGGCAACACCTACTATCTTCCTAAGATTCTATTTTGTTCCTGAATCCACTCCACTCTCCAGAATAGGCTCATGGTTATGTGTCCAATATATATACCACCTCCAAGCTCTGTGACATGGCCATGTACTGGATAGCTAAAGGGAATGGCGAGCATCTCAGAAAACTCAGATATCAGTGTGACCAGGAAAGTCTCAGTGGAGAAATCCTGCTTTGGGCCATTTGCTTACCTATTGTTCTGTTGCCCTGAATTTCAGGAAGCTTTTTGCCTCAGACCACCCCTTTGTGAAGCCTGAAGAAATGAGTTGTCAAATGCAAATGAATGGGCATCACCTGTGGCTCTTTGCTTGATTGCTTTGGAAAGGGATGTGTCTGAATCAGCCTCATGACCCTATGTGAGGCTGTGGCTTAGATTCTTAGCACCTGATGGATCTAAAGAAAGATACCATGTGTGCATCCAAAACCAAAATGGCCAAATGAGCAGTCATTGTAGATTAAGTCTTTTGCTTTCCTCTGTTAGGTTCCTGAAATCCATCAAGTGAGAATAGGGATAATTTGGGTCAAATGAGTTCTTCAAACCCTGCAGTGACTAGCCCAGAGGTGCTTGGCTTTTCTCATGACTCCAAATCACATAAAGAATCTATACCTGAAAGTAAGTAGGCCCCAAATTGGAGATGCAGAGCAGTATTAAGTGCAGGCCTATTTAATCACTCTTGGTTCTCAGGAAGGGTGTCCAGGCCACCCTGACTTTAGGCAAATGAGGGGCAAGGAAACTTATTTGGATACTTTCTTTGTCTGCACCCCTCATGGAAATTTCCAGCCAGAGGTTATGATAAGTGTCTATATGGAGGATGTTGAGGGCCATGTGGGAGTGTTTTGGTTTTAATTCTGGTCATTTGTGTGGCGGTTGAAAGAGATGACTTAGTTCACCTGGGCTTGAACTCTGGTGTTATTCCCCTTAGAGACTGAATTCTGGAACTGTCCTCAGAGAAGTATTGCCATGAAATGTGTTGGGATTTTAGGAGGCAACACATGAGAGTCACCCTGAAATCTGAGATCTAGGCCAAGGTGGCTTCCACAGAGCACTGGGAATCTCAGTCAGGATTTCACGTGATTTTATTCTGAAAGTCTTGGCAGCCATAATTGAGAGTCAAAACACACATGGACCTCACATTTTAGACCTCAATGGGCCTGGATTCATGTGAAATATTGGCCAATCTTTGGGAAGCCTTGCCTGTGAGAGTTCTCCAGAGATTTCTTTGAAATGAGCTTCCTCACCATTTAATGTTTCCTAAATAAATTGAAACCCACAGTGCCTCCAACTTCATCTTTGAAAAATAGCTATGTACATACCATGGATTTTTTGAAATTTCCATGACCAGGTGGCAATGGAGAAACTTTGGATGACTTGTTGCTGATCATGAGTGTACCAGACTGTGCTTGGATTTACTAGGTTTCATGAAAACAGTGTAGAAAAGAGATCCCTGTAAGTTGGAGACTGCTGAGTAGTGGGCCTAGAGCAGTGGTGTGCAGGTATGTGATAAAACATCTGTGGTGGTACCATGTGGATCTGCCCTTGGATTCCAAATGGCTTGAGACTGACATGGTGATGTCAGCAGACCCTTATATATAAAAGCATCTTGTTATATGGAGAGGTTTCAGGGCAATATTCAGAATCAGATTGCTATGGACAAGCGGGCAAGCTATGTGGGGTAGAAGCCTGGTTGGTGCATTTTCCTGCAGACCTTGACCCACCACACGTGACAGAACTCCCTCCATAACTGGTACCTGTTGAACTCCTTGTATTTCCTGAAGCAAATACCAAATTCACCATGCAGAAGCAAGAAACACCTCGAAAAGTGGAAGATGATCAAATGGCTTCACAGTCCACATGGGGAGACACTTAGACCCCAGTGGCCACAGTTTACCTACAAAGAGAGAATTCAGCACTGCTTCCTCATGTTCATTGGAAAATAAAAAAATAAAAAAAAACATATCCTCCAGATCACAGAGATCAGACCCAGCTTTGTTGGTCTCACTAGAAAGGATGCTAAAATTCCTGACAACAACATATATTTCAAGTGCCCAACCTCAGAGGCAGTTTCTCAAGAGTCTTTAGGCCCAATGAGCTCCATGTTTTTGAAGTGTTTACCCTGTCCCTTACTTTTGGAAACTCCTCTACCACATCCAATATTGTGAACTCCTGAATATTTTCCATTTCAGATATGTATTCACAGATTTCCTAACTCTTCTTCTCTAATCATGTCTTATTTGGGGCAAAGGTAATGTAAAGGCAATGTTCTGGATGAGAGTGGGAATATTTTTGTGTAGCACATATTTGCATACACATTGGATTCATTTTCCTATTTTCCATTCGAATTACTGAATTCCTGACACTAACCCATACCCTAATAGACTCTGACTACTAATCCTAAAATGATGGACAAAAATAACCAAACAGAATGGAAATGAAAGCAGTTCAGAGAAGGCATGGTGTATAGTTGGACTTTCCTTTTGCATGATAAAGTGTAGGTGTTATAAACCTAGTCAATTTTTAATTGAAATAGATCTCCATGTGTTTTTAAAGATAACAAATATGTGAATTCCTGTCTCCCTTTCTCTGTAGCCTGTTCAGCACATGTATTTTTATATGTAAATATAGAAACATAACTGGTATCACACGTACATCCTTGTGAGTTTGGCTGTCTTGGGAGATACAAATCATGGGAAAAGATCACTCCTCCTAAACGCTGTTGGAACTTAAAATTCAACCTATTGGTGAACTTCCTAGTTGAACAATATTATACATAAATCCATGTTCAGTAAAATGATTATTTTTGGATCTGTGGATGATATATGTTTCATAGTGAATTTCGATTGGCATGCATATTGATACATTTTAGTGTCTGTCTGTGTGTGTGTGTGTGTGTGTGTGTGTGTGTGTGTATATATATATATATATATATATATATATACATAAATGCACACACACACACATATCTATATATATATATACACTCTCAAGATTTTTCAAAATATGAAATATATGTTTCTTATTATACACTCCCTAAATTCATTCGTGTTCATATATGTAAATTTATAGTCAACATTTCACAAGATTATTCTCATTAAAATTCATCCACTTGAAATACGTATTTGTTTCCTACTACTGAAAACTAACTTCAGTGAATAGTGCATACAAATCATAATATTTCTACAGTCACTGACACAGTTTAGCATCAATGCAAGTAGATTCCTATGGGATATGATGTGTATTTTGACGTTCATTTTCATTCAACACTGGTGCATTACTATTTTTTCAGTTTTTGCACATCATAGGATATATATTTCATCCACAAGTTAGGAAATTTATAGGCTTTTTTTATACTTATCATCAAATCCTGCTTCAGAACATATGAATTCCTCTATATTTCTTGACTCATCTTTTTATGAGATTTCTTTCCAAACACATTATTTTCCATTTCCATAATAACTTTTGAAGCTAAACTCACACACCCTTCATGATAAAACATAACCCTAATATTACCATTAGATGTATAACTCGTTGGAATGAATGATTGTATATCAATATAAGATTTCTTACGTATTTTCAGATATCAATTCAATCCATGATTTAAAGTGGAAACAGTATATTATTTATTCACAGTATTGTCAATTCATGCATTTCTTCTACATTCATAGACACAGGGTACAACTGTGTGTACCCCCAATACTAAGTTATATCTCTTCAAAATATTGCTCCAAGAAATGTTAGAAGAAATACTCATGTCACCTGATCTACATATACATTTTATCACAGTAATATTCTGATCACAAAATGCAAAGGTCACACTTCTGATTGTAGCAAATCCTAGATGGAAAGTGATCCTGGATTACTAAAAACATCCATGTCCAGGTTGCCTAATGCTCTCCAATGTCAATCATATTGGTGACTACATATTTGTTTCTTCCTAAGATTATATATTGAAACTCAACCTTATTGATAATGTCTAATCCTATCATTCACTTTATACTTTGCCTGGTTTCATAATGTGTGTATTGATATCTGATTTCCTACATAATTTTCCCAGTTCATCATTGTGACTGACTCTCCACATGTGCTGAAATTTACATTCACTCTCTAACCGAAAACCTAGGGCTATTGAACTTTTGGTCCAAATCCTATACTCACTCTTCTTCCGAAACAGACCGACTATCTTCCTAATCCTAACAACTATCCCTTTTTGACTGGATGAACTCTTCTACATTCAATCATCCAGGGTACAAGGTCATATGCCATTGTATATTGATTTATCTGAGACATCTGTGCGAACGAAATTCAATGCTAAGTATTCCAATCAAGGACCCAATGCCCTTCTGGGCTTAAAATCTTACCTAGATTTCTGTTTTCATACTTATATTTCACATCTATATTCTTATAAATATCCCAGGTTCCCAATACCATTATTCATCCAGCAGAATGATTCCTAACTCAAATCGAACATGTTATTAACCCTAATCATACATTGTTCCCTCAATCCAACTTTATAGAAGAACAGGGACAGAGTTGGTCTTAATATAGAGGAATATAGGGGATCTTCCACCCGCTGAGAACCTCAAAGGTCCATGCAGAAATTATCCCTGGGGAAGATGAAGGCAGCAATAAAGGACCTGAGAGGGCAAAAGTCATCTTGTAAGGCAAACAACCTGGTTAGGATGAAGGGATGTGTGTGAATCAGGCTCTCTCTTCTTAATGTAGAGAAGATGGACCAAACCAGTTCTGTGTGAGAGCTGTTCCTGGGTGCCTATGGTTGATATACCATTCTAAGTTGTGAAAGTGTCACAGAAAGTAGGGGCAGCCTCCATCTCATGGGACCCTTTGAAGGAACTGTTAGGACAAAGTGGTTGCCAAACCAGTGACCTCATTCAGTTCCGAACGGAAGTGACCTATCTCACTTCCTTGGTCTTGGAACACTCTGAACTTGGAATCCCGGAAGCCAGGCACACAGAACCAGTCCCAGACCCAGTCCCAGTGGGCTCACTTGTTTGGTTTTACCAAGGACAGAATCAGTCTTTCTTGGTACCTACTGATTTGAGAATGGCCAAATGCCAGGAGAGCTTTGGAGAGTGCCCTTCCCTGAGAAAGAAGGTAGTGGCTCAAAGCTGGCTCCTGACAACTTCAAAGAGTTGGCGAAAAATTCCAGCTCTGAGACAGTACAGGGCATTTTGGGGGAACATAGTATGGTAAAACAGTCAGAGGAAATTCCGAGAGTCAAAGAACTACTTGGGGGAAGAAAGTCCTATGTTGTTGTGGGTGTGAGTTTGTTGTTTTGTCTCATGTTCTGAGAATTGGTAGGAAAGGCAGTTTGTTTGATTTGAAGTGGACTGTTTCTAGTAAGTCGTTTGACAAGGCAAGTGTTTCTATGTCTATGTATCCCACTGTGTTTGTAGTTGTAGACATTAGAAAACATAATGCATCAATGAATGTGTCCTGTCTAGTACAATGCTTCCCAAAATTCATACTGCCCGATTCATGATTGGACTGCAGCTTTCCTTATGGATGGGTAGCAATGACTAACTTCCTAATTTCCTGTTTTATTCCTGAATTCTGGCCACTCTCCGGAATAGGCTCATGGTTTTCTGTCCAAGATATGTACCACCTCCAAGCTCTGTGACATGGCCATGTACTGGAGAGCTGAAGGAAATGGGAGCATCTCAGGAAACTCAGATATCAGTGTGAACAGTAAAGACTATGTGGAGAAACCCTGCTTTGGGAATTTTGCTTACCTATGGTTCTGGTGCTGTGATTATCTAGAAGGTCTTAGCCTTAGGCCACCCCTTTGTGAATCCTGAAGAAAAGAGTTTTCAAATGGAAATGAATAGGCATCACCTGTGGCTCTTTGTTTTATTGCTTTGTAAAGAGATGTGTCTTAATCAGCATATTCTCCCAGTGTGATTATTTGGAGAAGTAGATCAGTATTAATGGCAGGCCTATTTGATCATTCCTGGTTAACAGGAAGGGTTTCCAGGCCACCCTGACTTTAGGCAAATTAGAGGCAAGGGAGATTATTTTGGGCACTGTCTTGGTATGCACCCCCTCATGGAAACCTCAACCCAGGGGTTATGATGAGTGTCTATATAAAAGAAGATGAGGGCCATGTGGGAGTGTTTTGGTATTAATTGTGGTCAGTTGTGTGGCAGTAGGAAGAGATTCCTGGGTCAACCTGGGCTTGAACTATGGTGTGATTCCCCTTAGAGACTGAGTTTTGGAACTGAACTCAGAGAAGTATTACCATGAATTCTGTTGGGATATTAGAAGGCCACGCATGAGAATTGCCCTTGGAGACTGAGATTTAGGCCCAGGATGGCTTTCCACAGAGCACTGGGAATCTCATCTAGGATATCACATGATTTTATTCTGAAAAACTTGGCAGCCATACTTGAGAGTCAAATCACACATGGAACTCACATTGTAGACCTCAATGGGCCAGGCTTCATTTGACCTTTTGGCCACTCTTTGGGAAGACTTGCCTGTGAGAGTTCTCCTGAGCTTTCATTGAAATGAGCTTCCTCACCATTTAATGGTTCCTGAATGAATTGAAACCCACAGTGACACCAACTTCATCCTTGAAAAATGGCTAGATAAATACCATGGAATATTTGAAATTCCCAAGAGCAGGTGGCACTGGAGAATCTTTGGATGTTCTGTTGCTGATCATGAGTGTACCAGACAGTGCCTTGATTTACTGGGTTTCATGAAAATGGTGTAGAACAAAGGTGCCAGTACGTTGGAACCTGCTTAGTAGTGGGCCTAGAGCAGTGGTTTGCAGGTGTATGATAAAACATCTGTGATGGGGCCACATGGATCTGCCATTGGCTTCCAAATGCCTTGTGACTGACATGGTGCAGCCAGCAGACCCTTATATGTTAACGCATCTTGTTACATTGAGAGGTTTTAGGGCAATGTTCAGAATTGGGTTGCTGCAGACAAGGAGGCAAGCTTTGTTGAATAGAAGCCTGGTTGGGGCATTCTCCTGCACACCCTGACCCACCACACGTGAGAGTACTCCCTCCAGCACTGTGTCCCCGTTGAACTCATGGTATTTACTGATGCCAATACCAAACTCCCAGTGCAGCAGTAAGAATCACCAGGAAAAGTGGAGGATGACCAAAGGGCTTCTCAGTCCACACAAGGAGACACTTAGCTCCCAGTGGCCACAGTTTACCCACAATGAGGGAATTCAGAACTGCTGCCTCATGTTCACTAGAAAATAAGAAACCATGTCCTTCAGGTCACATATATGCAGATCCAGCTTTGATTGTCTCACTACAAAGGAAGCTGAAGCTCCTGACAACAACATATATTACAAGGTCCCAACTTCAAAGGCAGTTTCTCAAAGAGTCATTAGGCCAGCAGAACTCCATATTTGTGGAGTATTTACCCTATCCCATACTTTTGGAAATTTCTCTACCGCCTCCAAGGCTGTGAACTCCTGAGCATTTTCATTTCCACATACGTATTCACAGATTTTCTAACTCTTCTCCACTAATTGTGTCTTAATTGGGGCGAAGGTTATGTCAAGGCATTGTTCTGGATGAGAGTGGGATGATTTTTGTGTAGCACATATTTGCATACACATTAGATTCATTTTCATATTTTCCATTTGAAATACTGAATCCCTGACATTAACCCATAACCTACTAGACTCTGACTACTAATCCTAATATGATGGAGAACAAGAAACCTAACAGAATAGAAATACAGGCCGTTCATAGGAGGCATGGTGTATACTTGGACTTCCCTTCTGCTTTATCAAGGGTATGTGTTATAAATCTAGTAAACTTTTCATTGTAATAGTTCTCCATGAGTTTTTAAAGTTAACACATATGTAAATTTCTGTCTCCCATTCTCTGTAGCCTATTCATCACATGTATTTTTTATGCATATTTAGAATCCTACCTGGTATCACAAGTACATTTTTGTAAGCTCGCTGATTTTGAAAGATACATATTGTGATAAGATATCACTCCCCCTAAATAATGATGGAACTGAAAATTAAACCTATTGGTGAATTTCCTAGATGAACAACATTATATATAAATCGATGTTCAGTAAAATGAATATTTTTGGATATGTGGATGATATGTATTACACGGTGAATTTCGATTAGCATTTATATTGCTACATTATAATGTCTGCGTGTGAGTATCTATCTATCTATCTATCTATATATATATATATATATATATATATATATATACTGTCGAGATTTTTCAAAATATGAAATATATATGTCTTATTATACACTCCCTAAATTCACTCATGTTTCTATATGTGGTTTATAATCAACTTTTCACAAGATAATTCTCAGAAATATTCATCCGCCTGAAATACATATTTATTTCCTAGTACTGAAAACTAACTTCAGTGAATGGAGCTTACAAATCCTAATATTTCTACAGTAACTGAATCAGTTTAACATCAATGCAAGTAGAATCCTACGGGACATGATGTGTATTTTGAAGTTTATTTTTATTCAATATTGGTACATTATTATTTTTTCAGTTTATGGACATCATAGGATATATCATTTCATCCACAAGTTCAAAAATTTATAGGCATTTGTTTCACTTTCAATCACTTCCTGCTTCAGAACACATGTATTCCTCTAAGTTTCTTGACTGGTCTTTTCATGAGATTTTATACCAAACACATTGATTTTGATTTTCATAATCACTTTTGAAGCAAAACTCACATACCATTCATATTAATTATCAATCTGATATTACCATTAGATGTATAACTGGTTTGAATGAATGATTGTATGTCAATATAAGATTTCTTATATCTTTTCAGATATCAATTCTATCCATTATTTAAAGTGGAACCAGTTATATTATTTATTCACACTATGGTCTATTCATGCATTATCTCTATATTCATAGACACAGTGTACACCTCTTTGTACCCCCAATACTAATTTATACGTCTTCAAAATATTGCTCCCTGAAATGGTGGATGTGGACTCATGTCACCTGATCTTTATATACATTTAATCACAGAAATATTCTGGACACAAAATGCAAAGGTCACACTTATGATTGTATAAAAGCCCAAATGGAAAGAAAACATGGATTACTAAAAACATCCATGTCCAGGTTCCCTAATGCTCTCAAATGTCAATCCTATTGGTGACTACATATGTGTTTCTTCTTAAAATTATATATTCAAACTCAACCCAATTGAAAATGTCTAATCCTATCCCTCACTTTATACTTTGCCTGATTTCATTATGTCTCTATTGCTATCTGCTTTCCTACATATATTCCCTAGTTCATCATTGTGACTGACTCTTCACATGTGCTGACATTTACATTCACACCCTAATAAATAACCTATTGCTAAAGAACTTTTGTTCCAAATCCTATACTCACTCTTCTTCATAAACATACTAACTATCTTCTTAATCCTACCGAGTATCCCTTTTTGACTGGATGTTCTCTTCTACATTCAATCATTCAAGGTACAAGGTCTTATGCTATTGTATATTGATTTATCTGAGACATCGGTGCAGAATGTAATTCAACGCTAAGTATCACAATTAAGGGCCCAATGCCCTTCTGGGCTTCAAATCTTACTTAGATTTCTTTTTTCATACATATATTTCATCTCTATATTCTTAAAATAATCACAAGTTTCCAATACCATTATTCATGCAGCAGAATAATTCCTAACCCAAATGGAACATGTTATTAACACTAACCATACACTGTTTGTGTTAATAACATGTTTACAGAAGAGCAGGGACAGTGTTGATCTTACAATACAGGAATGTAGTGGATCTTCCATCTGCTGAGAACCTCAAAGCGCCATGCAGAAATGATCCCTGGAGAAGATGTAGGCAGGTATGAAAGACCTGAGAGAGCAAAAGTCATCTTCCATTGCAAACAACCTGGTCAGGATGAAGGGATGTTTCTGAATCAGCCTCTCTCATCTTAATGTAGAGAATATGGACCAAACCAAGACTGTGTGGAGAGCTGTTCCTGGTTCCCTATGGTTGATATACCATTCTAATTTGTGAAAGTGTCACAGGAAGTAGGGGCAGCCTCCATCTCATGGGACCGTTGAAAGAAACTCTTAGGACAAAGTGGTTGCTTAGGCAGTGATCTCATTCAGTTCCTGAAAAAAGTGACCTCAACTCACTTCCTTATTGATGGAACTCTCTGAACATGGGATCCAGGACGCCAGGCATCCAGATCCAGTCCCAGTCCCAGTCCCAGTGGTCTCACTTGTTTGGATTTACCAAGGACAGAATCAGTCTTTCTTGCTTCCTCCTAAGGTGAGGAGGCCAAATGCCTGGAAAGCTCGGAAGATGGGCTTTTCCTGGAAAAGCAGGTAGCGGCTCACTCCTGGTTCCTGACAACTTCACAGAGTTGGCCAAGGAGACCAGATCTGAGACAGAACAGGACATTTTGGGGGAACATAGTATGGCCCACCAGTCGGAGGATACTCCGGATAGTCTCATACCTATTTGGGGGAAGAAGGTGTCATTGTCAGTGTGGCTGTGGGTTTGTGGTTTTGTCTCATGTTCTGAGAATAGGAAGGAAAGTCAGTTTGTTTGGTTTGGAGTGAACTGTTTTTAGTAAGTCGTTTGACAAGGCAAGTGTTTCTGGGTCTGTGTATCACACTGTGTCCGTGGTTGTAGACATTAGAAAAGAGAATGCATCAATGGATATGTCCTGTCTAGTAGAAAGCTTCCCAGCATTCATCCTGCCCATTTTATGAATGGACTGTGGATTGCCTTATTAATGGGCAATACCTGCTACCTTCCTAATTTGCTGCTTTCTTCCAGAATTCTGGACACTCTCCAGAATAGGCTCATGGTTTTGTGTCTAAGTTATGTACAACCTCCAAGCTCTGTGACAAGGCAATGTTCTGGATAGCTGAAGGAAATGACGAGCATCTGAGAAAACTCAGATATCAGTTGACCAGGAAAGTCTCAGTGGAGAAACCCTGCTTTGGGCCATTTGCTTACCTATTGTTCTGTTGCAGTGAGAGTCAGGAAGTCTTTGTCTCACGCCACCCCTTTGTGAATCCTGAACAAAATAGTTTTCAAATGGAAATAAATAGGCTTCACCTTTGGCTCTTTCGTTAATTGATTTGGAAAGAGTTGTGTCTGAATCAGCCTCTTGGCCCAGTGTGATTCTTTGACTTAGATTCTCAGCACCTGATGGATCTAAAGAAAGATCCCATGTGTGCATCCAAATCAAAAATGGCAAAAAGAGCTGTCATTGTGGATGAAGTCTCTTGCCTTCCTCTGTAAGGTTCCTGAATTCCATCAAGTGAGAATAGGGATCATTTGGGTCAGATGAGTTCATCAAAGCCCTTCAAAGGCTATCCCGTAGGTGCTTAGGTTTTCTCATCACTCCAATTCACATAAAGTATCTTTAACCGACACTCAATAGGCCTCAAATGGGAAAAGTGGTGCAGTATTACGGGCAGGCCTTTTTGATCACTCCTGGTACAAAGGAAGGGTGTCCAGGCCACCCCGAATTTAGGCAAATGAGGAGCAATGGAGCTTATTTTGGACACTGTCTTGGGCTGCGTCCCTCATGGACACCTCCAGCCAGAGGTTATGATGAGTGTCAATATGGAAGAAGATGAGGGCCATGTGGGAGAATATTGGTTTTATTGTGGTCATTTGTGTGGCAGTTGGAAGAGATGACTGGGTCCACCTGGGCTTGAACTCTGGTGTGATTCCCCTTAGAGACTGAGTTCTGGAACTCACCTCAGAGAAGTATTGCCATGAATTGTGTTGGGATTTGAGGAAGCCACGCATGAGAGTCATCTTTGGAAACTGAGATCAAGGCCCAGGGTAGCTTTTCAGAGGGCACTCTGATCTCAACCAGGATATCACATGATTTTATTCTGAAAGACTTGGAAGCCATTGTTGAGAGTCAAAACAGACAATGACATCACATTTTAGACCTCAATGGCCCTGGCTTCATGTGACCTTTTGGCCACTCTTTGGGAAGCCTTGCCTGTGAGAATTCTCCAGAACTTTCATTGAAATGAGCTTCCTCAACATTTAATGGTTCCTGAATGAATTGAAACCCACAGTGCATCCAACTTCATCCGTGAAAAATGGCTAGATAAATACCATGAAAATTTTCAATTTCCCATGACCAGGTGGCACTGGAGAACCATTGGATATTCTGTTGCTGATCATGAGTGTACCAGACAGTGCCTTGATTGATTGGGTTTCATGAAAATAAGTTGGAGCCTGCTGAGTAGTTGTCCTAGAGTAGTGGTTGGCAGGTGTGTGAAAAACATCTGTGGTGGGGCCATGTGGATCTGCCATTGGCTTCCAAATGGCTTGTGACTGACATGGTGCAGTCAGCAGACCCTCCTATGCAAAGGCATCTTGTTATATGGTGAGGTTTCAGGGCAATGTTTACAATCAGGTTGCTATGTTTAAGGGTGCAAGCTATGTGGGATAGAAGCCTGGTTGGTGCATTCTCCTGCATACCCTGACCCACCACGCCTGACAGATCTCGCTCCAGCACTGTGTCCCAGTTGAACTCCTTGGATTCCATGAAGCAATTACTAAACTCCCAATGCAACAGCAATAAACACATATAGAATCCTACCTGGTACCACACCTACATTCTTGTGAGGTGAACGACTTGGCAGATACAAATTGTGAGAGAAGATCACTCCTCCTAAACACCGTTGGAACTGAAAATATAACCAATGGATGAGCTTCCTAGTTTTACAACATTATACATAAATCCATGTTCAGTAAAATGAATATTTTAGATCTGTGAATGATATATATTTCATGATGAATTTCGAATAGCATATATATTGCGAGTTTTTAATGTGTTTGTGTGTATGTATATATATGTGTATATATATATACATACACACATTCTCCAGATTTTTCAAAATATGAAATATTTGTATCTTAATATACACTCCCTTAATTCATTCATATTCATGTATGTGGATTTATGATGATCTTTTCTAAATATTATTCTCAGAAATATTCATCCACCTGAAATACTTTTTTGTTTTTTGTACTGAAAACTAACTTCAGTGAATGTTGCATACAAATCCTAATATATCTAGAGTAACTGACCCAGTTTAACCTCAATGCAAGAAGATTCATATGGAACATGATGTGTATTTTGATGTTCATTTTAATTCAACACTGGTACATTACTATTTCTTCAGTTTATGCACATCATAGGATATATTTCATCAAAAAGATCACAAAATTATAGGCATTTTTTCACTTTCGATCACTTCCTACTTTAGAACACATGTATTCTTCCATATTTCTTAACTGGTCTTCTCAAGATTCTTTTTTCCAAACACATTATTTTCGATTTTCATAATCACATTGAAGCAAAACTCACACACCCTTCATGATAAACCATAACCCTAATATTAACATTGATGTATAACTTGTTGGAATGAATGATTGTATATCAATATAAGATTTTTCATATTTTCAGATATCAATTCAATTCACCATTTAAAGTGGAACCAGTTATATTACTTATTCACAGTTGGTCTATTCATGCATTATCTCTATATTCATAGACACAGGGTACACCTGTTTGTACCCCAAATACTAATTTATAAGTCTTCAAAATATTGCTCCCAAAAATGGTGGAAGAAATTCTTATGTCACCCGATCTATATATACATTTTATCACAGTAATATTCTGGACACAAAATTCAAAGGTCAAACTTATATTTGTACCAAAGCCTAAATGGAAAGTGAACATGGATTACTAAAATCATCAATTTCCAATTTGCCTAATGCTTTCAAATATCAATCCTATTGATGACTACATATTCGTTTCTTCCTAAGATTATATATTCAAACTCAACCCTGTTGAAAATGTCTAATCCTATCACTGACTTTATACTTTGCCTGATTTTGTAATGTCTGTATTGATATCTGCTTTCCAACATATTTTCTCCAATTCATCATTGTGACTGACTCTTCACTTGTGTTGACATTTACATTCACTCTGTAACCGAAACCCTATTGCTAAAGAACTTTTGTTTCAAATTTTATACTCACTCTTCTTCCTAAACCTACCGACTATCTTCCTAATTTTACCGACTATCACTTTTGAATGGATTTTCTCATCTACATTCAATCATCCAAGTAAATGTAGGGCGAGTGTCAGAGGATGAGACCACCAAGAGACTATCTCATGCAACACAAAGGGTTTATTTGGGGTCCAGCATGCTGGGGCTAAGAGCTCACTTGAATAGAGCAGAGAGCCCTGAGAACATCTTAAGCAGAGCTTATATAATTTTCTTGGAGAGGGCAGGGAGGGAAGTTTATTGATGGGTCAGGGCGAGTAAGCGGTTTGTGTGTAAACGCGTGAGGGAGTACATTCTGCAGTTTGGCAGTTGGGGACAGCACATTCTGGGAACAAGATTAGGAAACATTTCTCAACATTTCAACAGTGGTTTGTTAAGCGTACAGAAAAACAGAAAGTGACAAGTACATATTTTATTAACATTTCATTCCCCACTTCTTCTTCTGGCTACTTTTAATCATAAAAGTGATTGTTGGGGGGTGTCACATTTTATGTATGTTAGTGGGGTATTAACATAAGTTTAACTTGTCCAATTTGAGCTTGGAGAAAAGAAATTACATGGTTGAGAAACAGGGTTTTATAGTAAGCAATAAAATGAGGATTATTATTGGACTGGCTAGGGTTGATTAAAATGTAGTTAACCAGGGGGACTGTGTAAACCAAGACTCAAACCACCAATTTTGGGTCTCTATCTCTCTTTGATGCTCTTCAAGGCATCTTTTTAATTTACTCATAGAGTTTGTTACAACTCCAGTATGGTCGACATAAAAAAAAAAAAAAAAAAAAAAAAAAAAAAAACATTCTTTCCTCAATGCAGCACAAAGGCTCCCTTCTCTCATGAAATGGAGGTCCAACCCTCGACTTTTCTGTAAAACAACTTCTGCCGCAGTCTTTGGCTGGGCACAAATCACGAGTCTCCACACAGCTTGTAGATTCAAACAGCAATTCTTTATTCCCGAACTCACACCGGCCGTCTACAAACACGCTCTGGGGGAATCCACGTTCTCTGCCCAAATCCACTCTCTCCCAAATCCACTCCGCATGGGCTTCTGTCTCCCAAAATATACTGTCTGACCCTAAGCACTCAAGAGGAACTCAGCAGCAGGATATGCCCTATTCTAAAGGGGGAACACCCTAATCTCCTATTATGCTAAACTGCCCTATTCTAAAGGGGGAACACCCTAATCTCCTATTATGCTAAACCGCCCTATTCTAAAGGGGGAACACCCTAAACACGGATCCTGCCCTGGTCCTTGAGCAAGGTCACCTTTCAGAAGTCCTTCCACTAGACAGCATGGGAGTAAGCTGGCAAGGAATTTGTCATACCTACTTGGCTGATGGCTCCCAGCAAACTTCAAAGAGAGAGGTAAAAGATTCCTGCAAAGCTGTGATGGAATTTTCTAATATCTTTAAGTTTTGATCTATTGCTGCTTCTAATTGGGTCATTTGTTGTGTCTCATGGACCAGGGCAGTGGTTCCTGTGCGAACCCGGGCAGCAACTCCTATTCATAATAGAATGGCTAAGGTGAGAGATATATGTTCCTACCTGAACCGGGTTGTATGCCCCTCTATTTGATCTTCAAATGAACCTGCGTCATAATAGAGCACTCTGGGAAACATCTGCACCATTACACAATTAATCACTTCTTTTGACCATTTCATAAAAACATAAACAACGTTTAAGTATATAGAATTATATTGTTGTAGGGACGGAAAAGGCAAGGCACGTAAGATAGCACCAAAGACAAGGAAACAGTCATATTTGGTTGCAACCAGATTCAGAGGGCATTGCTTCTGTTGTAATCAATTAATCCCCTGAAACCCAAGTTTAGGTAGTTTCAGAATTTTGTACCCAACATGTAAGGGAAGGGGCTCTGAAGTTCACAGTCTGCAGAAGTTCACAAAGAGCAGTTTTTGTTTCTGATTTTTCCTCAGTTCTGGGCAAGTTAAATTTTCAAGGACACCTGGGTGGGGGAGAGCTTTTTTTTCCCCTTTTTTCCCTCTGCCAGCTGTTTCCACGGAGCCCAGTTTGCAACTTATCCATCTTACAAATGTAGCCATCTCTATGAAGCCCCAGCTCAAGGCCAGAGGCCATGATCACATATGTTGTGAAAAACTAGTAAGGGTGTGTCTAGCTCAGGAGTGCTGATTTTTTTCAGCCAGTTGCCAGGTAGACCAGGGCATCACAAAAAGAGGAAGTTTATCTACACTGAACTCTTTTATAGGGACTCTTTTGCTGAAAGTCCTAAAGTTAGCCATGGTGAAAACTTCTGGATAAGGTCAGTTAAGACTTTCCTGTGGGCCTGGTACAGAGGGGGAAGACGGGGAATGCAGGGCTGAGCGCAGCTCTTTGGATCTGAGAATGAGGAAGGAGAGATGTAAAAGAATAGTGGAAAAGGGTTTTGAGATCTTCCTAGCACCAAAAACATGAGTAGTAGAACGGGTAGAACAGAGGGGGAGATGGGAGTGAGTATCCCAAAAAGCCTGTAAGGGACTTTAAATTCTTAGTAACCTGTTTTCAGTGATGACAAAGCAACTTTAAAGGCCATTTTCATTACATCTTGGATAGGGATCTGAGGGCTCTTCTCAGCTGGTTTGAGCTTTGGGTTAGCTGGTAAGAGGACCTGGTGGGACCTAGTGTGGGCACTGACAGGAGAAGAGAGGAGTGAGTGAGTGGAGGGTTACCTCAGTACCTGCTACCTCAGCAAGGGGGCAATGGTCTGAGAAACGGTGGAGGTTTGGGTTTTTAATATAGTAATTGGAGGGGAGAAATCAAGTTGATGATGTGGGAGTGACAACAGAGAGTCTAGAGCAGAAGGCTGAGGGTGAGCATGTATTGGAGAAGCATAGTTCACGATGTGAGCAAAGGAGAGAAAAGGCCTCCACATAGAGGAATCTCCTTTCACCCTTTTGAGCACTTGCAGAAGTTAAAAAGGTCACACAGAATTTGAAGATCTAGAAACCCCTCAGGGGGCCATCAGTTTTGGTTGTCTAATTGGTAATATGGCCAATGCTGTGTACAGAATTTGATGAGGAGTTTGGGTTCCATGTGGCAGTCCCTGTATGCTCACATCCCCATGACTTACAGAAGATGTCGGCGTTTCCAGCACACAGCCTTGACTGTTTGTGGCTTTGATAGTACACTGGGCAAACATAGTAATCTAGGCTAGCCAACCAGCATCTGACTCGCGTGTCCCTACATCAATAATGTTTGTTTCCATTATCTATGGTATGGAAGGAATTTAATGGAATTTTAGTGGGATCCTCTTCATTAGGGATATCCCAATTGGGAAGACCTATACGCAGCTGACAATTGTCTGGCTGGAGAGATGGCCACCAGGTCCCTATGTGGGCTGTATGCAAGATAGACCATACTTCCTTTCCAGTAGGATTTGTGATCAGACATCGCTGCTGAACAGGCTTATGAGGGTTAGGACTACTGGTGGTCAAGGGGAGAGTCTATAGCTTTATCCACACAGCGAATCCACAATTTGAAAGGGTTTCCAGTCTTTTCCAGTTTCCAGCCAGAGTCTGGACAGGGCACAGGCTTGAGATGAGAGGTAGGGATCCAGGAAGTGATTTTGACTACCTTTACCCTGTAGGTGTTATAAGTAGCACCTGGTATGGTCCTTTTCAGTGGAGTTCCAGGGATGACACCAGATGTCATCTTACATAGATGAAGTCTCTATTTGATATCACTGTAGAGTCCCCTCATCCCCAGGTTGGTAGGCAGTGGCCATCTGTTTTCACAGGTATCTCTGAGTTCTTTCAAGAGCTTTAAGTCTGTTAAGCAAGGGGATGTGGAAGGTCTTAGAGTTGGGGTAGGACCCTTACTGGAGGAGGGACACCATAGAGAATTTCACAGGGTGTGAGGTTACACAAAGAAATAGATTGAGTATTTCTTGCATGAAACAGTACATAAAGCAGGAGCATAGTCCAATCTTTTATGCCGGTCTCTAAGCTTAATTTCGTTATGGTCTCTTTAATGGTTCTATTCATTCTTTCTACCTGTCCTGAACTCGGGGGTCTGTAAACACAATGTAATTTCCAATTAATCCCCAGGGTCCTTGCTAACCTCTGAGTTACCTGGGCCACGAATGCCGGTCCATTATCAGACCCTATTACTTTAGGCAGGCCATACCTTGGAAAAATATCTTCCAGGATCTTCTTGACCACCATTTGCACTGCTTCATTTTTTTTTCTTTTCTTTTTTTTTGGGGGGGAAAGCTTCAATCCATCCTGAAAATGTATCTACAAAGACTAGGAGATATTTAAGTCCATTCCTTGCTGGCTTAATTTCAGTAAAGTCCACTTCCCAGAATTGTCCTGGTCTGGTTCCTCGTAGGTGCTTTCCTGCAGGAAGCTTGGAAGGGTAAGAATTAACCAATTGATGGACCCAACAGGCTTTTGTTATCCATTCAGTTGTTTCCTTTCACTGTGAGTCGGTTAGTGGAAAACTCTGTTTTTGATCCTTCAAAAATGAATGCAGTTTCTTTGAACCAAGGTGAGTGATTTGATGTACATTTTCTACTGACATAGTTAGAGCCGTGATTATAGGAGTTTTTACTGAAGGATTTAGAAATTCCACTTGGGGGCCTTCAGGGTTAAAAGTAATTTTGGCCCAGAGCTTGTGAGCAGATCTCTGCCAATCAATGGGGCCGTGCATTCTGGGATTACTAGGAAGGAGTGATGGATTTTTCCTTTCCCCTGGTCCATGTTCCTCTTAGTTGTCCAAGCCTGATATTTACTGCCATTAGCCCCTTGAATTAGAGACCTTTTATTTGATAGAGGTTCCAATGGGGCCTTAAAGGCAGAATATATTGCCCCTGTACCCACTTCAATGTATACTGGGGTCCCCTCCACTTCAAAAGTTAACCTGAGCTCGAGGAGAGGATCTGAGCCCCGACTTTCTTAGTAATCCTACAGAGTCAGAATGTCCAGCTGGCCTGGCTGTCTCTTTCTAGGGCACTCTTTAGCCCAGTGTCCTTTTTTTTAGAGTAGGCACATTGAATTGAGGCCAGGGGTGGCCTCTAGTGTGGTCCCCGGTGTCCCTTCCTGTCTCCATGTTTCTTAATTTCTGGTCTATTTGTTGTTGTGACCAGGACCTTAGTCAATGCCTTAGTCTGTCTTTTATTTCTTTTATCCTCCCTTTGCTCCATACTCTTCCTCAGTTTCTCTCTTAGTATACCTTCTTGGCTTCTCTGACTAAACCTCTCAAAGTCATATCTTGTAATCCATCTAAGCATTGTAACTGTCTTTTAATATCCAGAACAGCTTGCCCAATAAAGGCCACCATGACAGATGCCTTTTGATTCTCTGCCTGAGGATCGAAAGGAGTAAATCTCTTATATGCCTCCATAATTCCCTGTAGGAACATGGAGGGACATTCATCAGTCCCTTGAATAATCTCTCTTACCTTGGCCAAAATAGTTGATCGCCTAGCGGCCACTAAGATACCCACTATTAGAGCCCGGCAATAAGAGGAAGGATGCTCATTACCTTCACAGGTTTTGGGGTCCCAGTTGGGTCTGTGCAAGGGAAAGGCGGCTTTGCATATGTTGGGAAGTTTTGTCGGTCACCCATCTGGTCCGAGAATATTTTTTTCTAGAATCCAGGAAGATTCTCTTTTGTTCCTCTGTCATGAAGAGAGTCCCTAGGAGTTGTTGTCAGTCATCCCAAGTAGGCTGGTGTGAAAACATCAATGATTCAACCACACCTGAGACCCAGGTGGGGTCCTCGGTAAAAGGGGGATTGTTATTTTTCCAGTTATTTAGGTCTGAAGAGGAGAAAGGTAAAAACTGGTAGGCTTGCATTTTTCCCCCATGGTTGTCATCAATCATTGTTCCTTAGAAATGGAGAGGGAGCATCACGGGAGTTCCAGGGATTTCAATCATTCAACGCCGGCAAATTCCTTTAGCCGGGCCAGCATCCTCCAGGGGAGGAGGGGGTGTGTTTGCTGCAGGGGACTTATTTGGAGTGCGCTGGGCTCGCTTAGCTTCCTCCAATGGCGGACAGGCTGAGTCAGCAGCAGGGGAATTACTTAGAGGGTGTTGGGGGTTGGGGGACGAGGGCAGGGAATAAGTAGTAGGATGAGAGTCCAGTAGAGTCAAATCTTGTGACTCAGGGAGAACAGAGGTTGAAGGAGGAGGAGGAGCAGAAGGTTTGAGAGAGCATGAGGGAAGGAGTAGGAGTGGGGGCAGGGGCAAGGAAAAGCTTCACACATGGAGGAGGAGAATTGCAGATGTCCTGAAAAGTTAAGATATATGTCTCTTGATCCTGATGTCTATGTGGCACTGGCTGAAAGTCAATATCTCTGACTTTTTAAATTAGTGGGAAGTAGAAAGATCCTTCTAGGGGCTATCTGAATCCAAAGGTGGGCCATTCTGAGGCACAGAGAGTCTGCCAGGTCCAGCGTTTTACTGAAAAAGAAAGATTCTGAGCCCTTAAGCGGACTTTGGTGCAATGATCAAGGGTCAGGGAAAGAGGCATTGAAGTGCTCTATCCCATTATGAAAGATAAACAATCAGTAAAAGCAACGACACACGACACAGACAAGACAATACAATAAAGACAGGCAAAGGAAGTCCAACACTGAGATCAGGACTGAGTAGCCGGCAAAACCTGATGGGCTGGATATGCCGAATCTGAAGCAAAATATCACTGAGTCGAGGAGACTATTGTTCCTCGATTTCCCGAGTTCTCTGGGGAGTCCCACAGTGACGTGGCCTGTGGCTCTATGACATGTCTCTCAGCCATCGTCGGAGAGAGCTCACACTCTTCATCAACAGCCATTTTGCCAAGCCCTAACCTGAAACCTGAAACCAGAAAGAGGCACCTTACATACCCCGAGAGGAGCCCGTTGGGGTCTCTCATCTGCCGCTGCTGGATCTCGGTGGAACCTCCATATGTAAAGGTCGGGCGAGCGTCCGGGGAAGAAACCACCAAGAGACTGTCTCATGCAAAAGCAAAGGGTTTATTATGGGTCCAGCATGCTGGGGCTCAGAGTTCACTTGAATAGAGCAGAGAGCCCTGAAAACAGCTTAAGCAGAGCTTATATACTTTCCTTTGAGAGGGCAGGGCAGGATGTTTATTGATGGGTCCGGGCGAGTGAGCTGTTTGTGGCCAATTGGGTGAGGAAGTACTTTCTGCAGTTTGGCAGTTGAGGACAGAACATTCTGGGAACAAGATTAGCAAACAGTTCTCAAGATTTCAACAGTGTTTTATTAAGCATACAGAAAACAGGAAGTGATAAGTACCTATTATATTAACCTTTCACTACCGACTACACTTTGCCAGATTTCCTAATGTCTCTATTGATATCTGCTTTCCTACATATTTTCCCCAGTTCATCATTGTGACTGACTCTTCACATGTGGTGACATTTACATTCACTCTATACCCAAAACCCTATAGCTAAAGAACTTTTGGTCCAAATCCTATGCTCACTCTCCTTTTTAAACCTACCAACTATCTTCCTAATCCTACTGATTATCCCTTTTTGACTGGAAGTTCTCTTTGACAATCAATCATCCAAAATACACGTAACTTTGCCATTGTATATTGATGTATCTGAGACAACTGTGCAGAAAATAAATCAAAGCTCAGTATCACAATCAAGGTCCCAATGCTCTTCTGGGCTTCAAATCTTAAATAGATTTCTGTTTTCATACTTATGTTTCACCTATATATTCTTCTAAATATCGCAGGTTTCCAATACCATTATTCATCCAGCAGAATGATTCCTAATGCAAATTGAACCTGTTATTAACCCTAACCATACACTGTTCCCTCAATATAACTTTACAGAAGAGCAGGGACAGAGTAGGTCTTACAATACAGGAATGTAGGGGAACTTCCTATTGCTAAGAAACTCAAAGGTACATGCAAAAATGATCCCTGGAGAAGTTGTAGTCAGCTATGAAGGAACTGAGTGAGCAAAAGTCATCTTCTCTTGCAAACAACCTGGTCAGGATGAAGGGATATGTCTGAATCAGCCTCTCTCTTCTTAATGTAGAGAAGAAGAACCAAACCAGGCTGTGTGGAGAGCTGTTCCCGGTTGCCTATGGTTAATATACCATTCAAACTTGTGAAACTGTAACAGGAAGTAGGGGCAGCCTTCATTTCAGGGGACCTTTGGAAGCAACTGTTAGGACAAAGTGGTTGCAAATGGTGTGAGCTCATTCAGTTCCTGAAGGAAGTGACCTCAGACCTCACCTCACATCCTTGGTGATAGAACACTCTGAATTTGGGATCAAGGAATCCAGGCACCCAAATCCCATTCCAGTCCCAGTAGCAGTGGTCTCACTTCTTTGGATTTACCAAGGACAGAATCAGTCTTTGTTGGTACCTACTGATATGAGGATTGCCAAAAGCCAGGAAAGCTCTGAAGAGTGGCCTTTCCTGAGAAAGCAGGTAGTGGATCACCGCTGCCTCCTGACAACTTTACAGAGTTGGCCAAGGAAACCAGATCTGAAACAGGAAAGGCAATTTCGGGGGAACATAGTTTGGCCCAATAGTCAGAGGACACTCCGGATAGTCAGAGACCTACTTGGGGGAAGAAGGTGCTTTGTGGGTGTGGGTGTGTGTTTGTGCTTTTGTCTCATGTTCTCAGAATAGGTAGGAATGGCGGTTTGTTTGGTTTGGAGTGAACTGTTTCTAATAAGTGATTTGATAAAGCAAGTGTTTCTATGTCTGTGTATCCCATTGTGTCCGTGGTTGTAGACATTAGAAAAGAGAATGCATGAATGGATGTGTCCTGTCTGGTAGAAAGCTTCCCAGCATTCATCCAGCCGAATATATGAATGCACTGTGGCTTCCCTTATCGATGGGTAACACCTGCTATTTTCCTAAGTTCTGGTTTTATTTTTGAATTCTGGCCACTCTCCAGAATAGGCTCATGGTTTTGTGTCCAAGAGAAGTACCACCTTCAAGCTCTGTGACATGGCCATGTACTGGATAGCTGAAGGGAATGGCGAGCAACTAAGTAAACTCAGATATCAGTGTGACCAGTAAAGTCTCAGTGGAAAAACCGTGCTTTGGGCCTTTTGCTTACCTTTTGTTCTATTCCCCTGTATGTCAGGAATTTCTTTGCCTCAGGCCACACCTTCGTGAAGCCGGAACAAAACACTTTTCAAATGGAAATGAATGGGCCTCACCTGTGGCTCTTTGCCTAATTGCTTTAGAAAGGGGTGTGTCTGAATCAGCCTCTTGGCCCTGTGTGAGGCTGTGGCTTAGATTCTTAGCACCTGATTGATATAAAGAAAGATCCCATGTGTGAATCCAAAACCAAAATGCCCAAAAGAGGAGTCATTGAGGATAAAGTCTCTTGCCTTCCACTGTAAGGTTCCTGAAATCCATCAAGTGAGAATAGGGATCCTTTGGGTCAAATGATTTCTTCAAAGCCCTGCACATGCTAGCCCAGTGGTGTTTGTGTATTCTTATGACTCCAATTCACATAAAGATTCTAAACCCCACTGTCAGTAGGCCTCAAATTGGAGAAGCAGAGCAGTATTACAGCAGGCCTATTTGATCACTCCTGGGTTACAGGAAGGGTGTCCAGGCCACCCTGACATTAGGAAAATAAGGGGCAAGGAAGCCTATTTTGGACACTGTCTTGGGCTGTGTCCTTCATGGAAACTTCCAGCCAGAGGTTAAGATGAGTGTCTATATGCAATAAGATGAGGGTCATGTGGGAATGTTTTGGTTTAATTTTGGTCATTTGTGTTGGGGTTGGAAGAGATGAGTAGGTCAACCAGGACTTGAAATCTGGTGTGATTCCCCTTAGAGACTGAGTTATGGAACTGAACTCAGAGAAGTATTGGCATGAATTGTGTTGAGTTTTTAGGAGGCCACACATGAGACTCGCTCTTGGAAACTGAGACCTAGGCCGAGGGTGGCTTTCCACAGAGCACTGGGAATCTCACCCAGGATATCACAAGACACACATAGACCTCACACTGTAGACCTCAATGGGCCTGGCTTCATGTGACCTTTTGGCGACTCTTTGGGAAGACTTGCCTTTGAGTGTCCTCCAGAGATTTCATTGAAATTAGCTTCCTCACAATTTAATGGTTCCTAAATGAATTGAAACCCACAGTGCCTCCAACTTCCACCTTAAAAAATGGCTAGATAAATACCATAAAATTTTTGAAATTCCTATGACCAGGTGGCACTGGAGAACCTTTGTATGCCCTATTGCTGATCATGAGTGCCTTTATTGACTGAGTTTCATTAAAATGGTGTAGAACAGAGATGCCACTAAGTTGGATACTCCTCAATTGTAGGTGCAAGCTTTGGTGTGCAGGTTTGTGATAAAACATCCGTGGTGGGGCCATGTGGATCTGCCATTGCTTCCAAATGGCATGTGACTGACGTGGTGCAGCCAGGAAACCCTTATATGTAAAGGCATATTGGTATATGGAGAATTTTTAGGGCAATGTTCATAATCAAGTTGCTATGGACAAGGGGACAATCTATGTGGGCTAGAAGCCTGGTTGGTGCATTCTCCTGCAGACCATGACCCACTACACATGACAGAACTCCCTTCAGCACTGTGTCCCAGTTCAACTCCTTGTATTTCGTGTAGAAAATACCAATCTCCCAGTGTAGCAGCAAGAAACACCACGAAAAGTGGAGAATGACCAAATGCCTTCACAGTCCACACGGGGAGACTCTTAGACCCCAGTGGTCACAGTTTACTTACAAAGAGAGAATTCAGTACTGTAGCCTAGTGTTCATTGGAAAATAAGAAACCACGTCCTCCAGGTCACATAGATGTAGACCCAGCTCTGATGGTCTCACTAGAAAGAAAGCTAAAGCTCCTGAGAACAACATATATTTTGAGTTCCCAAACTCAGAGGCAGTTTCTCAAGAAGTCTTTAGGCCAGAAGAGCTACAAGTATGTGGAGTGTTTACCTTGTCCCTTACATTTGGAAACTCCTCTACCACATCCATGGTTGTGAACTCCTTTGAATTTTCCATTTCAGATATATATTCACAGATTTTCCAACTCTTCTCCTCTAATTGCGTCTTATTTGGGGCGAAGGTAATGTGAAGCATTGTTCTGGATGAGAGTGGGAAATTTATTGTGTAGCCCATATTTGCATGCACATTGGATTCATTTTCCTTTTTTCCATTCAAAATACTGAATCCCTGACACTAACCCATACCCTACTAGACTCTGACTACTAATCCTACTATGATGGAGAATAATAACACAAACAGAATAGAAATACAAGCCGTTCAGAGGAAGCATGGTGTATAGTTGGAATTGCCTTTTGCATGATAAAGGGTAGGTGTTATATATCTAGTCCATTTTTCATTGAAATAGTTCTCTATGTGTTTTTTTCCTTTAATTTTTATTGTTGGTTGTTCAAAACTTTACCTTTTGCTTGACATATCATATTTCATACTTTGATTCAAGTGGGTTATGAACTCCCATTTTTACCCCGTATACAGGTTTCAGCATCACATCTGTTACACATCCACTGTTGTACGTATTGCAATAGTAGTGTCTGTTGTAGTCTGCTGTCTTTCCTATCCTCTACTATCCCCCATCCCCTCCCCTCCCATCTTCTCTCTCTACTCCATCTACTGTTATTCATTTCTCCCCCTTGGTTTTTCCCCCCTTTCCCCTCACTTCCTCTTGTATGTAATTTTGTATAACCATGAGGGTCTCCTTCCATTTCCATGCAATTTTCCTTCTCTTTCCTTTTCTCTTCCACCTCTCACCCGCGTTTAATGTTAATTTTCTTCTCATGCTCTTCCTCCCAACTCTGTTCTTAGTTACTCTCCTTATATCAAATAAAACTATTGGCATTTGTTTTTTTTTAGGGATTGGCTAGCTTCACTTAGCATAATCTGTTCTAATGCCATCTATTTCCCGGCAAATTCTATGATTTTGACATTTTTTAATGCAGAGTATTACTCCATTGTGTATAAATGCCACATTTTTTTTTCCTTCGTCTATTGAAGGGCATCTAGGTTGGTTCCACACTCTTGCTATTTTGAATTGTGCTGCTATGAACATCAATGTAGCAGTGTCAATGCAGCATGCACTTTTTAGGTCTTAGGGAATACACTGAGAAGGGGAATAGCTGGGTCAAATGGTGGTTCCATTCCTAGCTTCCAAGAAATCTCCATACTTCTTTCAAATTGGCTGCACCAATTTGCAGTCCCACCAGCAATGTACAGGTGTACCCTTTTCCCCACATCGTCGCCAGCACTTGTTGTTTGACTTCATAATGGCTGCCAATCATACTGGAGTGAGATGGTATCTTAGGGTGGGTTTGTTTTCCATTTTTCTGACTGCAAGAGATGGTGAGCATTTTTTCATGTACTTATTGATTGATTGTATGTCCTCATCTGAGAAGTGTCTGTTCAGGTCCTTGGACCATTTGTTGATTGGGTTATTCGTTTTATTATTGTTTAATTTTTTGAGTTCTTTGTATACTCTGGATATTAGGGCTCTATCTGAAGTGTGAGGAGTAAAGATTTGTTCCCAGAATTTAGGCTCCCTATTTACCTCTCTTATTGTTTCTTTTGCTGAGAAAAAACTTTTTGCTTTGAGTAAGTCCCATGTGTTGATTCTAGTTATTAACTCTTGTTATTAACTCTTGTGCTATGGATGTCCTATTGAGGAATTAGGAGCCCAACCCCACAGTATGTAGATCATAGCCAACTTTTTCTTGTATCAGATGCAGTGTCTCTGATTTGATATCAAGCTCCTTGATCCATTTTGAGTTAACTTTTGTGCATGATGAGAGAAATGGATTCAGTTTCATTTTGTTGCATATGAATTTCCAGTTTTCCCAGAACCATTTGTTGAAGATGCTATCCTTCCTCCATTGCATGCTTTTAGACCCGATTGACATTGCATTTAACATATAGAGAATTTTGGTTATATTGCCATTTTGATGATGTTAGTTCTGCCTATCCATGAACATAGTATATTTTTCCATGTTCTAAGATCTTCTTCTCTTTCTCTCTTTAGGGTTCTGTAGTTTTCATTTTATAAGTCTTTCACCTCTTTTGTTAGGTTGATTCCCAAGTATTTTTTTTTGTGTGTGTGTGTGGATATTTTGAATGGAATGGTTGTCCTCATTTCTATTTCAGAGGATTTGTTGCTGATATACAGGAATGCCTTTGATTTATGCGTATTGATTTTATATCCTGCCACTTTGGTGAATTCATTTATTAGCTCTAATAGTTTCTTTGTATACCTTTTTGGGTCTGCTAAGTATAGAATCATGTCATCTTCAAATAGTGATAATTTACGTTCTTCTTTTCCTATTTTTATGCCTTTGATTTCTTTAATCTCTCTAATTGCTCTGGCCAGTGTTTCGAGAACTATGTTGAACAAAAGTAGTGAGAGAGGGCATCCCTATCTTCTTCCAGATTTTAGAGGGAATGCCTTCAATTTTTCTCCATTCAGAATGATGCTAGCCTGAGGCTTAGCATAGATTGCTTTTACATTATTGAGGTATGTTCCTGTTATCCCTAGTTTTTCCAGAGTTTTGAACATAAAGGGATGCTGTACATTGTCGAATGCTTTTTCTGCATCTATCGAGATGATCAAATGGTTCTTATTTTTAAGTCTATTGATGTGATGAATAACATTTATTGATTTCTGTATATTGAACCAGCCTTGCATCCCAGGGATGAATTCTACTTGATCATGGTGCACAATTTTTTTAATATGTTTTTGTATCCGATTTGCCACAATTTTATTGAGGATTTTTGCATTTTTCCTGAAATAGCTTGAAAAGTATTGGCATTAGTTCCTCTTTAAAGGTTTTGTAAAACTCTGCTGTATACCCAACCGGTCCGGGGCTTTTCTTAGTTGGTAGTCTTTTGATGGTTTATTCTATTTCCTCAATTGTTATGGGTCTGTTTAGGTTGCCTATATCCTCCTGACTCAATCTGGGCAGATTATATGACTTGAGAAATTTATCGATGCCTTCACTATCTTCTATTTTATTGAAGAATAAGAATTCATAATAATTTCTGATTATCTTCTGTATTTCTGAACTATCTGTTGTGATACTGAATTCTCCCTCTTCTTTTCTTTGTTAGCTTGGCTAAGGGTCGGTCGATTTTATTTATTTTTTCAAAGAACCATCTTTTAGATTTGTCAATTTTTTCAATTGTTTCTTTGTTTCGATTTCATTAATTTCAGCTCTGATTTTAATTATTTCTTGGCTTCTACTTCTTTTGCTGTTGTTTTGCTCTTCTTTTTCTTGGATTCTGAGATGAAGTATGAGATCATTTATTTGTCTTTTTTTTTTTCCTTTTTTTAAGGAATGAAATCCAAGCAATGAATTTTGTTCTTAGAACTGCTTTCAATGTGTCCCATAGATTCTGATATGTAATGTCTGTGTTTTCATTTATCTCTAAGAATTTTTTAATTTCCTCCTTGGTGTCTTCTATAACCCATTGATCATTCAGTAACCTATTTTTCGTTCTCCATGTGATACATGATTTTTCCTTCTTTCTTTCATTGTTGATTTTCAGTTTCATTTCCTTATGATCAGATAAGATGCCTGGTATTATATCTACTCCTTTATATTGTCTAAGAGTAGCTCTGTGACATAATATATCATTTATTTTTTGAGAAGTATCCATGTGCTGCTGAGAAAAAAGTGTAACTGCTTGATGTTGGGTGGTATATTCTATATATATATATATATATATATATATATATATATATATATATATATCATAAGTCTGGGTTATTAATTGTGTTATTGAGTTCTATAGTTTCATTATTCAACTTTTGTTTGGAATATCAGTCCATTACTGAGAGAGGTGTGTTTGAGTCTCCCATGAGTATTGTATATTGGTTTATTAGAATCTTGAACTTGAGAAGAATTTGTTTGATGAACATAGCTGCACCAATGTTTGGGGCATATATATTTATGATTGTTATGTCTTGTTGGTGTATGGTTTCCTTGAGCAGTATGTAGTGTCCCTCTTTATCCCTTTTGATTAACTTTGGCTTGAAATCTATTTTATTTGATATGAGTATGGACACTTCTGCTTGTTTCCGAAGTCCATATGAGTGATATGATTTTTCCCAACTTTTCACCTTCAGTCTATGTATATCTTTTCCTAACAAATGTGTCTCCAGTAGGCAGCATATTGTTGGGTCTTGTTTTATGATCCATTCTACTAGCCTGTGTCTCTTAATTGGTGAGTTTAAGCCATTAACATTTAGGGTTATTATTGAGATATGGGTTGTTCTTCCAGCCATATTTGTATATTTATGTTACTAAACATGGTTTGTTTTCCTCCTTGATTATTTCCCCCCCTTTACTCCTCTACCTCCCACTGTTGGTTTTCATTGTTATTTTCCATTTCCCCTTCCTGTGATGTTTTGCCAAGGATGTTTTTAAGAAATCGTTTTCTAGCTGCAAATTCTTTTAACTTTTGTTTATCGTGGAAAGTTTTAATTTCATCTTCTATCCTGAAGCTTAATTTCGCTGGATACACAATTCTTGGATGGAACCCATTTTCTTTCAGTGTTTGAAAAATGTTATTGCAGGATCTTCTAGCTTTCAGAATCTGTGTTGAAAGATCAGCTGTTATCCTGAATGGTTTACCACTAAATGTAATCTGCTTCCTTTATCTTGTAGCTTTTAAAATTCTCTCCTTTTTCTGTATGTTGGGCATCTTCATTATAATATGTCTAGGTGTGGATCTCTTATGATTTTGCACATTTGGCATCCTGTAAGCTTCTAGGATTTGCGATTTTGTCTCATTCTGCAAGTCTGGGAAGTTTTCTCCTATATTTCATTGAATATATTGCTCATTCCTTTTGTTTGGACCTCTATACCTTCCTGTATCCCAATGACTCTTAAGTTTGGTCTTTTTATGTTATCCCATATTTCTTGGATGTTCTGCTCATGGTTTCTTAAAAGTCTTGCTGAGCTGTCTGTGTTCTTTTCAAGTTGAAATAATTTGTCTTCATTGTCTGATGTTCTATCTTCTAAGTGTTCTACTCTGCTGGTAGTATTCTCAATTGAGTTTTTAAGTTGGTTTATTGATTCCTGCATTCCTACGATTTCTGTTTGTTTGATTTTATAATCTTTATCTCCCTGTATAGTTGATCTTATGCTTCTTGGATTTTTTTTATGTAATTCATTATCAAGGTGATCTTTCATTGTCTGATTTTGCTCTCTAATGTCTTCCTTGAGACTCCAGATCATCTGAAGCATGTATATCCTGAGTTCTTTATCTGACATTCCATCTGCTGCAGATATTACCTCTTCTAACGTTGACTTTACCTGCATTGCTTATGGTCCTTTCTTTCCTTGTCTTTTCATACTGTTCATATTTCTTTCTGCTTGGTGAAACTGTTGTGTTATTGAATTTTTCCCCTATATATTTATATTGCTCTTGTATAGTTTCAAAGTCTCCCTCGCAGGCACGGGTGGTGGCTCTGCCCCTCCTACAATTGGGACAATGTGCCTACCACACCAGCAGGCTGCTGGGCCTGTTCTGTAAGTCAGTAGCTGGTCCGCCTACCTTGAAGGTGCGAGCAGCAGCTCTGCCCCTCTGCAGGCACTGGGCCTGTTCTGCCAGTGGGTCGCAAGTCGGGCTACTTTGCAGGCGTGGGCGGCAGCTTTGACCATCCGCGGGCCACTGGGTCTGTTTTGTCTGTCCCTTGCATGTCTGTCTACCTTGCAGGCGCCTGTGGCTGCTCCGCCCCTCCCCCAACCGGGACGATGTGTATACCATGCTGGCGGGCCATAGGCCTGGTCTGTCGGTGGTTGCAGGTCCACCTACCTTGCAGGCGCAGAGGGCGTCTCTGCCCCTCCGCAGATTGCTGGGCCTGTCCTTCTGTGGGTCACAGGTCTGCCTACCTTGCAGGCCCGGCGGCATTGCCCCTCCCACAACCAGGGCGATGTGTTTTCCACGGTGGCGGGCCACTGGTCCTGTTCAGCTGGTGGGTCGCAGGTCCGCCTACCTTGAAGGAGAGATTGGCAGATCTGCCCCTCCCTCTCTCAATGTGTTTTTAAAGTTGACAAATATGTGAATTCCTGTCTCCCTTTCTCTGTAGCATATTCAGCACATGTATTTTTATATGCACATATAGAATCCTACCTGGTATCACACGTACATTTTTGTGAGGTTGCTGACTTGGCAGATACAAATTATGAGAAGAGATCACTCCTCGTAAACGATGTTGTAACTGAAAATTTAAGCTATGGGTGAGCTTCCTAGTTAAACAATATTACACATAAATCCACGCTCAGTAAAATGAAGATTTTTGGATCTGTGGATGATATATATTTCATGAAGAATTTCAATTGGCATATATATTGCTACTTTTTAATGTCTGTTTTGTGTGTGTGTGTGTGTGTGTGTGTGTGTATACACACTCTTGTATATATATATATATATATATATATATATATATATATATATATGTATATATGCACACTCTCCATATATTTCAAAATATGAAATAGATGTGTCTTATGTACAGTCCCAAAATTCATTCATGTTCATGTATGTGGAATTATAATCAAATTTTCACAAGATTATTCTCAGAAATATTCATCCACCTGAAGTACATATTTGTTTCTTAGGACTGAAAACTAAATTCAGTGAATGGTGCATTCAAATCCTAATATTTCTACATTAACTGACTCAGTTTAACATCAATGCAAGAAGATTCCTATGGGACATGATGTTTATTTTGACGTTCATTTTTACTCAACACTGGTACATTACTATTCCTTCAGTTAATGCACATTAGAGGATATGTATTTCATCTACAATTTCACAAATTTATACGCATTTGTTTCACTTTCAGTCACTTCCTGCTTCAGAACACATGTATTTCTCCAGGTTTCTTGACTGGTCTTTTTATGAGACTTTTTTCCAAAAAAAATATTTTCAATTTCCATAATCAATTTTAAGCAAAACTCACACACTCTTCATGATAAACCATAATCTTCATATTACCATTAGATGTAAAACGGGTTGGAATGAATGGTTGTATATCAATATAAGATTTCCTTTTTATTTTCACATTTCAATTCAATCCATTATTTGAAGTTGGAACCAGTTATATTATTTATTCACAGTATGGTCTATACATGCATATTCTCCATATTCAAAGACAAAGAGTACACCTGTTTGTACCCCGAATACTAATTTATACATCTTCAAAATATTGCTCCCAGAAATGGTGGAAGAAATACTCAGGTCACCTTATCTACATATACATTGTATCACAGTAATATTCTGGACACAAAAAGCAAAAGTCACACTTATGATTGTACCAAAGCCTAAATGGAAACTGAACATGGATTCCTAAAAACATCCAGGTCCAGTTTGCCTAATAGTCTCAAATATCAATCCTATTGGTGACTACGTATTTGTTTCTTCCTAAAATTATATATTCAACCTAAATGCAGTTAATAATGTCTAATCCTATCACTCACTCTATACTTTGCCTGATTTCCTAATGTCTCTATTGATGTCTGTTTTCCTAAATATTTTCCCCAGTTCACCATGTGAGTGACTCTTCACATGTGATGATATTTACTTTCACTCTCTAAGCGAAAACCTATTGATAAAGAATTTTTGGTCCAAATCCTGTACTCACTCTTCTTCTGAAAGCTACTGACTATCTTCCTAATCTTACTGAGTTTCCCTGTTTGAGTGGAAGTTCTCTTTTCCATTCAATCATCCAAGGTACAAGGTCCTATGCCATTGATTATCGATTTATCTGAGACATATATGCGGAACATAATTCAAAGCTAAGTATCACAATCAACAGCTCAATGCCCTTCTGAGCTTCAAATCTTACCTAGATTTCTGTTTTCATACTTATATTTTATGTCTATGTTTTAATAAATATCACAGGTTCCCAATACCATTACTCATCCAGCAGAATGATTCCTAACCCAAATCAAACATGTTATTAAACCCTAAACATACACTGTTCCCACAATCTCACTTAACAAAAGACCAGGGACAGTGTTGGTCTTACAATACAGGAATGTAGGGGATATTCCATATGCTGAAAAACTCAAAGGTCCATGCAGATGTGATCCCTGGAGAAGATATAGGCAGCTATGAAGGACCTTAAAGAGCAAAACTCATCTTCCATTGCAAACAACCTGGTCAGGATGAAGGGTTGTATCTTAATGAGCCTCTCTGTTCTCAATGTAGAGAAAATGGACGAAACCAGGCCTGTGTGGAGAGCTGTTCCTGGGTGCCTATGGTTGATTCACCATTCTAACTTGTGAAAGTGTCACAGGAAGTAGGGGCAGCCTCTATCTCATGGGACCCTTGGAAGCAACTGTTAGGACAAAGTGATTGCCAAGGCAGTGTCCTCATTCACTACCTGAAGTAAGTGATCTCACCTCTCTTCCTTGGTGATGGAACTCTCTGAACTTGTGTGCAGAAGCCAGGCAACCAGAGCCAGTCCCAGTCCCAGTCCCATTGAGGTCACTTGTTTGGATTTACCAAGGACAGAATCAGTGTTTCCTGGAACCTACTGATGTGAGGATGGCCAAATGCCAGGAGAGCTTTGTAGAGGGGCCTTTCCTGAGGAAAAGGTACTTTCCCATTTCTGGCTCCTGACAACGTCACAGATTTGGCCAAGGAGACCATATCTGAGACAGGACAGGCCATTTGGGGGTACATAGTATGGCCTACCAGTCAGACGACACTCAGGATAGTCACAGAATTACTTGGGGGAAGGAGGTGTCTTTGTGGGTGTGGGAGTGAGTTTGTGGTTTTTTCTCATGTTCTGAGAATAAGTAGGAAAGGCAGTTTGTTGGGTTTGGAGTGGACTGTGTCTAGTAATTCCTTTGACAATGTGAGTGTTTCTATGTCTGTGTAACTCTCTGTGTCCGTGGTTGTATTCATTAGAAAAGAGAATTCATCTATGGATGTGTCCTGTCTAGTAGAAAGAATTCCAGCATTTATCCTGCCTAATTTATGAATGGACTGTGACTTGCCTTATCAATGGGCAACACGTACTATCTTCCTAAGTTCCTGTTTTCTTTCTGAATCTGGCCACTCTCCAGAGTAGGCTCATGGTTTTTTGTCCAAGTTATGTACCACCTCCAACCTCTGTGACATGGCCATGTATTCTATAGCTGAAAGGAAAGGGAGCATCTCAGAAAACTCAGATATCAGTGTGACAAGGAAAGTCTCAGTGGAGAAAACCGGCTTTGGGCCTTTTGCTTCCCTATTCCTCTGTTGCCCTGAATGTCAGGAAGGTCTTTGCCTCAGGCCACCCCTTTGTGAATCCTGAAGAAAACAGTTTTCAAATGGAAATGAATGGGCATCACCTGTGGCTGTTTGCTAAAATGCTTTGAGAGATATGTGTGTGAATCAGCCTCTTGGCCGTGTGTGAGGCTGTGTCTTAGATATTCAGCGCCTAATGGATCTTAAGAAAGATCCCATGTGTTCATCCAAAATCAAAATGTCTAAAAAATCAGTCATTGTAGATGAAGTTTATTGCCTTTCTCTGTTAGGTTCCTGACCTCCAACAAGTGAATTTGGGGATCCTTTGAATTAATCGAGTTCTTCAAAGCCCTGCAGAGGCTAGCCCATATGTGCTTGGGTTTTCTAATGAATCCAAATCACATAAAGAATCTATACATGACAGTCAGTAGGCCTCAAATTGGAGAAGCAGAGCAGTATTAGTGGCAGGCCTATTAAATCACTCCTTGTTTACAGGAAGGGTGTCCAGGTCACACTGACTTTAGGCAAATGAGGGCAAGGGAGATTATTTCAGACTCTGTCTTGTGCTTTACCCCTCATGGAAACCTCCAGCCAGAGGTAATGATGAGTGTCTATATGGAAGAAGATGAGGGCAATGTGGGAGTGTTTTGGATTTAATTGTGGTCATTTATTTGGCTGTTGGAAGATAAGACTGGGTCCAACTGGGCTTTAACTCGGGTTTGATTCACCTTAGAGACTGAGTTCTGGAACTGACCTCAGAGAAGTATTGACATGAATTGTGTTGGGATTTTAGGAGGCCACGCATTAGACTTGCCCTTGGAAACTGAGATCTAAGCCCAGGGTGGCTTTCCACAAAGCACTGAGAATGTCAGCCAGGATATACCCGGATTTTATTCTGAAAGACTTGGCAGGCATATTTGAGAGTCAAAACACCCATGGACCTCACATTGTAGACCTCAATGGGCCTGGCCTCATGTGACCTTTAGGCCACTCTTTGGGAAGCATTGCCTGTGAGAGTTCTCCAGATCTTTCATTGAAATGAGCTTCCACAACATTTAATGGTTCATGAATGAATTGAAACCCACTGTGGCTCCAAATTCCTTTTGAAAAATGGCTAGATAAATACCATGAAATTTTTTAAATTCCCATGACCAGGTGGCACTGGAGAACAGTTAGATCTCCTGATGCTCATCATGAGTGTACCAGACTGGGCCTTGATTTACTGGGTTTCATGAAAATGGCATAGAACAGAGATGCCAGTAAGTTGGAACCTTCTGAGTAGTGCACCTTGAGCAGTTGTGGGCAGGTGTGTGACAAAACATCTGTGGTGGGGCCATGTGGATCTGCCATTGGCTTCCAAATAGCATGTGATTGACTTGCAGCAGCCAGCAGACCCATTTATGTAAAGGCACCTTGTTATATAGAGAGGTTTCAGGGCAATGTTCAGAATTGGGTTGCAATGGAAAAGGGGACAATGTAGCAAGCAATGAGTGATAGAAGCCTGGATGGTGCATTCTCCTGCAGACTCTAACCCACCACAAGTGACAGAACTCCCTGCAGCACTGTGTCCCAGTTGAACTCCTTGTATTTTGTAAAGCAAATATCAAACTCACTGTGCAGCAGCAAGTAACACCACGAAAAGTGGAGGATGACCAAATGTCTTCACAGCGACACGGGGAGACACTAAGCCCCCAGTGGCCACAGTTTACCTACAAAGAGAGAATTCAGCACTGCTGCCCCATGTTCATTGGAAAATAAGAAAACATGTCGTCCAGGTCACATAGATGCAGACCCATCTTTGATGGTCTCACTAGAAAGAAAGCTAAAACTTCTGACAACAACTTATATTTCAAGTGCCCAATCTCACATGCAGTTTCTCAAACAGTCTTTAGGCCAGAAGAGCTCCATGTTGGTGTTGTGTTTACCATGTCCCTTGCTTTTGGAAACTCCTCTACCATCTCGAAGTTTGTGAACTCCTGAGCATTTTCCATTCCAGACATGTATTCACAAATTTTCTAACTCTTCTCCTCTAATTGTGTCTTACTTGGAGCGAAGGTAATGTCAAGGCATTGTTCTGGATCAGAGTGGGAAGTTTTGGGTTGCACATATTTGCACACACATTTGATACAATTTCCAATTTTCCATTCAAAATACAGAATCCCTGACACTATCCCATACCCTACTTGACTCTGGCTACTAATCCTAATATGATGGAGAAAAATAACACAAACAGAATATAAATACAAGCAGTTCAAAGGAGGCATGATGTATATTTGGACTTGCCTTTTACATGATAAAGTTTATGTGTTATAAATCAAGTCAATTTTTAATTAAATAGTTCTCCATGTGTTTTTAAAGTTCAAAATATGTGTATTACTGACTCCCTTTCTCTGTAGCCTATTCAACATATGTATTTTTATATGCACATACCGAAAGCTACCTGGTATCACACCTACATTTTTGTGAGGTGGCTTCCTCAGCAAATACAAATTGTGAGAAGAGATCACTCCTCCTAAACGCTTTGGAACTGAATATTCAACCTATGGGTGAGCTTCCTAGTTGAACAAAATTATACATAAATCCATATTCTGTAAAATATATATTTTTGCATTTGTGGATGATATATATTTCATGATGAATTTCGATTGGCCATATATTATTACATTTTAAAGTCTGTGTGTGTGTTTTGTGTGTGTGTGTGTGTGTGTGTGTGTGTGTATATATATATATATATATATATATATATATATATATATATAGCCTCCATATTTTTCAAAATATGAAATATTTGTGTCTTATTTAGAGTCCCAAAATTTATTCATGTTCATGTATGTGGATTTATAATAAAATTTTCACAAGATTATTCTCAGAAATATTCATCCACCTGAAGTACATATTTGTTTCCTGGTACTGAAAACTAACTACAGTGATTGGTGCCTTCAAATCCTAATATTTCTACAGTAACTGAACCAGTTTATCATCAATGCATGTAGAATTCTATTGGACGTGATGTGTATTTTGACGTTCGTTTTTATTCCACACTGGTACATTACTCTTTCTTAAGTTTATGGACATCATAGGGCATATATTTCATCAACAATTTCGCAAATTTATAGGCATTTGTTTCACTTTCAATCGCTTCCTGCTTCAGAACACATGTATTCCTCCAGGTTTCTTGACTGGTCTTTTCATGAGACTTCTTTCCAAACAAATTATTTTCGATTTTCATAATCAATTTGAAGCAAAGTCACACACTTTTCATGTTAAACCAAAATCCTCATATTTCCATTAGATGTATAATGGGTTGGAATGAATGATTGTATATTAATATAAGATTTCTTATTTGTTTTCAAATTTATTTCAATCTATTATTTCAAGTTGAAACCAGTTTTATTATTTATTCACAGTATGGTCTATTCATGCATTTCCTCTGTATTCATAGACACAGGGTGCACCTTTTTGTAGCCCCAATACAAATTTATACATCTTCAAAATATTGCTTCCAGAAATGGTGGAAGAAATACTCATGTCACCTGATCTACATATACATTTCATCACAGTAATATTCTAGACACAAAATTCAAAGGTCACACTTATGATTCTACCAAATCCTAAATAGAAAGTGAACATGGATTACTAAAAACATCCATGTCCAGGGTGCCTTATGCTCTCAAATGTCAATCCGATTGGTGACTACATATTTGTTTCTTCCTAAGATTATATGTTCAACCTCAACCCTGTTGAAAATATCTAATCCTATCACTCACTTTATACTTTGCCTGATTTCCTAATGTCTCTATTGATATCTGCATTCCTACATATTTTCCCCACTTCATCATTGTTAGAGACCCTTCACATGTGCTGTTATTGAAATTCACTCTCTAACCGAAACCCTATTGCTAAATAACTTTTGGTCCAAATCCTATACTCATTGTTCTTCCGATACTTACCGTCTATCTTCCTGATCCTACTGACTATCTCTGTTTGAGGGGATGTTCTCTTCTACATTCAATCATCCAAGGTACAAGTTCCTATGCCATTGTATATCAATTTATCTGAGATACCTGTGCAGAACGTAATTCAAGCTAAGTAATCCAATCAAGGACCCAATGACTTTCTGGACTTCAAATCTTACCTGGATTTCTGTTTTCATACTTATATTTCACCTATATATTCTTGTAAGTATTTCAGTTACCCAATACCATTATACATCCCGTAGAATGATTCCTAACCCAAATCGAAATGGTTATTAAGCATAACCATACACTGTTCCCTCAATATAACATTACAGAAGAGCTGGAACAGAGTTGGTCTTACAATGCAGGGATGGAGGGGTTCTTCCACCTACTTAGAACCTCAATGGTCCATGCAGAAATTATCCCTGGAAAACATGTAGGCAGGTATGAAGGACCTGAGAGAGCAAAGGTCATCTTCCATGGCAAACAGCCTGGTCAGGATGAAGGGTTGTGTCTGAATCAGCCTCTCTCTTCTTAATGTAGAGAAGATGGACCAAACCAAGCCTGTGTGGAGAGCTGTTCCTGGGTGACTATGGTTGATATACCATTCTAACTTGTAAAAATGTCACAGGAATTGGGGCAGCATCCATCTCATGGGACCCTTGGAAGCAACTGTTAGGGCAAAGTAGTTGCCAAGGCAGTGACCTCATTCAGTTCCTGAAAAAAGTGACCTCACCTCACTTCCTTTGTAGTGGAACTCTCTTAACTTGGGAACCAGGAAGCTTGGCCCCCAGAGCCAGTGCCAGTCCCAGTTGGCACACTTGATTGGATTTAACAAGGACAGAGTCAGTCTTTATTGGTACCAACTGATGTGAGGATGGCCAAATGCCAGGAAAGCTATGAAGACAGGTGTTTCCTGAGAAAGCAGGTAGTTGTTCTGGCAAAGACACCAAATCTGAGAAAGTACAGGCCATTTCGGGGGAACATGGTATGGTCCACCAGTAAGAGGAAACTCCGGATAATCAAAGACCTACTTCTGGGAAGGAGGTGCTTTGTGGGTGTGGGCGTGAGTTTGTGGTTTTGTCTCATGTTCTGAGAATAGGTAGGGATGGTGGATTGTTTGTTTTTGAGTGGATTGTTTCTAGAAAGTCGTTTGACATGGCGAGGGTTTCTAAAAGTGTATCCCACTGTGTCCGTGGTTGTTGACATTTGAAAAGAGAATGCATCAATGGAAGTGCCCTGTCTAGTAGAAAGCTACCCAGCATTCATCCTGCGCAATTGGTGAATGGACTGCAGCTTGCCTTATGAATGGACAACACCTATATCTTCCTAAGCTCCAGTTTTTTTCCTGAATTCTGGCCACTCTCCAGAATAGTCTCATGGTTTGGTGTCCAAGATATGTACCGCCTCCAAGCTTTGTTACATGGCCATGTACTGGATAGCTGAAGGCAATGGGAGCATCTCAGAAAACTCAGATATCAGTGTGACCAGTAAAGTCTCGGTGGAGAAACCCTGCTTTGGGCCTTTTGCTAACCTATTGTTCTGTTGCCCTGAATGTCAGGAATTTCTTTGCCTCAGGCAACCCCTTTGTAAAGCCTGAAGAAAACAGTTTTCAAATGAAAATGAATGGGCATCACCTGTGGCTGTTTGCTTAATTGCTTCAAAAGGGATGTGTCTGAATCAGCCCCTTGGCCCTATGTGAGGCTGGGGCTTAGATTCTCGGCACCTGACGGATCTACAGAAAGATCCCATCTCTGAATCCAAAACCAAAATGGCCATAAGAGCAGTCAATGTGGATGAAGTCTCTTGCCTTCCTCTGTAAGTCCTGACCTCTATCAAGTGAGAATAGATATCATTTGGGTCAAATGAGTTTTTCAAAGCCCTGAAGAGGCTAATGCATAGGTGCTTGGATTTTCTCATGACTCCAATTCACACAAAGAATTTATACTCAACAATCAGTAACAGTCAAAATGGAGAAGCAGAGCAGTATTAAGGGCAGGCCTATTTGATCACTCCTGGTTCACAGGAAGGGTGTCCAGGCCACCCTGACTTTAGGCAATTGAGGGGTAAGTGAGCTTATTTTGGACACTGTCTTGGGCTGCATCCCTCATGAAAACCTGCAGCAAGAGGTTATGATGAGTGTCTCTATGGCAGAAGATGAGGGTCATGTGGGAGTGTTTTGGTTTCAATTGCGGTCATTTGTGTGGCAGTGGAATAGGCCACTAATGAGATTCGCCCTTCTAAACTGAGATCTAGCTCACTCCTTGGGAAAAATTGCCTGTGAGAGTTCTCCAGATCTTTTATTGAAATGAGCTTCCTCACCATTTAATGGTTCCTGAATGAATTGAAACCCACAGTGCTTCCAACTTCATCCTTGAAAAGTGGCTACATAAATACCATGAAATTTTTGCCATTCCAATGACCAGGTGGCACTGGAGAACCTTTGATGTCCTTTTGCTCATCATGAGTGTACCAGATAGTGCCTTGATTGTCTGGGTTTCATGAAAATGGTGTAGAACCGAAATGCCAGTAACTTGTAGCCTACTGAATAGTGGTGTGTGTGCAGGTGGTGTGCAGGTGTGTGATAAAACATCTCTTGTGGGGCCATGTGGATCTGCCATTACTTCCAAAGGGCTTGAGACTGACATGGTGCATCCAGCAGAACCTTATATGTCTGAAACCTCTCCATGTAAAGGCATCTTTTTATATGGAGATTTTCAGGGCAATGTTCAGAATCAGGTTGCTATGATCAAGGGGGCAATCTATGTGGGATAGAATCCTGGTTGGTGAATTCTCCTGCAGACCCTGACCCACCATACATGACAGAACTCCCTCCAGCACTGGGTCTCAGTTGAACTCATTTTATTTAGTGAAACAAATACCAAACTCCCAGTGCAGCAGCAAGAAACACCATGAAAAGTGGAGGATGACCAAATGGCTTCACAGTCCACACGGGGAGACACTTAGCCTTCAGTGGCCACAGTTTACCGACAAAGAGTGAATTCAGCACTGCCGCCTCATGTCTTTTGGAAAATAAGAAACCATGTTCTCCAGGTTACATAGATGCAGACACAGCTTTGATGCTTTCACTAGAAATGAAGCTAAAGCTCCTGACAAAAACATATATTTCAAGGATCTTGTAGCTTTCAGAGTCTGTCTTGAAATATCAGCTGTTATCCTGATTGCTTTACCCCTAAATATAATCTGCTTCCTTTCAATTGTAGCTTTTAAAATTCTCTCTTTATTCTGTACTTTGGGTATCTTCATTATAATGCGTCTAGGTGTGGATCTCTTATGATTTTGCACATTCGGCGTCCTGTTGGCTTCTAGGACTTGGGAGTCTGTCTCATTCTTCAAGTCTGGGAAGTTTTCTCGTATTATTTCATTAAATACATTGCTCATTCTTTTGGTTTGGACCTCTATACCTTCCTGTATCCCAATGACTCTTAAGTTTGGTCTCTTTATGTTATCCCATATTTCTCAGATGTTCTGTTCATGGTTTCTTAACAGTCTTGCTGAGCTGTCTATGTTCTTTTCAAGTTGAAATACTTTGTCTTCATTGTCTGATGTTCTATCTTCTAAGTGTTCTACTCTGATGGAAGTGTTCTCAATTGAGTTTTTAAGTTGTTTTATTGCTTCCTGCATTTCTAGGATTTCTGTTTGTCATTTTTTACAACTTCTATCTCCCTGTATAATTGATCTTTTGCTTCTTGGATTTGTTTGTGTAATTCATTGTCGAAGTGATCTTTCATTGTCTGATTTTGCTGTCTAATGTCTTCCTTGAGACTCCAGATTATCTGAAGCATGTATATCCTGAGTTTTTTATCTGACATTCCATCTGCTGCAGCTATTACCTCTTCTAAAGTTGTGTTGACCTGCATTGCTTGTGGTCATTTTTTCTTTGTCTTTTCATACGGCTCGCGTTTCTTTCTGCTTGGTGAAACTGTTGTGATTTTGAAATTTTCCCCCTATATATTTATATTGCTCTTGTATATTTGAAAAGTCTTCCTTGCAGGGGCGGGGGGTGGCTATTGTGCTCTTCCAATTGGGGTGATCTATCTACCATGCTGATGGGCCGCTGGGCCTGTTCTCCTGATCGGTTGCAGGTCTGCCTACCCTGCAGGCGCAGGAAGCGGCTCTGCTAAGCCCCTCCTCTAATTGGTGTGACGTGTGTACCACACCCATGGACCCCTGGGGTGTTCTGCCAGTCGGTCTCAGGTCTGCCTACCTTAGAGGCACGGACAGCGGCTCTGCTCTGCCCCTACTCCAATTGGGGTGACGTGACTACCACGCCGGCGGGTGGGTGGGCCTGTTCTGCCGTCGGTCGCAGGTCTGCCTACCTTACGGGCATGGGGGATGGATCTGCTCTGCCCCTAGTCCAAATGGGGTGAAGTGTCTGCCGCGCTGGCAGGCCGCTGGGCCTCTTCTGCTGGTCGGGTGCAGATTTGTCTACCTTGAGGGCGTGGGTGGTGGCTCTGCTCTGCCGCTACTCCAATTGGGGTGTCGTGACTACGAAGCCGGCAGGTTGCTGGGCCTGTTCCGGGCACCATGGGCAAAGACTCTGCTCTGCCCCTACTCCTATTGGGGTTATGTGACTACCATGCCGGTGGGCCACTTGGATTGTACTAGGTGCTGGAGAAGGCTCTGCTCTGCAATTACTCCAATTGAGGTGACGTGACTACAATGCCTGCTGGTCGCTAGGCCTGTTCTGGGCACCTGTGGCGGCTCTGCTCTGCCTCTATTCCAATTGGGGTGAAGTGAGTATCATGCAGGTGTGTCGCTGGGCCTGTTCCAGGCATGGGCAGTGGCTCTGCTCTGCCCCTCTGGCTTGATGACAAAGTGAGAGAGACTCGGGTGTTTCTGACTCACTTTCTTTACCAGGAGACCAATTGTTTCTGTCACCGCTGGTATTAATGAAGTTATCTCCTCTGCTGCTTTCTGATGACATCAGATCTCTGCCATGTTGGTATCCCATGCAAAAGGCAGCATTTCGTTCCCTTTGCTGGGTGACCAAAGCAATGGGTGAGTCCTGACTTGCCCTCACAAGCCTCATCTCAATCCTGTTGCCACTGCCTATGAAGGCTCGGTTGATATTTACCTCCACATTATTCAGCAAGACCCACACCGGGAAGCAGTTTCCACGGGTTCTTGAGCCCTGGGCCAGATCAGTTCAGGGAGGCCAAATTTGGCCGCTCTGGGCTCAGTGTATGTTCTAATAGGAGCAGGCTCCAAGACGCAGTTTCTGCGGGTTCTTTAGCACTGAGCCTGAGTAATTTGTCTGCGAAGCAAAGGTGAATGGAATCCTGAAATTACCTGTTCTATAGCTGAATGAGCTGCGATCAGTCGAAAACAGGGATGGTGACGTCAGCTCTTCAAGATGGTGGACGCTGGCTTCCTCTGTGGTCTGTCCGGTATGGAGAACGGAATTGGACCACATCCATCCCCGTCTCAATCCCAGAATTCAGCACTGAGCACAGTAATTGCATAGCGGGCAGGAGCCCATAGAATTCGCACCACTGTATATTTGCGATGCTATCTCGTCTTTTCCCAGTGCGCGCCACACACTCTAGCTGCAGGGCAATTTGCTGAATAAGCAGCATGACCCTCCGTGCGGGAAAATCACTCGCTTTTGAGCCCCCATAGCTGATCCTCGTGAGATGGATATATGTCCACTAGGTTTTGGAGCACACCAAATTTGCTGGAAATTCCGAAAAAGATAGGTTTTAGGCGTTCTAACTTGTCATTTTCCCGCACAGTGACGCGGTACATGGGGGTAATGCACTCCATTCGCCGCCATCATGTGATCCCCCAAAGTTAGTTTTCAGTACAAGGAAAAAAATATGTATTTCAGGTGGAGGAATATTTCTGAGAATAATCTTGTGAAAAGTTGATTATAAATCCACATACATGAATATGAATGAATTTAGGGAGGGTATAAAAAGAAAAATATACTAAATATTTTGAAAAATCTGCAGAGTGAATATATATATATATATATATATATATATATATATATATATATATATATACACACAGACACACACACACACACAGACATTAAAAAGTAGCATTATGTATGTGAATTGAAATTCACCATGAAATATATATCATCCACAGATCCAAAAATATTCATTTTAATGTACATGGATTCACGTTGTTTAACTAAAAAGCTCACCCATATGTTGAATTTTCAGTTCCAACAGCGTTAAGTAGGAGTGATCTCTTCTCACAATTTGTATCTGCCAAGCCAGCCACCTCACCAAATGTACGACTGATACCAGGTAGAATTCTGTATGTGCTTATAAAAATACATGTGATGAATAGGCTACAGAGAAAGGGAGACAGTTATTCACATATTTGTTAACTTTGAAAACACATGGAGAACTATTTCAATTAAAATTTGCTAGATTTATAACACCTACAATTTATCATACGAAAGGCAAGTCCAATTATACACCATGCCTCCTGTGAACCTCTTGTATTTGTATTCTGTTTGGGTTATTATTCTCCATCAAATTAGGATAAGAAGTCAAAGTCTAGTAGGGTATGTGTTAGTGTCAGGGATTCAGTATTTCGAATGGAAAATTGGAAAATGTATCCAATGTGTATGCAAATATGTGCTACACAAAAATCTTCCCACTCTCATTCAGAATAATGCCTTGACATTACCTTCGCCCTACATAAGACACAATTAGAGGAGAACATTTAGAAAATCTGTGAATACATATGTGGAATGGAAAATGCTCAGAAGTTCACAAATTTGGAGTTGGTAGAGGAGTTTCCAAAAGTAAGGGACAGGGTAATCACTCCAAAAACATGAAGTTCTGCCAGCCTAACATCTGAAGAAACTGCCTGTGAGGTTGGGCAATGAAATATATGCTGTTGTCAGAAGCATTAGCTTCATATGTAGTGAGACCATCAAATCTGGTTCTGCATCTATGTGACCTGGATGACATGGTTTCTTATTTTCCAATAAACATGAGGCAGCAGTGCTGAATTTTCTGTTTGTAGGTATACTGTGGCCACTGGATTCTAGGTGTCTCCCCGTGTGGACTGTAAATTCATTTGGTCATCCTCCACTTTCGTGGTGTTTCTTGCTGCTGCACTGGGAATTTGGTATTTGCTTCATTAAATACAAGGGTTCACCTGGGACACAGTGCTGAAGTGAGTTCTGTCAAGTGTGGTGTGTCGAGTTCTGCAGGAGAATGCACCAACCAGGCTTCTATCCCACATAACTTGCTCTATTGACCATAGCATCCTGATTCTGAACATTGCCCTTAATCCTCTCCATATAACAATATGCTTTTACATATAAGCTTCTACTGACTGCAAAATGTCAGTCACAATCCATTTGGAAGCCAATGGCAGATCCACATGCCCCCACCACAGATGTTTTATCACACACCTGCCAACCACTGCTCTAGAACAACTACTCAGCAAGATCCAACTTACTGGAATCTCTTTTCTACACCATTTTCATAAAACCCAGTCAATTAAGGCACTGTCATGTATACTCATGATCAGCAAGAGGACATCCAAATGTTCTTCAGTGCTACCCGGTCATGGGAATTTCAAAAACTTCATGATATTGATATAGCCAATTTTCAAGGATGAAGTTGGAGGCACTGTGGATTTCAATTCACTCAGAAACCATTAAATGAAAACTCTGGAGAATTCTTACAGGCAAGGCTTCCAAAAGTGGCCAAAAGTCAGATTAAGCCAGGCCCATTGAGGTCTACAATGTATGGTCCATGTGTGTTTTGACTCTCAAATATGGCTGTCAAGTCTTTAAGAATAATATCCTGTGTTATCCTGGCTGAGATTCCCTGTGCTCTGTGGAAAGTCAACTAGGGCCTAGATGTCACTTTCCAAGGGCAACTCTCATGCATGGCCATCTAAAATTCCAACACAATTCCTGGAAATAATTCTCTGAGATCAGTAAAAGAACTCAGTCTCTAAGGGGAATCACACCAGAGTGCAAGCCTAGGTGGACCCAGTGATCTCTTCCAACCGCCAGACAAATGTCCACAATTATAAGCAAAACACTCTCACATGGCCCTCATCTTCTTCCATATAGACACTCATTATATCCTCTGGCTGGAGGTTTCCATAAGGGACGCAGCCCACGACAGTGTCCAAAATAAGCTCCTTGCACCGCATTTGCCTAAAGTAAGGGTGGCCTGGACTCTCTTCCTGTGAACCAGGAGTGATCAAATAGGCCTACCTTTAATATTGCTTGGCTTCTCCAACTTGAGGCCTTCTAGCTTTGGGGTTTAGATTCTTTAAGTGAATTGGAGTCATGATAATCAAGCACCTATGGCCTAGCCTCTGCAGGGCTTTGAAGAACTCATTTGACCCAAAGAATCCCTATTCTCACTTGATGGATATCTGGAACCTACCAGAGGAAGGCAAGAGAGTTCATCAACAATATCTGATCTTTTTGCCATTTTGGTTTTGGATGCACGCATGGGATCTATCTTTAGATCCATCAGGTGATGAGAATCTAAGCCAAAGCCTCACACAGGGCCAACAGGCTGATTCAGACATATCCCAATCCTAAGCAATTAAGCAAAGAGCCACAAGTGATGCCCATTCATTTCCATTTGAAAACTGTTTTCTTCAGGGTTCACAAAGTGGTGGCTTGAGGCAAAAAACTTCCTGACATTCAACAGAACAATAGTTAAGCAAAAGGACCAAAGCAGGGTTTCTCCACTGAGACTTTCCTGGTCAACAGATATCTGAGATTTCTGAGATGCTAGCCATTTCCTTCAGCTATCCAGTACATAGCCATGTCACAGATCTTGGAGGTGGTACAAATCTTGGACACAAAACCATGATACTATTCTGGATAGTGGGCTGAATTGAGAGAGAAAACAGGAAATTAGGAAGCTTGTAGGTTTTGCCCATCCATAAGGCAAGCCAGAGTCCACTCATGAATTGGGCAGGATGAATGCTGGGAAGCTTTCTACTAGACAGGACACATCCATTGATGCATTGTCTTTTCTAATGTCTACAACAATGGACTCAGTGGGATACACACACATAGAAACACTCACCTTGTCAAAGGACTTAATTGAAATATTCCACACCATACCAAACAAACCGCCTTTCCTACCTATTCTCAGAAAATGATCCACTACCTGCTTTCTCAGGGAAAGCCCCTCTTCAGAGGTTTCCTGGCATTTGGCCATCCTCACATCTGTAGGTACCAAGAAAGACTGACTCTGTCCTTGGTAATTCCAAACATGTGAGACCACTGGGACTAGAACAGGGACTGTCTCTGGGTGCCTGGCTTCCTGGATCCCAAGTTCAGAGAGTTCCCTCACCAAGGAAGTGAGGTGAGATCACTTTCTTCAGGATCTGAATGATGTCACTGCCTTGGCAACCACTTTGTTGCTTCCAAAAGTACCATGAGGTGGAGGCTGCCCCGATTTTCATGTGGCACTTTCTCTAGTTAGAATGTTATATCAACCATAAGCACCCGGGAACAGCTTCCACACAGGACTGGTTTGGTCCATGTTCTATACATTAAGAAGAGAGAGAATGATTCAGACACAACCCTTCATCCTGACCAGGATGATTGCCATGGAAGTTGACTTTTGCTTTCTGAGGTACTTCATAGCTGCCTTCATCTTCACCAGGGATTATTTCTGCATGAACATTTGAGTTTCTCAGCAGGTGAAGATCCCCTAGATTCCTGTAGTTTAATACCCACACTGTTCCTGCTCTCCTGCAAAGTTAGTGTATGGTTAGGGTTAATAATATTTTCGATTTGGGTTAAGAATCATTCTGCAGGATGAATAATGGGATTGGGAACCTGTGATATTTATAAGAATATATAGGTGAAATATATGTATAAAAACGGGAATCTAAGAAAGATTTGAAGCCCAGAAGGGCATTGGGCCCTTGGTTTGGATACTTAGTGTTGAATAATGTTCTGTACAATTGTCTCAGTTAAATCGAAATACAATGGCATAGGACCTTGTACCTTGGATGATTGAATGTAGAAGAGAACATCCAGTCAAAAAGGGATAGTTGGTAGGATTAGGAAGATAGTCAGTAGGTTTAGGAAGAAGAGTGAGTATATGATTTGGAAAAAAAAGCTTCTTTAGCAATAGGGTTTCGTTTAGAGAGTGAATGTAAATGTCAGCACATGTGAAGAGTAAGCCAAAATGATGAACTGGGGAAAATATGTAGGAAAGCAGGTGTCAATAGAGACATTACTAAATCAGGCAAAGTATAAAGTGAGGGATAGGATTAGACATTTTCAACAGGCTTGAGTTTGAATATATAATCATAGGAAAAAACAAATATGTCGTCATGAATGGGAATGACATTTGAGAGCATTAGGCAACCTGGACATGGATGTTATTAGTTATCAACATTCACTTTCCTTTTAGGCTTTGGTACAATCATAAGTGTGATATTTTATTTTTTTGTTGTTCAGAATATTACTGTGATAAAATGTATATGTAGATCAGGTGACATGAGTATTTCTTTCACCATTTTTGGGAGCAATAATTTGAAGACGCATACATTAGTATTAGGGGCACAAAGAGATGTAACCTCTGTCTATGAATATAGAGATAATGCATGAATAGACCATACTATGAATAAATAACATAACTGATTCCACTTTAAATAATGGATTGAATTGACATGTGAAAATATATAAGAAATCTTATATTGATATACAATCATTCATTCCAACCAGTTATATATCTAATAGTAATATTAGGATTATGATTTATGATGAATGGTGTTTGAGTTTTGCTTTATAAGTGATGATGTTAAACGAAAGTAATGTGTTTGGAAAGAAGTATCATGAAAAGACCAGTCAAGAAACATGGAGGAATGCATGTGTTCTGAATCAGGAAGTGATTGATCGTGAAACAAATGCCTATAAATTTTCTAATTTGTGACTGAAATATATATCCTATGATGTGGATAAACTGATAACATAGTAACGTACAAGTGTTGAATAAAAATGAAAGTCAAAATACACATCATGTCCCCTAGGAATCTGCTTGCATTGATTTTAAACTGGCTAAGTAAATGTAGAAATAATAGGGTTTGTATGCACCATTCACTGAATTTAGTTTTCAGTAATAGGAAACAATATGTATTGCAGGTGGATGATTATTATGAGAATAATCTTGTGGAAAGTTGATTATAAATCCACAGATATGAATATGAATGAATTTAGGGAGTGTATAATAAGACACATATATTTCATATTTTGAAAAATCTGAAGAGTGTGTATATATAAATATAAATAAATAAATGAATATATATATATATATATATATATATATATATATATATATATATATGTATATATATATACAAACACGCACATGCACAGATATTAAAAAGTAGCAATACAGGAGATCCATTATTAAGGCAGGCATGGAGAAATCAAGTCTCTGATCTCTTCAGCTGCACGGGCATAGGAAGTCGTAAACTGTCTAAATGCTGTTTGCTCAGAATCACTAGGCAATGTTGACCTGTTGTGAATCTGGGGCGAACAGTCTGGGCCCCTCAGAACACACACAGAGCCCGGATTGGCTGCATTCAAGCTTAGATTCGTCTGGTTTTTGTAACTCAGCACTAACATTCCCGCTGAAATAACTGGTTGGGCTTTCTGAATTGACAGAGTTAAAAGACAACTGAGCCTTCATAGGCAGTGGCCACAGGATTGAAATGGGGCTTGGGAGAGATAGTCAGGACCCACCCATTGCATTGGTCACCCAGCAAAGGGAACGAACGGTCACCATTTTAATGTGATACCACCATGGCATAGAACTGACATTACAGGCGGAGGAGATAACTTCATTGAAACCAACGCGACAAGTGTGTAATCCCATTGCCATCTCTCTCAACACCACAGGGAAACCTCAAGGGCCCCTCCCAGCTCTCCCAGGAGCACGATAGCCAGACCTAGGGAAACAGGATTGCCTCGGGACTTGCGGCGTGGAATTCCCGGCTACCACTTCCACCAGTGCTGACAATTGAGGTCTTTTACACCACCTACCAGGGGCATGGCTCCCGGAAGACAAGAAAATTCGCTGGCGGTTCTCAGGACAAAGCTCTACAAACTTAGGGTCTGAGGGAGGCAAACAGGGAGAGTGTGCCCAGGCATTCATTAAAACAGGGCTACCAGGAGCAGAGGCCTGGCGTGTAACCAGTATTGTGGTGAGCATCAAAGGTGAGCGGGGCCTGGCTTGAGGAAGCACAAGAGAAGGCCCTAGGCACTCAGGATTGGAGACCCGCCGAGTCTGGGAGGAAGAGCTGCTGCACAGTGATTTGTTCCCACTTATTTAGAGGAGAAGCTTGGCCCAGTGCACACAGCTCCAACTACTGGAAGAGAAGTTAATTGAACTCTAGTACTGCATGTATTATTATTATTATATTATTTGTATGTTTTTCTTTTTCTTTCATTTTCATTTTTGTTGTTGTTCTTTAACTTTTTTAATGTTTTTTTATTTTTTTAATTTTTTATTTCATTATTATTATTATTATTTTAAATTTTAATTTTCATTTTTTAATTATCATTATTACTTAAAATTTTCTTTCTTTATTTTCTATTTTTTTCTTTTGTCTTTTCATTTCTTTTCAATTTTATTATACCCCCTTCCTTGAATTCTACCTGGCTACTCTCCTTCTCTTTAGTGACTTCTTCCCTTCCCTTCTAATATCTTTCCTTCCAAGCATCAAATAAATTTATAAGAGTAAGCAGTAACTCAGTAGTCAAACAGAACAAGAAGTAACATGAGCAGCATAAAAAAGCAAGGAAGAAAAAAAGTACAAACAATGAAGGACAGCCTAAATATTCAAGAGCATCTGGAGTCATCAAAAAAATGGTCATATAAAGAACTCAAGAAATACCTTAGACAGATGTAATGGAACATTAAAGAGGATACGAGACAACAAAAACAAACAGTGAAAGAACGCATTGAAAATGAATTACATAAACAGATAAAATAAGAAATTAAGCATCTTTATCAGGAGAAAGAGATTATTAGAAAAATCAAACAATAATTCTAGAAATGAAGGAAATGATAAACCAAATTAAAAACTCAATTGAGAGTATCACTAACAGAGTGGAGCAAGTAGAAGACAGAATGTCAGATAATGAAGACAAAATATATCATCTTGAAAAAACTCTATCCAAGAAAGAAATGCTGTAAAAAAATTATGAGAAAACATCCAAGAGATATGGGATAACATTAAAAAAACAAACTTATGAGTCATCCCGAAAGAGGAAGGTACAGAGATTCAAACCAAGGAAGTGAGTAACCTGCTGAATGAAATAATTAGAGAAAACTTTCCAAAAATAAAAATGGAAACAGATAAACAAATTGTAGATGCTTACAGGACACTGAGCACACAAAATCACAGTAGACCAATGCCAAGACACATTGTTATGAAGATATCCAATATACACAACAAAGAGAAAATATTAAAACCTACCAGAGAAAAGAGGCAGATTACAATCAGGGGTAAAACAAAAAGGTTAACAATGTTTTTTTTTTTATCACAGATGCTGGAAGTGAGAAGATCCTGGAACAACGTACTTCAAACACTGAAAGACGATGGATGCCAACCAAGAATTATGTATCCAGCAAAATTAAGCTTAATGTAAGACAACAAAATAAAAATATTTCATGATAAACAAAAGCTAAAAGAATTTGCAGCCAGAAAACCAGCATTGGAAAGCATCTTGAGCAAAACACTACACGAGGAAGAAATGAAAATCAACAATGTAAACCATCAGTGGGAAGTGCCTCAGTAATGACAGAGGGCGGGAAAAGCTAATCATGGAGAAACAAACTAATTTAAAAAAAAGATATAAGCAAACATGGGTGGCAGTACAAACCATATATTAATAGTAACTCTAAACATTAATGGCTTAAACTCTCCAATAAAGTGACATAGGCTTGTAACTTGAATTAAAAAAAACAAATCCAACAATATGTTGCCTCCAGGGGACACATCTGAATGGAAAAGACATACACAAGCTGAAGGTGAAAGATTGGGAAAATTTATACCATGCACACAGTCCTCGTAACCAAGCAGGGGTGGCCATCCTCCTATAGAATAAAATCGACCTCAAGACTAATTTAATCAAAAGGGATAAGGAAGGACATTATATACTGTTAAAAGAAACCATTCACCGACAAGACATAACAATTATCAATATTCACGCAGCAAATAATGGTGCTGTGACGTTCATTAAACAAATTCTCCTCAAGTTCAAGAATCAAATAGACCACAGTACAATAATTATGGGTGACTTCAACTCACGTCTCTCACCATTGGACAGATCCTCCAAACAAAAGTTGAATAAAGAAACTATAGAACTCAATATCACAATCAATACCTTAGACTTAAGTGACATATATAGAATATATCAACCATCATCAAGTGGATATACTTTTTTCTCAGCAGCACATGGATCCTTCTCAAAAATAGACCATATGTTTTGCCATAGGGCAACCCTCAGTAAATATAAAGGGGAGGAGATAATACCATGAATTTTTTGTGATCATAATGGAATGAAACTGGAAACCAATGATAAAAGAAAAAAGAAAAAATCATACATTACATGCAAAATGAACAATATGTTACTGAATGATCAATGGGTTACAGAAGACATAAAGGAGGAAATCAAAAAATTCTTAGAGATAAATGAAAATACAGACACAACATATCAGATTCTATGGGACAAAATGAAAGAAGTTTTAAGAGGTAAATTCATCTCCTGGAGGTCATTCCTCAAAAAAAGAAAGAAAAAAAAAACAACAAATAAATGAGCTCACACTTTATCTCAAAGCCCTAGAAAAGGAAGAGCAAAACAACAGCAAATGTAGCAGAAGGCAAGAAATAATTAAAATCAGAGCGAAATTGAAACAAAAGAAACTATTGAAAAAATTAACAAAACTAAAAGTTGGTTCTTCAAAAAGATAAATAAGATCGACAGACCCTTAGCCATGCTAATGAAGAGAAGAAGCGAGAGAACTCAAATTACTAACATACGGGATGAAAAAGGCAATATCACAACAGATGCAACATAAATACAGAAGAAAATTAGAAATTATTTGGAAACCTGTATTCCAATAAAATAAAAAATAGTGAAGACATCGATAAATTTCTTAAGTCATATGATTTGCCCACACTGAGTCATAAGGGAACACACAATTTAAACAGACCAATATCAATGGATGAAGTAGAAGAAGCAATCAAAAGACTACCAACCAAGAAAAGCCCAGGACCGGATGGGTATACAGCAGAGTATTACAAAACCTTTAAAGAAGAATTAATACCATTACTTTTCAAGTTATTCAGGAAATAGAAAAACTGGGAGCTCTGCCAAATTCGTTCTATGAGGACAACATCACCCTGATTCTGAAACCAGACAAAGACACCTCAAAGAAAGAAAACTACAGACAAATATCTCTGATGAACCTAGATGCAAAAATCCTCATTAAAATTCTGGCGAATTGGATACAAAGGCACATCAAAAAAATTGTGCACCATGATCAACTAGGATTCATCCCTGGGATGCAAGGCTGGTTCAATATATGGAAATTAATGAATGTTATTCACAACATCATTGGACTTAAAGATAAGAACCATATGATCATCTCGATAGAGGCAGAAAAAACATTCAACAAAGTAGAGCATTCCTTTATGTTCAAAACATTTTAAAAACTAGGGATAACAGGAACTTACCTCGACATTGTAAAAGCTATCTATGTTAAGCCTCAGGTTAGCATCATTCTGAATGGAGAAAAATTGAAGGCATTCCCTTTAAAATCTGGAACAAGACAGGGATGTCCTCTATCACCACTTCTATTCAATATAGTTCTCGAAAAACTGGCCAGAGCAATTAGAGAGATGAAAGACATTAAAGGCATAAAAATAGGAAAAGAAGAACTTAACTTATCACTATTTGCAGATGACATGATTCTATACATAGAAGACCCAAAAGGGTCTACAGAAAAAACTACTAGAACTAATAAATGAATGCAGCAATGTGGCAGGATAGAAAATCAACATGCATAAATCAAAGGCATTTCTGTATATTAGCGACAAAACTTCTGAAACAAAAATGAGTCAAAACACTGCATTCCCAATTTCCTCAAAATAATTAAATACTTGGGAATCAACCTAACAAAAGAGGTGAAAGATTTATATAATGCAAACTACAGAACCCTAAAAAGATAAATAGAATAAGATCTTAGAAGATGGAAAAATATACCCCGTTCATGGATAGGAAGAACTAACATCATCAATATGGCTATATTACCAAAAGTTCTCTACAGGTTTAATGCAATGCCAATCAAAATCCCAAAGGAATTTTTTGTAGAAATAGATAAAGCAATTATGAAATTCAAATGGAAAAATAAAAGACCCAGAATAGCAAAAGCAATTCTAAGCAGGAAGTGTGAATCAGGCAGTATAGCAATACCAGATTTCAAACTCTATTACAGAGCAATTATAATAAAAACAGCATGGTACTGGTAGCAAAACAGGCGGGTGGACCAATGGTACAGAATGGAGGACACAGAGACTAATCCAAAAAGCTACAACTATCTTATATTTGATAAAAGAGCTAATGGCCTGCAATGGAGGAAGGATGGCATCTTCATCAAATGGTGTTGGGTAAACTGGAAATCCATATGCATCAAAATGAAACTGAATCCCCTCCTCTCGCCCTGCACAAAAGTTAACTCAAAGTGGATCAAGAAGCTAGATTCAAATCAGAGTCTCTGCGTCTGATAGAAGAAAATGTTGGCTCAGATCTACATATTGTGTGGTCAGGCTCCAAATTCCTTAATAGGACACCCATAGAACAAGAGTTAATAACAAGAATCAAGAAATGGGACTTACTTAAACTGAATTTTTTTTTCTCAGAAAGAGAAACAATAAGAGAGGTAAATATGGAGCCTACATCATGGGAACAAATTTTTAGTCCTCACCCTTCACATGGAGCCCTAATATCTAGAGTATACAAAGTATACAAAGAACTCAGAAAATTAGACAATAATATAACCAATAACCCAATGGGCCAAGGACCTGAACAGAAACTTCTCAGAGGAGGACATAGAATCAATTAACAAGTACATGAAAAAATGCTCTCCATTTCTAGCAGTAAGAGAAATGCAAATAAAAACCACCCTAAAATACCATCTCAAACCAGTGAGATTGGCAGCCATAATGAAGTCAAACAACAACAAATGCTGGCGAGGATGTGAGGAAAAGGGTACTCTTGTACATTGCTCGTGGGACTGAAACTGGTGCAGCCAATTTGGAAAGGAGTATGGAGACTCCTGTGAAAGCTTGGAATGGAAGCACCATTTGACCCAGCTATTGCCCTTCTTGGACTATTCCCTGAAGACCTTAAAAGAGCATACTACAGTGATACTGCCACATCGATTTTCATAGCAGCACAATTCACAATTGCTACACTGTGGAACCAACCCAGATGTCCTTCAATAGATGAATGGATAAAAAAAAAAGTGACCTTTGTATACTATGGAGGATTACGCAGCACTAAAATATGACAAAATCATGGAATTTGCAGGGAAATGCATGGCAATAGAGAAGATTATGCTTAGTGAAGCTAGCCAATCCCTAAAAAACAAATACCAAATATCTTCTTTGATATAATGAGAGCAACTAAGAACAGAGCAGGGAGGAAGAGCATGAAGAAAAGATTAACATTAAGCAGAAACATGAGGTGGGAGGGAAAGGGAGAGAAGAGGGAAATTGCATGGTAATGGAGAGAGACCCTTATTGTTACACAAAGTTACATATAAGAGGTTGTGGGAAAATAAACAACGAGAGAAATGAATTAGAGTAGGTATGGTAGAGAGAAAAGATGGGAAGAGAAGGGAGGGGGTATAGTAGAGTATAGGAAAGGTAGCAGAATACAACATTAACTAATAGGGCATTATGTAAAAATATGGATGTGTAACTGATGTGATTCTGCAATCTGTATTTGGAGTAAAAATGGGAGTTCATAACCCACTTGAATCTAATGTATGAAATATGATATGTCAAGAGCTTTGAAATGTTTTGAGCAACCAATAAAAAAAGTAGTGATATATATGCCAATAGAAATTTATCATGAAATATATATAATCAACAGATTGAAAAAATATTAATTTTACTGAACATGAAATTATGAATAATGTTATTCAACTAGGAAGCTCACCCATAGGTTGAATTTTCAGTTCCAACAACGTTTAGGAGGAGTGATCTCTTCTCTCAATTTGCATCTGCAAATTCAGCCACCTCACAACTGTATACGAGTGATATCAGGTAGGATTCTATATGTGCATATAAAAATACATGTGCTGAATAGGCTACAGAGAAAGGGAGACAGGGATTCATATATTTGTTAATTTTAAAAACACATGTAGAACTATTTCAACAAAAAATTGACTAGATTTATAACTCCTACAAAATATAATGCAAAAGGCAATTCCAACTATACACCATGCCTCCTCTGAACTGCTTGTATTTCTATTCTTTTTGGGTTATTTTTCACCATCATATTAGGATCATTATTCAGAGTCTAGTAGGGTATGGGTTAGTGTCAGGGATTCAGTATTTCAAAATAAAAATTGAAAAATGAATCCAGTGTGTGTGTAAATATGTGCTACACAAAAATCTTCCCACTCACATCCAGAACAATGCCTTGACATTACCTTCACCCAAGTAAGACACAATTATAGTAGAAAAGTGTGAAAATCTATGAATACATATATTTAATGGAATATGCTCGGGAGTTCACAACCTTGGAGGTGGTAGAGGCGTTTCCAAAAGTAAAGAACAGGGTAAACACTCCACAAACAAAGAGCTCTGCTGGCCTAAGACTTCTTGGAATACGGCTTCTGAGGTTGGGCACTTGAAATATATGTTGTTGTCATGAGCTTTGGCTTCCTTTGTCGTGAGACCATAAAAGCTGGGTCTGCATCTATGTGACCTGGAAGACATGATTTCGTATATTTCAATGAACATGAGGCAGCAGTGCTCAATTTTCTCTTTGTAGGTAAACTGTGTCCACTGGAGGCTAAGTGTCTCCCGGTGGGGACAGTGAAGACATTTGATCATCCTCCAATTTTCGTGGTGTTTCTTGCTGCTACACTGGGAATTTGGTACTTGCTTCACACAATATAAGAAGTTCATCTGGGATACAGTGCTGGAGGGTGTTCTGTCACGTGGGGTGGGTTAGCATCTGCAGGAGAATGTACCAACCAGGCTTCTATCCCACATAGCTTGTCCCAATAACCATAGCAACCTGATTATGAACATTGCCCTGAAACCTCTCCATATAACAAGATGCCTTTACATACAAGGGAATGGGGGCTGCGCCATATCAGTCACAAGCCATTTGTAAGCCGATAGCCGATCCACATGGCCCCACCATGATGTTTCATCACACACCTGCCCACCACTGCTCTAGGCCCACTACACAGCAGGTTCCAAATTCCTGGCATCTCGTATTCTACACCATTTTCATGAAACCCAGTCAAACAAGGCACTTTCTGGTATACACATGATCAGCAACAGGACATCCAACGTTTCTGCAGTGCCACCTGGTCATGGGAATTTCCAAAATTTTATGGTATTTATCTAGCAAGTTTTCAAGGATGAAGTTAGAGGCACTGTGGGTTTCAATTCATTCAGGAACCGTTAAGTGTTGAGAAAGCTCATTTCAATGAATGCTCTGGAGAACTCTAAAGTCAAGGCTTCTCAAAGAGTTGCCAACAGGTCACATGAAGCCAGGCCAATTGACGTCTACAATGTGAGGTCCATGTGTGTTTTGACTCTCAACTATGGCTACCAAGTCTTTCAGAATAAAATCATGTGATATTCTGGCTGAGATTCCCAGGCCTCTGTGGAAAGCCACCCTGGGCCTAGATCTCAGTTTCCAGGAGTGAGTCTCATGCGTGGCCTCCTAAAATCCCAACACAATTCATGGCAATACTTCTCTGAGGTCAGTTCCAGAACTCAGTCTCTAAGGGTAAATCATACCAGAGTTCAAGCCCAGGTGGACCCAGTCATCCCTTTCAACTGCCACAAAAATGACCAAAAATAAAATGAAATCACTCCCACAGGGCCATAATCTTCTTCCTTGTAGACACTCATCATAATCTCTAGCTGGAGGTTTCAATGAGCACAAGGTAGTGTGCAAAATAAGCTCACTTGCCCCTCATTTGCCTAAAAACATGGTGGCCTGAACACTATTCCTGTGAACCAGGAGTGATCAAATATTGCTGCTGTTAAAGGGTTCCGCTTCTCCAATTTGAGGCCTACTGGCTGAAGCCTATAAATTCTTGATGTGATTTGGAGTCATGAGAAAACCCAAGCACATATGGGCTAGCCTCTGCAGGGATTTCAAAGACTCATTTGACCCAAAGGATCCCTATTCTCACTTGATGGAGGTCAGGAACATAAAACAAGAAGGCAAAAATATTCATCCACAATGACTTCTCTTTTTGTCATTTTGGTTTTGAAATCACATGGGATCTTTCTTTAGATCCATCAGGTGTTGAGAATCTAAGCCACAACCTCATTCAAGGACAAGAGGCTGAATCAGACACATTCCATTCCAAAGCAATTAAGCAAAGAGCCACAGGTGATGTCCATTCATTTCCATATGAAAACAGTCTTCTTAAGGCTACACAACAGGGTGGCCTGAGGCAAAGACTTTCCTGACATTCAGGGTAATAGAAACAGAAGTAAGCAAATGGCCCAAAGAAGGGTTTCTCCACTGAGACTTTACTGGTCACACTGATATCTGATTTTTCTGAGATGCTCCCATTCCCTTAAGCTATCCAGTACATGGCCATGTCACAGAGCCTTGTGGTGTTACATATCTGGGACTCAAAACCATGAGCCTATTCTGGAGAGTGGCTGGAAAACACGAAGAAAACAGGAACTTAAGAAGATAGTAGATGTTGCCCATCCATAAGGCAAGCTGCAGTCCATTCATCAATTGGGCAGTAAGAATGCGGGGAAGCTTTCAACTAGAGACAACACATCCATTGATGCATTGTCTTTTCTAATGTCTACAACAACGGATACAGTGGAATACACAGACATAGAAACACTCACCATGTCAAACGACTTACTAGAAATAGTCCACTCCAAATCAAACAAACCACCTTTCCTAGCTATTCTCAGAACATCAGAAAAAAACACAAACTCACACCTACAATGTCAAAGGCAATTCTTTCCCCCAAGTAGGTCTGTGATTATCCAGAGTGTCTTCTGACTGGTGGGCCATTTTATGTTCCCCAAAAATGTCCTGTCCTGTTTCAGTTCTGGTCTCCTTGGCCAATTCTGTGAAGTTGTCAGGAGCCAGTGGTTCGCCACTACCTACTTTCTCAGGAAAGGCCCCTCTTCAGAGCTCTGCTGGAATTTGGCCATCCTCACATCAGTAGGTACCAAGAAAGACTGACTATGTCTTTGGGAAAAGCAAACAAGTTAGCCCACTGGGACTTGGAGTGAGACTGACTCTGGGTGCCTGGCTTCCTGGATCCCAAGTTCAGAGAATTACATCACCAAGGAAGTGAAGTGAGGTCACTTCTTTCAGGAACTGAATATGGTCACTGCCTCGGTAACCACTTTGTCCTAACAGTTGCTTTCAAGGTTCCCATGAGATGGAGGCTGCCCCAACATCCTGTGACACATTCAGAAGTTAGAATGGTATATCAACCATAGGCACCCGGGAACAGCTCTCCACACAGGCCTGGATTGGTCCATCTTCTCTACTTTAAGAAGACAGAGGCTGATTCAGACACATCAATTCACCCTGACCAGGTTGTTTGCCATGGAAGATGACTATTGCTCTCTCAGGTCATACATAGCTGCCTACATATTCTCCAAGGATCATTTCTCCATGGATCTTTTAGGTTCTCAGCAGGTGGAAGATCATCTACATTCCTATATTGTAAGACCCACTCTGTCCCTGCTCTTCTGTACGTTATATTGAAGGAACAGTGTATAGTTAAGGTTAATAATAGGTTTGATTTGGGTTACGAATCATTCTGCGGGATGAATAATGGCATTGGCAACCTGTGATATTTATAAGAGTATATATGTGAAATATAACTATGAAAGCAGAAATCTAGGTAAGATTTGAAGTCCAGAAGGGCACTGGGGACTTGAGTGGGATACTTAGCTTTGAGTTATGTGCTGCACAGATGTCTCAAATAAATCAATATACACTGGCATTGGACCTTGTACTTTGGATGATTGAATGTTGAAAAGAACATCCAGTCAAAAAGCGATAGTCGGTAGGATTAGGAAGGTAGTCTGTAGGTTTAGAAAGAAGAGTGAGTATAGGATTTGGACCAAAAGTTCTTTAGCAATAGGGTTTCGGGTAGAGAGTGTATGTAAATGTCAGTACATGTGAAGAGTCAGTCACAATGATGAACTGGGGAAATCATGTAGGAAAGCAGATATCAATAGAGACATTAGGAAATCAAGCAAAGTATAAATTGTGTGATAGGGTTAGACATTTTCAACAGGTTTGAGGTTGAATAGATAATCTTAGGAAGAAACAAATATGTAGTCACCAATAGGATTGATATTTGAGAGCATTAGGCAACCTGGACATGGATGTTTTTAGTAATCCATGCTCACTTTCTATTTAGGCTTTGGTACAATTGTAAGTGTGACCTTTGCTTTTGGTGTCCAGAATATTTCTGTGATAAAATATGTATGTAGATCAGGTGACATGAGTATTTCTTCCACCATTTCTTGGAGCAATATTTTGAAGACTTATAAATTAGTATGGTCGTACAAAGATGTGTACCCTGTTTCTATGAATATACACATAATGCATGAATAGACCATACTGTGAATAAATAATATAACTGGATCCACTTTAAATAATGGATTGAATAGATATCTGAAAATATATAAGAAATGTTATATTGATATACAATCATTCATTCCAACCAGTTATATATCTAATGATCATCTTAGGGTTATGGTTTATCATGAAGGGTTTGTGAGTTTTGTTTCAAAATTGATTATGGAAATCGAAAAAAATGTATTTGGAAAAAAAGTCTCATGAATAGACCACTGAAGAAACGTAGAGAAATTCATGTGTTCTGGAGCAGGAAGTGATTGAAAGTGAAACAAATGCCTATAAATTTGTTAACTAGTGAATAAAATATATATTCTATGATGTACATAAACTGAAGGAATAGTAATGTACCAGTGTGGAATAAAAATTAACATCAAAATACACATCATGTTCCATAGTAACCTACATGCATTGATGTTAAACTGGGTCAGTTAATGTAGACATATTAGGATTTTTATGCACCTTTCACTGAAGTTAGTTTTCAGTACAAGGAATCAAATATGTATTTCGGGTGGATGAATATTTCTAAGAATAATCTTGTGAAAAGTTGATTATTAATCCACATACATGAACATGAATGAATTTAGGGATTGTATATAAGACACATATATTTCATATTTTTAAAAATCTGGAGAATATATATACACACACACACACACACACACACACGAACAGAGACATTAATAAGTAGCAATATATATGCCAATCGAAATTCATCATGAAATATATATCATAAAGATGCAAAAACATTCATTTTACTGAACATGGGTTTATGTATAACGTTGTTCTAATGGGAAGCTCATCCATAGGTTGAATTTTCAGTTCCAACAGGGTTTAGGAGGAGTGGTCACTTCTCACACTTTGTATCTGCTAAGTCATGTAACTCACAAGAATGTACGTGTGATATCACGCAGGATTCTATTTGTGCATATAAAAATACATGTGCTGAATAGGCTCCAGAGAATGGGAGACAGTAATTCACATATTTGTTAACTTTGAAAACACATGGAGAACTATTTCAATTAAAAATTGACTAAATTTATAACACCTACGCTTTATCATGCAAATGGCAAGTCGAACTCTGAACTGCATGTACTTATGTACTGTTTGGGTTATTTTTCTCCATCATATTAGGATTAGTAGTCAGAGTCTAGTAGAATATGGGTTAGTGTCAGGGATTCAGAATTTCGAATGGAAAATAGGAAAATTAATCCAATGTGTATGCAAATATGTGCTACAACAAATCTTCCCAGTCTCATCCAGAACCATGCCTTGACATTACCTTCGCCCCAAGTAAGACACAATTAGAGGAGAAGAGTTACAAAATCTGTGATTACATTTTTGGAATGGAAAATGCTCAAGAGTGCACAAACTTGGAGGTGGAATAGGAGTTTCCAAAAATAAGGACAGGGTACACACTCCACAAACATGGAGCTCTGCTTGCCTAAAAGTTTTGAGAAACTGCCACTGAGGTTGGGCACTGAAATATAGGTTGTTGTCACGAGTTAAGCTTCCTTTGTAGTGAGACCCTCAAAGCTGGCTCTGCATCTATGTGACCAGGAGGACAAAGTTTCTTATTTTACAATGAACACGAGGCAGCAGTGCTGAATTCTCTCTTTGTAGGTAAACTGTGGCCACTGGGGCTTAGTGTCTCCAAGTGTGGACTGTGAAGCCATATGGTCATCCTCCATTTCGTGGTGTTTCTTCCTGCTGCACTGGGAGTTTGGTATTTGCTTCACGAAATACAAGGAGTTCAACTGTGACAAAGTGCAAGTGGGAGTTCTGTCACGTGTGGTGGGTCAGGGTCTGCAGGATGATACAAGAACCAGGCTTCTATCCCACATAGCTTGACCCCTTGACCATAGCAACCTGATTCTGAACAATATCCTGAAATCGCTCCATATAACAAGTTGCCTTTACACAGAAGGTTCTGCTGGCTGTGCCATGTCAGTCACAAGCCATTTGGAAGCCAATGGCAGATCCACATGGCCCCACCACAGATGTTTTATCACATACCTGCCCAACACTGCTCTAGGCCCACTACTCAACAGAGTCCAACTTACTGACATCTCTGTTCTACACCATTTACATGAAACCCAGTAAAACAAGACACTGAAATATTCATGACCAGCAACAGGTCATCCAAATGTTCTCCAGTGCCACCTGGTGATGGGAATTTCAAAAATTTCATGGCATTTATCTAGCCATTTTTCAAGGATGAAGTTGGAGGCACTGTGAGTTTCAATTCATTCAGGAACCATTAAATGGTTAGGAAGCTCATTTCAATGGAAGCTCTTGAGAACACTCACAGGTAAGGCTTCCCAAAGAATGGTGAAAAGATCACATGATGTTTAGCTCATTTAGCTCTACAATGTGAGGTCCATATGAGTTTTGACTCTCAACGATGGGTGCCAAGTCTTTCAGAATAAAATCATGTGGTATCCTGGCTGAGAGGCCCAGTGCTCTGTGGAAAGCCACCCTGGGCCTAGAACTCAGTTTCCAAGGGCGACACTCATGCCTGGCTTCCTAAAATCTCAACACTATTCATGGCAATACTTCTCTGAGTTCAGTTGCAGAACTCAGTCTCTAAGGAAATCACACCAGAGTTCAAGCACATGTGGACCAAGTCATCTCTTCTAACCGCCACCCAAATGACCACAATTTAAACCAAAACACTCCAACGTGGCACTCATCTTCTTCCATATAGACACACATAATAACCTGTGCCTAGAGTTTTCCATGAGGGGCACAGCTCAAGTCCGTGTCCAAAATAAGCTCTCTTGCACCTAAATTGCCTAATTCAGGGTGGCATGGACACCCTTCTTGTGAACCAGGAGAGATCAAATAGGCCTCCCATTAATACTGCTCCACTTCTTCAATTTGAGGTCAACTGACTGTGGGGTTTGGATTCTTTATGTAAATTGGAGTCTTGAGAAAACCCAAGCAACCATGGGCTAGCCTCTGCAGGGCTTTGAAGATCTCATTTGACCCAAAGGATCCCTATTCTGACTTGATGGAGTTCAGGAAAGTTACAGAGGAAGGCGAGAGACTTCATCCACAAGGACTGCTCTGTGGCCATTTTGGTCTTGGATGTACACATGGGATCTTTCTTTATATCCATCAGAAGGTGAGAATCTAAGCCACAGCCTCACACAGGGCAAATAGGCTGATTCAGACACATCCTCTCCAAAGCAATTAAGCAAAGAACCACAGGTAATACCCATTCATTTCCATTTGAAAACTGTTTTCTTCAGGCTTCACAAAGTGGTGGCCTGAGGAAAAGACCTTCCTGACATTCAGGGCAACAGAAGATTAGGTAATCAAAAGGCCCCAAGCAGGGTTTCTCCACTGAGACTTTACTGGTAACACTGATATCTGAGTTTTCTGAGATGCTCGCCATTCCCTTTAGCTATCTAGTACATGGTCATTTCAAAGAGCTTCGTGGTTGTACATATCTTAAACACAAAACCATGAGCCTATTCTGGAGAGTGGCCAGAATTCAGAAAGAAAACAGGATCTTAGAAAGATAGTAAGTGTTGCGCATCAATAAGGCAAGCTGCAGTCCATTAATAAATTGGGAAGGATGAATGCTGGGAAGCTTTCTAGCTGACAGGACATATTCATTGATGCATTCTCTCTTCTAATGTCTACAACCACGGGCACAGTGGGATACACTGACATAGAAACACTCGCATTGTCAAACGACTTACTAGAAACCGTTCACTCCAAAAAAATAACAAACCTTCTTTCATACCTATTCTCAGAACATGAGACAAAACCACAAACTCACACCCACATCACAAAGGCACCTCCTTCCCCCATGTAGGTCTGTGACTATCCGGAGAGTCCTCTGAATGGTGGGGCATACTATGTTCCAGGAAATGGCCTGTTCTTTCTCAAATCTGGTCTTTTTGGCCAACTCTGTGAAGTTTTTAGGATCCAGTGGTGAGCCAATACCTGCTTTCTCAGGAAAGCCCCCTCTTCATAGCTTTTCTTGCATTTGGCCATCCTCACATCAGTAGGTCCCAAGAAAGACTGAGTCTGTCCTTGGTAAATCAAAATAAGTTTGACAACTGGGACTGGGACTGGGACTGGCTCTGGGTGACAGGCTTCCTGGATTCCAAGTTCAGAGAGTTACATCACCATAGAAGTTAGGTGAGGTCACTTTCTTTAGGAACTGAATGAGGTCACTGCCTTGACAACAACTTTGTCCTAACAGTTGCTTCCAAGGTTCCCATGAGAAGGAGGCTGCCCCTACTTTCTGTGACACTTTCACAAGTTAGAATGGTATGTCACCCATTGGCACGCAGGAGCAGCTCTCAACACATCCCTGCTTTGGTCCATCTTCTCTACATTAAGAAGAGAGTGGCTGATTCAGACACATCCCTTCATCATGAGCAGATTGTTTGCCATGGAAGACTTTTGCTCTCTCAGGTCCTTCATAGTTGACTACATCTTCTCCAGGGATCATTTCTTCAAGGACCTTTGAGGTTCTCAGCAGGTGGAAGATCCTCTATATTCCTGTATTTTAAGACCAACTCTGTCCCCGCTCTTCTGTAAAATTAGATTGAGAGAACAGTGTATGGTTAGGGTTAATAACAGGTTCAACTTGGGTGAGAAAAGAAACTACATGGTTGAGCAAACAGGGTCCTACAGTTAACAATAATATGAGAATTATTAATGGACCAGCCTGGGTGGATAAAAGTGTAGTTAACTAGGTGGACTATGTGAACCAAGACTCAAACCTCGCTTTGGGGGCCTCTGTCTTTCTTTGACACTCTTCAAGTAATTTTCTTAATTTACTCATAGATTCTTTTACAACTCCAGTATTGTCGGCATAAAAAACATCATTCTTTCCTCAATGCAAGCAAAAAGGCACCCTTCTCTCATGAAGAGGAGGTCCAACACTCGCCTGCTCTGTAAACAACTTCAGAGAGAGAGAGGTTAAAATTCCTGTAAAGCTGTGATGTCGGTTTTTAATGTCTTTAAGCTTTGGTCTATTTCTGCTTCTAATTGTGTCTTTGTTGTGTCTCATGGACTAGGGCAGTTGTTCCTGTGCCCACCCCTTCAGCAACTATTATTCCTAATAGGATGGCTAAAGTGAGGGATACAGGTTCCCGGTGGAACCGGGTTGTATGCCCCCCCTATTTGATCTTTAAATGAACCTGCGTCCTGATAGAGCACTCTGGAAAACATCTGCATCATTACATAATTAATCGCAACTATTGACCACTTTATGAAAACATAAATAATGTTAAAGTGTATAGAAATATACTGTTGTAGAGACGGACAAGGAAAGGCACCTAAGATAGCACCAAAGACAGGAAAGGAGTTTTATTTGTTTGCATCCGTATAGAGAGGGCATTGCTTCTGTTGTAATCAATTAATCCCCTGAACCCCAAGTTTTGGTAGTTTTAGTATTTGTACCCAACATGTAAGGGAAGGGGCTCAGAAGTTCACAGTCTGCAGAAATTCACACAAATCAGTTTTTGTTTCTGTTTTTTTTTTCCTCTGTTCTGTGCACGTTAACTTTTCAATTACACCTTGGAATGGGAGAGCTTTTTTGTCTCTTTTTTTTCCTCCTTGCCAGCTGTCACCATGGAGCCCAGTTGGAAACTTTTTTATCTTAGAAATGTAGCAATCTCTCTGAAGCCCCAGCTCAAGGCCAGAGTCCTTGTTCACATATTTTGTGAAAAACTGGTAAGGCGATGTCTAGCTTAGGGGTGGTGATTTTTCCAGCCAGTGGCCAAGTAGAACAGGGCAACATGAAGAGTGGAAGTTTATCTCCATTGAACTTTTTCAGAGGGACTCTTTTGCTGAAAGCCCTAAAGTAAGCCTTGGTAAAGACTTCTGGAGAAGGTCATTTAAGACATTTCTGTGGACCTGGTACAGAGGGGGATGACAGGGAAGGCGATGCTGAGAGCAGCTCCGTGGATCTGAGAATGAGGAAGGAGAGATGCCAAAGAATAATAGGAAAGGGGTTTGGGATTTTCCTAGAACAAAAACTTGAGCAGTAGAACAGGTAGAGCAGAGGGGAAGACGGGAGTGAGTATTCCAAAAAGCCTGTGAGGGACTTTAAATTCTTAGAAACCTGTTTTCAGTGATGACAAATCAACTTTAAAGGTCATTTTCATTACATCTTGGATAGGGGTCTGAGGGCTCTTCTCAGCTGGTTTGAGCTTTGGCTAAGCTTGCTAGAGGACTTGGTGGGACCTTGTGCAGACACTGACAGGAAAAGAGAGGAGTGGGTGGAGGGGTACCTCGGTACCTGCTTCCTCAGCAAGGGGGCAATGTTCTGAGATCCAGCGGAGGTTTGGGTTTTTGATCTAGTAATTGGAGGGGAGAAATCAGGTTGCTGAGGTGGGAGTGAAAGCAGAGAGTCTAGAGCAGAAGGCTGAGGGTGAGGAACTATTGGGGAAGCATAGTACAGGATGTGAGCGAAGGAGGAAAAAGGATTCCACATGGGGGAATTTCCCCCTTTTGAGCACTTGCCGAAGTTAAAAATGTCATGCAGAATTTGAGGATCTAGAGAACCCTCTGGGGGCCATAGTTTTTGGTTGTCTAATTGGTAATATGGCCAATGCTGTGTACTGAATTTGATGAGGAGTTTGGGTTCCACCAGGCAGCCCCTGTATGCTCACATCCCCATGACTTACACAAGAAGTCGGCTTTTCCCCCACACAGCGATGGCTGTTTGTCGCTTTGATAGTCTGCCAGGCATCCATAGTAATATAGGCTAGCCAACCTGCATCTGGCTCGCGTGTCCCTGCATCCATAATGTTTGTTTCAATTATCTATGGTACGGAAGGGATTTAATGGAATTTTAGTGAGATCCTCTTCATCAGGCATGTCTCAATAGGAAAGACCTATACCGAGCTGAAAAATGTCTGGGTGAAGAGATAGTCACCAGGTCCCTAAGGGGGCCGTTAAGGTCTCTTTAATGGTTCTATTTATTTTTTCTACCTGTCCTGAGTTCTGGGGTATATAAGCATAACGTAACTTCCAATTAATCCACAGGGTCCTGGTTAACACCTGACTTACCTGGGCCATGAAAACCAGTCCATTATCAGTCCATTAGGCAGATCGTATCTTGGAAAAATATCTTTCAGGATCTTCTTGAAAACCATTTGCGCCTTTTTTTTTTTTTTTTTTTTTTTTTTGTGTGTGTGTGTGTAAGGCTTCAATCCATCCTGAAAATGTATCTACAAAGACTAGGAGATATTTAAATCCATACCTTGCTGGCTTAATTTTAGTAATGTCCACTTCCCAGAATTGTCCTGGTCTGGTTCCTCATAGGTGCTTTCCTCTAGGAAACTTGGAAGGGTAAGCATTACCCAATTGACGGACCCGACAGGCTTTTGTTACCCGTTCAGTTATTTCCTTTCACTGTGAGTTGGTTAGTGGAAAACTCTGTTCTTAATCTTACAGTAATGCCTGCAGTTTCTTTGAACCAAGGTGAGTGAGTTGATGTACATTTTTAACGTAGTGTAGGGCTTGCTCTAATTGCAGGCTGAGCTCAGTGAAGTTGAGGCGTTCAGTGTCAGTGTCCTTAGATGTTATCAAAAACATCCTGGTCCTCAGGGTTTCATTGGAATTGGGCATCTTCCTTTAACAGCGGGTATAATGGAGCAGCTAAGGACGCAAACTCAGGCATCCATAACCTGCAAAAGCCAGCAGTCCCAAGAAATTCTCTGAGTTGTCTGCTGTAAGATGGGGGTGGTATCTACATAATGGTTTGTTTTCTGGGCTCAGTGAGCCATCGTTTACTGCCCCTAAGGGAATAGCCCAGGAAGATTACTTCATGCTAGCAAATTTGGGCCTTTTTGGTCGAAACTCTATACCCGAGTTGAGCAAGCTCATATAATAGTGCTTGGGTCCCAGACTCACAGTTTTCCTTGGTGTTGGCTGCCAGTAGCAGGACATCCACGTATTGAAGCTGGGTAAATTCAGGGTGCGTAGTTCTGAAGTTGTTGAGATCTCTGTGGAGGGCTTCATCAAAGAGAGTGGGGGAGTTTTTGAACCCCTGTGGGAGTCTAGTCCATGTTAGTTGACCAGACGTTTTGGTTTCTGGGTCTACCCACCCGAAAGCAAACAGCAACTGACTATCTTTATGCAGAGGCAAGCAAAAGAAAGCATCTTTTAAGTTCAGAACAGTATATAATTTCCCCTCAGGGTTCAGAGTGCTAAGCAGATTGTACCGATTAGGTACCGTGGGGTGAATGTCCTGCCCTCTTTTGTTGATCTCTCTTAGCTCTTTAATGGGGCGATAGTTCCCGGTCCCTGGCTTTTTTTTTCTAGTAGCAGGGGAGTGTTCCAGGCCGATTGACAGGGCCTTAGGACCCCTAATGCCAGATATTTCTGAATATGGGGCCTTATCCCACCTTTAGTTTTTCTGCTTAGAGGATATTATTTGACATTGACTGGGGAGACTGAGGTTTTTAACTCCACTGTTATTGGAGATTGTTTCACGGCCAGGCCTAACCCAGCAGTTTTTGCCCAGGCATCTGGGTAATCTGTTATCCATTTTTGGGGTAGCTTGCCTGTTTGATCAGACTTGGGGCATGTGAATGGTGGATGTTCATCTTCTACTAATATAATTAATGCCGTGACTATAGGAGTTTTTGCTGAAGTATTTAGAAATTTCATTTGGGGGCCTTCATGGGTAAAAGTTATTTTGGCCCGGAGCTTGATGAGCAGATCTCTGCCCATCAATGGGTCCAGGCATTCTGGGATTCCTAGGAAGGAGTGATGGATTTTTCCTTTCCCCAGGTCCATTGTCCTCTTAGTTGTCTAAGCCTGATATTTACTGCCATCATCCCTTTGAACTAGAGACCTTTTATTTGATAGAGGGCCCAATGGGGCCTTAAGGGCTGAGTATACTGCTCCTGTATTCACTTCAAAGTTTACTGGAGTCCCCTCCACTTCAAAAGTTACCCTGAGCTAGGGGATGGGTCCTGAGCCCTGACTTTCTTAGTCATCCTCCAGAGTCAGAATGGCCAGCTGGCGTGGCTGTCTCTTTATAGGGAACTCTATGGCCCAGTATCCTTTTTCTTTAGAGTAGGCACACTGATCTGAGGCCAGGGGTGGCCTCTTGCATGGGCCCTTCCTGTCACCCTATGTCTTAATTTCTGGCCTCTTTCTTGTTGTGATCAGGACCTTAGTCAATGCCTTAGTCTGTCTTTTGGTTCTCTCATCCTCCCTTTGCTCCCTTTCTTTCTCCCTGTTTCTCTCTTATAGTATACTTTCTTGGCTTCTTTGACAAAATCTCTCTTTTAATTTTTTTTTTTAATATCCATGGCAGCTTGCTCAATTAAGGCCATCGTGACGGATGCCTTTTAATCTGCTGCCTGAGGATCGAAAGGAGTATATCTCTTATGTGCCTCCATGATTCTCTCTAGAAACATAAATGGAGATTCATCAGGCCTTTGAATAATTTCTCTTACCATGGCCAAATTAGTTGGTCACCCAGCGGCGACTTGGAGACCCGCTGTTAGAGGCTGGCAATAATTGAACAGATGCTCCCTATCTTCAAAGGTGTTGGGGTCCCAGTTGGGTGGGTTTAAGGAGAAGCCAGCTTTGATTATGTTGGGAAGTTGTGTTGGTCGCCCATCAGGTCTGAGGATATTTTTTTCTACATTCCAGAAGATTTTTCTCTCATTGCTCTGTCATGAAGAGAGTCGCTAGGTGGTGTTGGCAGTCACCTCAAGTAGGCAGGTGTGAAAACGTCGGTGAGTTCTCTGAGTTCTTTTAGCCGGGCCAGCTTCCTCCAGGGAAGGAGGGGCTGTGTGTGCCGCGGGACAGTCATCTGGATGACGCTGGGCCAGCCTAGCTTCCTCGAATTGTGGAGAGGCTGAGTCAGCAGAAGGGGAATCACTTAGAGGGTGTTAGGGGTTGGGAGATGAGGGCAGATGATAAGGAGGGGGTGGTGAGTCCAGTAGAGTCTTGAGACTCAGGGAGAACAGAGGGTGGAGGAGGAGGAGCAGAGAGGTTGAGATAGAATCGTGGGGGAAGGAGTAGGAGCAGGTGCAGGGACAAGGAAAGGCTTGACCCATGGAGGAGATTTGTAGAGGTACTGACAAGTTAAGATATATGGCTGTTGATCTGGATGTCTATGTGGCACCTGCTGAAAGACAATATCTCGGACTTTTCAAATAAGTGCGAAGTTGAAAGATCCTTCTAGGAGCCATCCGACTGCAATGGTGGGTCATTCTGAGACACAGAATCTGCCAGGTCTGGCGTTTTACTGAAAAAGAAAGATTCTGAGCCCTTAAGCAGATTTTGGTCCAGTGATTAAGGGTCAGGGACAGAGTCATTGAAATGATCTGTCCCATAATGAAATATACACAGACACTGAAAGCAACGACACACAACACAGACAAGACAAGACAATAAAGACAGGCAATGGACGTCCAATACTGAGACCAGGACTGACTAGTCGGCAAAACCTGAAGGGCTGGCAATACCGAATCAGAAACAAAATATCACTGAGTCGAGGAGACTATTGTTCCACGATTTCCCGAGTCTATCCCCCAGGGACATGGCCTGTGGCTCTGTGAAATGTGTGTCAGCCACCATGGGAGAGAGCTCACGCTCTTTACCAATAGCCGTTTTGCCATACCCTAACCTGAAGCCTGAAACGAGAAAGATGGGCCTTATTTACCCCCAGAGGAGCCCGTTGGGGGTATTTTGTCTGCAGCTTCCGGATCTTGCTAGGGCCACCAGATGTAAAGGTTGGGCGAGCATCTGCGGCAGAGACCACTAAGAGACTGTCTCATGCAACAGCAAAGGGTTTATTGGGAGTCCGGCATGAAGGGCTCAGAGATCACTTGAACAGAGCAGAGTGCCCTGAGAACAGCTTAAGAAATGGTTATATATTTTTCTTGGAGAGGGCAGGGAGAGAAATTTATTTATGGGTAATGGCGAGTGTCAGTTTGCGAGCAACTGGTTGACGGATTACATTCTGCAGTTTGGCAGTTTGGGACAGCACATTCTGGGAACAAGAATAGTAAACAGTTCTCAAGATTTCAATGGTGTTTTGTTAAGCATACAGAAAAACAGGAAATGACAAGTATCTATTTTATTAACCTTTCAATATAAATATGAAAACAGAAATCTAGTTAAGATTTGAAGTCCAGAAGTTCATTTGGCCCTTGATTGGTATACTTAGCATTGAATTACGTTCTGTAGAGATGTCCCAGAAATATGGATATACAATGTCATAGGACCTTGTACCTTCTCGGAGGTCAGTTCCAAAACAAAGTCTCTAAGGGGAATCACACCAAAGTGCAAGCCAAGTTGGACCCAGTTATCTCTTCCAACTTCCACACAAATGACCGCAGTTAAAACCAAAACACTCTCACATGACACTCATCTTCTTCCATATAGACACTCATCATAACTTCTGGCAGGAGGATTCCATGAGAGGCGCAGCACAAGACAGTGTCCCAAGTAAGCTCCCTTTCCCCTCATTTACCAAAAGTCAGGGTGGCCTGGACACCCTTCCTGTGAACCAGGAGTGATCAAATATGCCTGCCGTTAACACAGCTCTGTTCTCCAATTTGAGGCCTACTGACTGTCGGTTTAGATTCTTTATTTGAATTGGATTCATAAGAAAACCCAAGAACCTATGGGCTAGCATCTGCAGGGCTTTGAATAACTCATTTGACCCATTGGATCCCTATTCTCACTTGAGGGAGGTTAAGAACCTTATGGAGGAATGCGAGAGACTTCATCCACAATGACTGATTTTTGGCCATTTTGATTTGGATCCACACATGGGATCTTTCTTACGATCCATCAGGTGCTGAGAATCTAAGCTCTAGGCTCACACAGGGCCAAAGGGCTGATTCAGACACATCCCTTTCCAAAGGAATTAAGCAAACAGCCACAGGTGATGCCCATTCATTTCCGTTTGAAAACTCTTTTCTTCAGGAATCTCGAAGGCGTGGCCTGAGGCAAAGACCTTCCTGACATTCAGGGCAACAGAACAATAGGTAATAAAAAGGCCAATTGCAGGGTTTCTCCACTGACACTATTCTGGTCACACTGGTATCTGAGTTTTCTGAGATTCTTGCCAATTCCTTCAACTATCCAGTACATGTCCATGTCACGGTGATTGGAGGTGCTACATATCGTGGACACAAAAGCATGAGTCTATTCTGGAGAGTGGCCAGAATTCAGGAAGAAAACAGGAACTTAGGAAGATAGCCGGTGTTGCCCATTGATAAGGCAGCCCTAAAGTATTCATTAATTGGGCAGGATGAATGCTGGGAAGCTTTCTAATAGACAGGAAACATCCATTGATGCATTCTCTTTTCTAATGTCTACAACCACGGACACAGTGGGATACACAGACATAGAAACACTCGCCTTGTCCAACAACTTACTAGAAACAGTACACTCCAAACGAAACAAACCGACTTTTCTACCTATTCTCTGAACATGAGACAAAACCACAAACACACATCCACACCCACAAAGTCACCTCCTTCCCCCAAGTAGGTCTCTCACTCTCCAGAGTGTCCTCTGACTGCTGGGTCATACTGTGTTCCCCCGATATGGCCTGTCCTGTTTCAGATCTGGTCTCCTTGTCCAACTCTGTGAAGTGGTCAGGAGCCAGCTGTGAGCCACTACCTACTTTTTCAAAATAGGCCCCTCTTCAGAGTTTTCCTGGCATTTGGCCATCCTCACATCAGTAGGTACCAAGAAAGACTGACTCTGTCCTTGCTAAATCGAAGCAAGTGAGACCACTAGGACTGGGACTGGGATTTGCTCTGTGTGCCTGGCTTCCTGGATGCCAAGTTCAGAGAGTTCCATTACCAAGGAAGTGAGGTGAGGTCGCATCCTTCAGGAACTGAATGAGGTCACTGCCTTGGCAACCAATTTGTCCAAACAGTTGCTTCCAAGAGTACCATGAAAAGGAGGGTGACCCTACATTCTGTGGCACTTTCGCAAATTAGGATGGTATATCAACCATAGGCACCAAGGAACAGCTCTCCACTCAGGCCTGGTTTGGTCCATCTTCTCTATATTAGGAAGAGAGCCTTTAGTCCCGGGAGCATTGCAGTGAACCTCTGCACTAAAACTATTAGCAAGCACCTGATGGAGGAGGCCTCCATAGGTAAGTGGCGCCTTTACAACATCTGATATCCGGTTAAGGGAGATCTCTTCTGATGACAGAGATGTGGCCTGGGGAGGCTCACATATACTCCTGTCCAGGACAGTAACAAGAATCGTTCTGTCCTCTGTTCTGTTCTGTGGGAAATTCCTCTGGAAGTGTAGAGAGGTGCCGACGGGCACGCACGCGCTCCTACCCTGGAGCTTTAGCAAGATGTTGCACTGTACCACTGTTTTTCTGTTTAGGCACCGGGTTTCTGTTTTTCTTTTTGTGTGTGTGTGTGTGTGTGTGTTTTGTTCTGCGTTCTATTTTTTTTGTTTGTTTGTTTCCTTTTGTTCATTTTGTTGTGTGATTTTGGTTGTAAAAACTTAAGGATATTGGACGTGAAAATGGGTAATAAAGAGAGTAAGCCTGACACCCGTTTGAACTGTGTTTTAAGGAACTGCGATGAACTTTACCCCCCTTTGTTTAGCAGGATGATAGAAGCCCCTAGCTGGCTGCCTGGAGCACAACCATTGCAGAGGGCAATGCCTGCTGGGGACCTAAGAACTGAGTATCTCCCAGGTAAACAAGTGAAACTCCTTTAAAACCCCTTGTCCCTCCAGATCAAGAGAGTCACAACATTTGGCAGAGTCCCCTGTGTTTCTCCTTTGTTAGCAAAGCAATTAGCCTCCCCTTTTCTTTTACTCAGAACCCATTCCTCATTATTTAATTGGTATAAATTGGCTTCTAGGTCAGGAACCGAACTTTAAGTTACAAATTTGGTACCCCCCCCTCCGCCCCAGAACTTTGTGAGAGCTGTCTACTGAAATGTTAGGAGATGGAGCTTGCTTGGGGTGGAACTGAACCAGAGGAGCTAATCCTGTAAGTAAAAGGAGGGACTGAGGGACCCCCAGCAGCTGCCAAAGCCCTATTGATTTAGGGAATACCCTCCTTCCTTCCGTGCACTGTAAGGATTATGCCACCTCTGTCTTGTTAAAAAAGAGAAAAAGAAAAAGGGGACACTAAATTCAGTAAAGTCACCATATAGACACATTATTTTACATTTCAGGTTGCCCCTCTGTTAAAACATCTGGTCCCCCCCGTGGTGCCACTGGTGTAGTAGATTTTTTCTCTTATCTGCTCTGGTTTAAAGGATTCTGTCTGACAACCATAGTCTCTACCTCCTTTCTGTCTGTCTTGTGTCTTTGTTTCTGGTCCTTTAAGACATGTGCAATAATGTGTTGATATTATAAATTTTTTCTTGGGAATGATCTTAGCTGAATGTGTGTCTAAATGATGATGTTTTATCATAAAAAAAAAACTGGTATCTGAATGGGTTTTTGAAGCATTGCACAATCTTGCAGTTAAAAGTCGGGTTTAGGTCATTGTTTAGTTTAAGATTTCAGGTAATTCATGCCAGAGAACTTAAATACTTAGGATGGAAAACTGAAGAACTCTACTTCCAAGTTGGCAAGTAACTTCCCAATCATTCACTTTTTTTTTTTTTTTTTAACCAATTTTGAATTCGGTAGCCAGAGAAAATGTCACTGTGTGTACCAGTGCATTAATTTGGACAAGGATAGTAAACCATAGTATGGTATCTGTTGACAAAATAAGATATAAAGACATAAAATTTTGTGAATTGTATCTTGAACTTGTATCATAATTTTCAACACCCCAACCGGAAAATTATGGTTAATATGCCTTAGGCCTGAGGTGTCTGCTCAGAATAGCAGTTTTTTTCCTGCTCCTTCCAGACCTCAGCCATGACTCATGTTGAAATGCAAATGAAAAAAGCCTGCAAGCTTAGTAGGAGACTGATTTGATGCCTAATGGAAAAAAAAAGTAAATTGTATGGTATTTACTAATTACTGGCCAGTCATTTTTTCTAGGACTCTTATTGTTTTCCTTAGATACTTTATTATTTTTGAGCTCATGATTCTGAGCATACAGACCTAGGTTAATGTTTTTCTGATCAGTTCTATCTTTGACCAACTGTGGACTTTTTGAAACATTGCAATAGATATTTAACCTGTGAAAAACTACAAGGCCTTTACTATTATTATGTGTGCACAATTTTGTTATGTGTTGTCTGTCTATATAGACATATATCCGTATATCATATATATGATACACAAATTAACATATATAAGGAGCGCTCATTAAAAAAAGCGCTCATAAAAACAAATTTTAAAAAGTGGATCCAAAGATCTTTAGTTCACGTGGTTTAAATGTTTCAATTTAAATCGGATAAACAGATAAAAATAAATGTTTTTAAATTTAAGCTTACAAATTTTTCTAGGTGTTCAAAAATCTAATAAAATATTAATATCTACAAAACGTCTAATGTGCCTTGCTTCTAGAACATTTTCTTCAACATAAAAATGGTTTACACTGTTCAATACATTTCTCTAATATTTTGATAAATAAGTAAAGTAAATTTGATTTGGGATTACTCATTCGTGAGTACTTTTGTTAGAAATCTGATTCATTTACTAAGGTCTGTATAAGTTTTTACTAAACTCTATATAAGGTTTTAAAAATCAGTCATGTGTTAATGAGACAAAAATTTTTTGAAACATAAGTTTACCCATAACATTGTGTTTATTAAGTTTTATTTTTTCTAGAGCAAGGAACCATAAAAATTAAAAAACTTATTAAATCAAAACTGTTATTTTAGAGCATTGTACTGCCATTTCTTTAAAAGCTAAACTTGGTTAATGTAGAAACATCAATGTAATTGTGATGCTATTAATGTTTTCATATCTTACAGGTATGCAAGTCTGTAAGGTAGAAACTTTAAAAGAGCATTATATCAAGCTGGTGTTCTGAAGTTGTATGGTCAAAAAATATATTGGAGATTTATTTACCTGTTATCAATAAGATATGTAAAGTTTTATGTTACTTTTTACATTGTGGAACAATTTAAATGTATTTTTAAGTTAATGAGAGCCTAATCTATGTAAAAGTTGAAAACTTTCAGGCTTTCTTTAATTCATGTTTTAAATGTGATATCATATGGTGTTAGCTAATGTTCATGAGACCACAAACAATTTATGTAAACTTTGTCAATGTTGCTTTTAATTTTTACTTTTTAATAAAAGCAACCCCATACCATTATTGTCATCTGGTAATAACAAAAGGGTAATCAAAGCAATATATCAAATACTTTAGGATTATACTCCTAAACAAAAACACCTAAAAAAACAAAACTGCCTTCTCAATAATTCATGACTTCATTGATCATTTCTAGTAAGAGACACTTGGTAGCAGAGTAATATTATCTCCTTTTGGTACACAGTGACCCAGTTCTGTTCTTTACATTGTTTTAAATCAATTTCTTCTGTATCATCTGATGAGAGGTTCATATACTTCTTAAAACCAATGATTGAGCCCTCAACCTGCACATTCACTTGCTCATAGAGCCAAACCTGAAATTGGGAACTATTTTGCAAGTGTCTGAAGATGAAGTTGATGGGTTACACCTTCACTGTCTGTACATTTTGACCTTGGCCACAGTACACTAAAATGGAAGTTCACAAACACCACAATGACCTAGAGGCTCCTCACATAGAAACTTACAGATCTGGTATACTGTTTTCTAGAAACCCTTCCAAATTATAAAGTAATTCTAATAATCCATGTTTATCATAATTTTTCCTACCAAAAACCAATCCTGAGTATGAACTATTAGTTTCTTAAGGAGTAGATCTTCCCAGACCCCCAAACAAAAAAAAAATAAAGATCAGCTTTAGAACTAAAATGCTTAAGATTTATAAAGAGCCCTGCCTTACCTGAGATAAGGCTGTGTGTCCCATCTTACTATATGTGAGAATGACTATGAAACAAGTACATCAGATAATATTTCTTTAAAGTTATGTTAAAAACATAAAAAATGTCAAGATTCCTAGGATCTCAAACAGGGGATAGTAATACTCAGCCAAAATTTTAGGGTAGCTATTACACGAACTAAGTATTTTTACTTTTGTTAATTTTAGTTGAAAATTTCTTATAAGTTATCTAAAGATTCCCTGTTAGTGTTTTACAAATGTGTTGCTTTAAGAACACAACATGGGTTTATTCAAGATAATAAGTCATCACCTACAATACAGACAGAATAATACAGATCCCAATTAATAAAAAGATAATTATAAAGTTATAGACATTAAAGTCCAGTACTCTTAATATAAGGCTGTTAAAATTAATTTGCTGGATGTTTAAGATTAGGATTTAAAATTAAAGTTAAATGAAAAGGGCCAAGAAAACCAATATTTGGCTCTTACCCTCTGAGTCAATCTGAATCCAGGGAACAGGGGACTTCTCTAAAGAGCTTTGCAACTCTGAGCCACATAACCTCCTGATCAGGGAGATTAATGAGACCACTGGAGAACAGAAAGCCAATCAGTGCATTTGTTATGAAGAGGAGAGTCATCAGAGAAAGGAGATATCCCTGATGCTTCTGAGGGAAGATAAATGGTCAAGCAAGACCTGGACCCACCTAGCGCAAATGGCACTAGCAGAATTGAAAATGTGCTCTCATTTTTCCAGAATTGACTCCCATAAAGCTCAGCTGACTGTTAACAATAGATAGAAACAAAAATCCGTTTGACTGCTTCATCTTAAACACTTTGGAAAGACAGTTAAGACGAAAATTCAGCCATTCCTGGGCATTTTAAATAATAATAATAATAATAATAATAATAATAATAATAATAATAATATTTTAAGGTATGCACTTTATTTTAGCCTCCCAAAATAAGTAAGACTGGAGGCTACAAAGAAGGATTCTCAGACAGGAATGCCTGATACTTATAAAAAGAGACTATCAAGAAGAGCTGCCACAGGCAGAAATTTTTAATTTAAGGCCTGCAGATATTCCTAACCAACACAGGTAGGCTTGGTGATTGCTAGTACGATTATCCAGCCCTGAGTAACAGAATTAAAGGTTTCTCTATTAGGCGCAGAGGTCATACTAGAAAAAGGATTTTACAAGATCAGATGACATTACATTGTTAAACTGTGTCTTATGGGGAAGGACAACTGTAACACTAAAAGTTAAATATTAATTTGATAGTCCTGATAACTGGGGATATTAAAGACTGGTGAGGGAACTTCTATACAGTAACATGTTCCGGCTGCTGCAACATTTATTCAGTACTCATGGTTTTTGTTTCTCTCATAGAAGAACCCATCCCCAGATGACTTTACAACCTGTTCTTCCCCAACCAGACTTCAATCCGAAATGACTTCTAAAAGGCAACTCATGTCCCCCAACTGACTTATAAAATGCAACTCATGTCCCTCACGCCATGCCCACTCACTTCACCCTGTCTCAGGTTAGAAGAAGAAATAATGATTGACGCCACTCTTCTTACAACAATGGAGAGAAAGATAAGTAGACTATCAATATAAGTAATTAATTAAGTCTGGTAAAATCAGGGAGATCGGTTTTGGGTAAGTTCTAAAAATTTGGAGAATCTTACCTGAGGGATTAAAATTTCCTCAATGCTCTTCCCCTAATCTATTAAAGATTTGAAAGGGACACAGAGAAAAGGGGGAAATGATAGACCCAACCTGATCTTTTATTAAAATTGAGAGCCATCTTGCCACAAAGCCATGAAAAGGTAATTTTGGCTTTACCATAAATTACTGCAAATTCTGAACCTGCTTGAAATGCCTGCCCGTGCCTTGAACTCACGCATGTCCGGCTCTCTGACCAGATAGCAGCCCTCTCTGAAACTTTAGTGACACATCATAAATATTTGCCTTCTCTGGCCAGACAACATCCCTCTCTGAGGCTCTAATGGTCCTCTGAATTCTGATGTAGGGACAGCAAAAAAAACCTAAACTACCATTAGTGTGATGCTTGTCAGAGTTCTGTTATCTGTAACACCCCTTTTGTGTAACTTTCTGGGCTATAAAGCTGGGCTGTAGGAAAGCTGGGGTTGCTGTCTTGTTCCGGCTGTTTTGGGAGGGGAGGCAGCATGAAAGGTAGAAATAATAAGATTAATTTAATATGATTTTAATTAGAGTCAGTGGTCTTTTCTTGTGTCGTGGTCTAACAATTAACACTCCAAAAACATGGAGCTCTGACGGCCTAAAGACTTCTTGAGGAACTTCCTCTGAGGTTGGGCACTTGAAATATATGTTGTTGTAAGGAGCTTTAGCTTCCTTTCTACTGAGACCATCAAAGATGGGTTTGAATCTATGTGACCTGGAGGACATGGTTTCTTGTATTCTAATGAACATAAGGCAGCAGTGCTGAATTTTCTCTTTGTAGGTAAACTGTGGCCACTGGGTGCTAAGTGTCTCCCCGTGTGGACTGTGAAGCCATTTTTTCATCCTCCACTTTTCGTGGTGTTTCGTGCTGCTGCACTGGGAGTTTGGTATTTGCTTCATGAAATACAAAGAGTTCAACTGGGACCCAGTTTTGGAGGGAGTTCTGTCACTTGTGGTGGGTCAGGGTCTGCAGGAGAATGCAACAACCAGGTTATATCTCACAGAACTTGCCCCTTGTACATAGAAATCTGACTCTGAACTTTGCCCTGGAACCTCTCCATGTAACAAGATGCCTTTACATAGAAGGTTCTGCTGGATGCACAATGTCAGTCACAAGCCATTTGGAAGGCAATGGCAAATCCTCATGGCCACACCACAGATGTATTATCACACACCTGCCCACCACTGCAATAGGCCCACTACTCAGCAGGCTCAAACTTACTGGCATCTTTGTTCTACACCATTTTCATGAAACCCGGTCAATCATGGCATTCTCTTGTACACTAATGATCAGCAACAAGACATCCAAAGGTTCTCTAGTGCCACCTGATTATTGGAATTTCAAAAATTTCATTGTATTTATCTAGCCATTTTTCATGGATGAAATTGGAGACACTGTGGGTTTCAGTTAATTCAGGAACCATTAAATGGTGAGGAAGCTCATTTCAATGAAAGCTCTGGAGAACTCTCACAGGCAAGTCTTCCCATAGAGTCTTCAAAAGGTCACATGAAGCCAGGCCCATTGAGGTCTTCAATGTGACGTCCAAGGGTGTTCTGATTCTCAACAATGGCTGCCAAATCTTTCAGAATAAAATCATGTGATATCCTAGCTGAGATTCCAAGGCTCTGTGGAAAGCCACCCTGTCCTTGATCTCAGTTTCCAAGGGCGAATCCCATGCGTGGCCTCCTAAAATCTGAACACAGTTCATGGCAATATTTCTCTGAGATCAGTTCCAGAACTCAGACTTTAAGGGGAATCACACCAGAGTTCAAGCCCAGGTAGACCCAGTCATCACTTCCAACCGCCACACAAATGACCACAATTAAAACCAAAGCACTCCCACAAGGCCCTCGTCTTCTTCCATATAGACACTCATCATAACCTGTGGTTCGAGGTTTCCATGAGGGGATCAGTCCAAGACAGTGTACAAAATAACCTCCCTTGCCCCTCATTTGCCTAAAGTCAGGGTTGCCTGGACACCCTTCCTGAGAACCAGGAGTGATCAAATAGGCCTGCCATAAATACTGCTCTGCTTCCCGAATTTGAGGCCTACTGACTCTCGGGTATATATTCTTTATGTGAATTGGAATCATGAGAAAACCCAAGCACCTATGGGCTATCTTCTGCAGGGTTTGAAGAACTCATTTGACACAAAGGATCCCTATTTTCAATTGATGGAGGTCAGGAACCTTACAGAGGAAGCGTCCTGAAACCTCTCCATATAACAAGATGCCTTTACATATAAGGGTCTGCTGGTTTGACCATGTCAGTGACAAGCCATTTGGAAGCCAATGGCAGATCCACATGGCCCCACCACAGATGTTTTATCACACACCTGCTCACCATTGCTCTAGGCCCACTACTCAGCAGGATCCAACTTTCTGGCATCTCTGTTAAACACCATTTTAATGAAAACCAGTCAATCAAGGCACTGTCTGGTATACTCATTGTTGGAAAAATATAAACGGCAGCCATACCCCAGAGAAAAACCCCAACATGGCGCCTAAGGACTTCTTCTTCCTACCTTCTTCTTTTCTGAAGTGGCGCGAAAAGTTCCCGCCCGGGTGAACTCTCCCACTGGTGCCAATTTCAAATCTCGCTGGCGGGGAACCTTAGCCCCAATGAGAACTAACTCCTGGGCTCCGGAGCTGATATCTGAAAGAACTTGCCAATAAACGGGATGCCTGCCATTTATCTAAGTCCTTTCATCTCCTCCTTAGTTCTATATAAGTACACAGCTTTTTGCAATAAAATTGGAATTCTCCCGGCGAAGTGCCTTTGAGTGGGGAGTTCTTTCATTCTGGTGCCCCGTTTGAGGATACGGGTGAGCTCTTTCCAACAAGAGCCCCGTCCCCCGTTCCGCCCAGACACTCCGTCCTGGTCCGCTCTTTTCAGACGCCAGCTTCCTGCACTCACCACTGATCTGATGTATGTAAGCTTCCCCTGACCCCGGCTCGCCAACTTCCTTCGGGTTACCACTAGTTTTGTGACCCTGATCGTCCAGCACACTCTAGACGCCCGGTAGGGGAGAGGGAATTCCTCCCACCAAGACCTTTACTGGTCACAGTGGACCCTCTAGTGATCCATTTCCCTTTGGGGCATGAGGGTTCTGAGTTTACACGAGAGGCTCTGTGGTTTTTCCTCCTTTGCTGCCACTGCTGCTGCCGGCAAGATTTGCTGTTTCCTGCAGGGCTGCTGTGTCTGGCTGAAGCTGCCTCTCTGCTCAGGGAAAACTGAACTCCCGTCGTAGAACTGCATTCTGCTGGAGCTGAAGTTCTGTTTTCATTACTGACTTCTTCAGCTGCGTTCGAAAACTTTCCTGACGTCAGGTTGCCCATGGCTCCAAACCCATTGGGTCTTCCAGATCGCACTTCACTGGTGACGACCAGGTAGTACCCTCTGTATTTCCTCGCGACAGCTGGTCATTTTGGGGACACCCACGTGACCCCCATTCGCCCTGAATTTCCTGGAAGCCGTTCCAGCTCGGGTTTTCTCTTTGTCTCTCTCGCTTACTCTTATTCTCTCTCTCTCTCTCTCTCTCTCTCTCTCTCTCTCTCTCTCTCTCTCTCTTCCATCTCTCCCTGTGACAATGGGCACCTCTTCATCTGTACCTGAAGCCTCATCTCTCAAATGTTTAATAAAAAATCTGGCCACACTCTCCCCCACACCAGACATCAAGCCCAAACTTTTAATTAAATTCTGTACCCAAGATTGGCCTCCATATCCACTGGATAATGGCAATCATTGGCCTCCAGAAGGCTCCTTAGATCCAAACCTCCCCTGGGACCTTTTTAACTACTGCCAGCGTCTGGAAAAGTGGAGGGAGATTACCTGCATTGAAGGTATTAGCCTTCCCACACAGCACCTTGTCTCTGCTCCTCCTGCCCTCCCCCTCAGGTCCTCCTTGCTTGCAATCCCCTCTCTTTCCCTACTTCTACTTCTGACTTCACAGATTCTTCCTCATTCAACCCAGCAGATGAACCCCCACCTTCTCCCCAGCCCCATCTGCCCCTTCTCTTCTGCAATACCCTCCTCATCCTCTGTCTGATTCCATGGATCCTCAGCCTTCCATTTTATCCCCCTCCCCTCCTTCCTCTTCTGCCTGCTCCACTTCCTCCTCTTCCAAAGAGACACTCCCTTCCCCTCCCTCTCCTTCCTGTCCTCCGCCTGCCTCTCTCAGTCCTCCTTTTACCAGGTCTAAAGGACTCCTTCCCACCCCTAAGACAATCGCACCCCTTCGTGAGGTAGCTGGTCCCGAGGGTGTCATCAGAGTCCACGTGCCCTTCTCCAGGTCAGACATTACTCAGCTAGAGAGCAAGTTAGGCTCAATCACCACTAAACCCACCACTTACATTCGGGAGTTTCAATGGGTCCTGCAAGCATATAGCCTCACTCATCATGACATATACATGCTCTTGGCGAATACACTTCTCCCCGAGGAAAGGCAATGGGTCTGGGAGCTAGCCAAAGCCCATGCTGATGAAAATCATAGGACCAATCCTGACCACCCCACGGGCTCTCATGCTGTCCCAGAGCAGGAACCCTATGGGATTACAACACCCCTGAAGGCTTACAGACTCATGACCTTTTTACATCCTGCCTCTTGGCGGGCCTGAAAAAGGCGACCCACAAGGCTGTTAACTTTAAAAAGGTGCGGGAGGTCATTCAAAAGAAGGAGGAAACACCTTCAGAATTCCTGGATAGACTAACCAAGGCCCTTCAACACTGCACATAACTCGACCCAGAAACCCCTGATGGCCGTCATCTCTTAATGACATATGTTATGGCCCAAAAATACTCTGACATTAAAGCCAAGCTTAAAAAGCTTGAACAGGGCCCTGCTACTCCTCAGACCGAAATCCTCGCTGTCTCTTTAAAGGTTTTTCATGGTAGAGAGGATGAAAGTGAATGCCATAGGCAGAGAGCTGAAAATGCCAAATTCCAAATGTTGGCCCAGGTCATTCAGAGAAGGCCATCACCACGCCGTCCCAATGTGACACCCCCTGGAGCTTGCTTCAAATGTGGTAAGGATTGTCCTTCGCCGAGAACACCCTACAACCCCTGCCCAACATGCCATCAAAGGAGACACTGGGGGGCAGACTGCCCAACAACCCGGAAGGGAGGTTGGTCAGCCACCCGGCAACCCCAGCCTCTCCTGGGCTTGGCAGAGGAGGAATGATGGAGCCCTGGGCCTTCCCTCCAGACTATTACCATCAAGAATCAAGAACCTAGGGTCACCTTCCTGGTGGATGGACGCTTCATTACCTTCCTTTTGGATACTGGTGCCACTTTTTCGGTCTTGAGGGAGTATTGGGGTTCTACCACACCCTCAAAAACTCCTATTGTCGTGGTAGGAGGTAAACATATTTTCCCTCAAAATCCCTTTTGTCCTTCACTCACTCCTTTCTCGTTATGAGCCATTGCCCCATTCCCCTTCTGGAAAGGGACATACTCTCACTATTAAAAGTCACCATTCACATATCACCCCACACCTCTCCTACCTCTCATTTCCTCATGATGTTCCTAGGGGCAGATACACCTCCTCCATGCACTCTCCCACGACTATCTAAACCAGTTAACCCTGAGTTTTGAGACACAACTACACCCTTTATGGCTAAATGCAGTCCTATTCATATTGTCTTACTGGACCCTTCAAGATATATTAGTCAACCATGATATCCACTCACAACCACAGCCTTCCTCGGATTAGAAGCCATCATGCAGGATTTATAATGAAAGGGGTATCTTAGGCCTACACACTCTCCTTTCAACACCCCCATTCTGGCAGTTAAGAAACCTAACGTGTCCTACAGGCTGGTTCTAGACCTTCCCCTTGTCTACTCTTCTGTGGTCCCCATCCACCCGCTAGTGTCCAACCCTTACACCCTCCTCTCTCAGATCCCTGCCACTACTACCCACTTCTTGGTTCTAAATTTGAAACATGCATTCTTTTCTATTCCCTTGTTCTCAGAATCTCAGGATATCTTTGCTTTTACTTGCACTTACTCTCACACCCGCCATTCTCATCAGCTTACCTGGACTGTCCTCCCACAGGGATTCAGGGATAGCATCCATCTCTTTGGCCAAGTTCTTGCCCAGGACCTCACATCCTTTCACCCGACCTGTCCTGACTCTACTCTCCTTCAATATGTCGATGACCTTCTTCTATGTAGTCCCTCTGGGAACACTCTCAATCCCACACTGCTCAGCTTCTTAATTTCCTAGCAGACAAGGGAAATAGGAAGTCTCCCCACAAGGCCCAGGTTTCCCAGTCTTCTGTCACCTTTCTTGGTTTTTGCCTTACACCCAGAAAAAAGGAAATAACACTGGATAGGAGGCAACTCCTCTCTGATCTTCCAGTGCCCCATACAAAAGCCAAAATACTATCATTCCTAGGACTAGCAGGTTATTTTAGGGCCTGGATCCCAAATTATTCTCTTCTATACAAATCCTGTATGAACTAGCAAAGGGACCCCCTAGTGAATCTCTTGCCTCCTCCCCAAACTACCACTTGCGCAGGCTTCAGCAACTTGTCTTAAAGGCACTTGCCCTTCACCTTCCTGATCTTTCAAGACCATTTCATGTATATGTCCATGAAAAAGGGAGGCAAGAACTTGGGGTCTTAGGTCAAAACTATGGGCCTACATTTGCACCTGTGGCATATTTGTCCAAGCAAATTGACCCTACCATCCGTGAGTGGGCCCCTTGCTTAAGAGCTCTGGCTGCTGGACAAATTTTACACAAAGAAGCCTCTAAGCTTACTTTTGGGGCCCCTTTAACTATCCACTCCCCACATCACTTGAAGGATCTTTTAGCTTATAAGGGCTTTCAAACCCTTCCTCCATCCAGAGTTCTGTCACTCCTCACTTCCTTTCTGGAAAACCCTAATATTACTTTCCTCCCCTGCTCTGCACAGAACCCTGCCTCACTGCTCTCAATGACTCCCACGTCTAACACACCAACTCATAATTGGTTGGAAACCTTAGATGATTTCCTCCCCTGTCATTCTTCCATTTCTGAGAGACTACTAGCCAAGCCTGACCTTATCTGGTTTACTGATGGCAGTTCCTTTAGGCAGAATTGCACTCATTACTTTGAATACACTGTAGTTTCAGCCACTGAGATTACAGAGGCCAAAGCTCTGCCTTCAGGAACTACCAACCAGCAGTCTGAACTTATAGTAGCCACTCGTGCCTGCCTTCTAGCACAAGGCAAATCCCTAACCCTTTATACTGATTAAAAATATGTCTTCCATATCTTATCCCATGCTGCAATATGAAAGGAGCGAGGCCTACTTACCACCAAAGGTAATGTGATCACTAATTCGGCTCTTATAACCAATCTGATAAAGGCCTCCCACTTACCCACCCAGGTGGGAGTTGTCCATTGTAGGTCTAATTAGAAGGACGTCTCTCTTATCACTGAGGGCAATGCCAAAGCTGACCAGGCGGAACAAATGGCTGCTACCACTTCCAATGATGGACCCCCTGGGGGACATATAATGGCCACATTAGACAACTCATCTGAAGCCCCTACTTCTTCCAGTAAGAAAAAGGATCTCTTCAAGTTCCTTCATACTCTATTCCTTTCCAATTCTCAGTCTTTGACCCTCTTTTTACAGAGCTTCTTCTCGCTCACCCTCTCTGACAAAGCCATGCTACAGAATATAGCCTCTAATTGTCAGATCTGTCAGTGGACCAACACTTATACTCCTTTAATGCCCAAACCTTTTCATTCCCACCAAGCCCGGGGACACATTCCCACTGCTGACTGGCAGGTAGACTTCACCAACATGCTCACAGTATGGCGCACTAAATACCTCCTTGTCTTTGTGGACACTTTCTCTGGTTGGATTGAGGCATTTCCCACTTCCAATAAAATGGCTTCCACTGTAGCTTTAATCTTACTGACAGACATCATCCCCAGGTTTGGTATGCCCACTTCTCTACAATATGACAATGGCCCTGAGTTTATTTCTAGAATCACACAAAAGGTCTCTCAAGCCCTCTCCTTCAAGTGGCATTTCCACTGTCCATATTATCCCCAAGCTTCAGGGAAAGTGGAAAGGGTAAATTGTACTCGAAAGGAAGTCCTTACCAAATTGACAATGGAATTAAACTTAGACTGGGTCAAACTCCTTCCCTTGGATTTGCTTCGAATCAGAGCTCTCCCTAAAAACCATCTTTACTGTCTCCCTTTGAGATAATGTATGGAAGACCTCTTATACCCCCTGGGTTGGTCATTTCACAAGGACCTCTCACCCAAGATTTGTCTTTGCCTCTTTTGTATCATCTCCGCTCGGAACTCTGGAAATATCAGGACTGGCTTCATCCGGACCCAGTGTCCTCTCCAAACACTCCTCCCTTAACACCTGGGAGTCTAGTATATTATAATACCGCAGAGGAGAAAGGGACTCTTGCCCCAAAATGGGAAGGCCCCTATCCTGTCATTCTCTGTACCCCCACTGCCGCCAAACTCTCCTTACCAGACAACCGTCTAACTCCCTGGATTCACATTTCCAGGTTGAAGCCATATCACCAGGAGGCCCCACCTGCTGACGACAGGACCAACCCAGAGGAACTCCAAGAATCACCTCCTGAACCTCCCATTAACTCCTGCTCTCCACACTCATCTCACCCATTTAAGTTGCGGCTCACACGGTGTTCCATGCAGCCCAATTCCTCTTAAAAAAGTCACAATGGGCTCTCTCAACACACTAATCTTCTGTAACTGTTTGTTTTTTGTGCTCTGCTTATTTTCTGTGCTCTATCGGGACTGGTCTTTACCGTCCTCTCCTACCATGTATTTATTCACTCTTCAGGAACGATACTCAGAACATGGCATGTAGAAGGTCCATGCAGTGGATGCAACTACTTGCTTCATCCACAACTGCACCTCTATTTCCCTAAAATTGTCACCTTCAAGGACCTTCGTCCCTGGTAGCTGGAACTGGCTTTTCATTTGCTTCCTTTTTGATCAAACAAAAGACTATTGTCATTGGTGGCCTGAGATATATAATGGGTGCCCCTATTGGTCATGCAGGTTCCATGATGAACATGGTAGCTATTCTTACCACTCACTTGGTTACCCTAAAGTGTGGACTTCTAGTTACCTAAAGTGGGATAAAGTCTCTTTATCTGATAACAATGGATGGTATACTTTAGATATACCTGACCCCATGGCCAAACGTTGGGACTATGTTGAGTTTGCTGTCTATGCTCGGACAACCTCAGCGAGACCCACAGGGTGGATGACAGTTGGCCGCACCCTGATTATGCCACCTAAGGCAACCATCCAGGTAGTCGAACACATTAAGGAGTCAGAATCAAAACTTTTAGATCTTATCCATAGCTCATCCACAAAGGATTCAGACCCTTCAACCCCCTCAGGTCCCAATGACACATGGCTCAATTTGTTACACCAATCTCTTCGATTATTAAACTCCACCCCTCTTTCGGTGCCTCCCTCTCAGTGCTTTCTCTGTGCTTCACTTAGTCCCATTAGCGGCAGGAAATATTTCAGCAAAAACCTACAATTTCTCTAAGAAAGGACAACCCCTACATGTGACACGTATCCCACTGTGGGAAAGTTATTTCACCAATACTTTATTTGCTTTCATCTGTTTCCACCTGCCAATAATGAATCCTTTACCCATTTGTTCCTTGAGCTTAAGCACCCAATCGAGCCCTGCATTTATGCAACCTGGACATTTCCTCTGGTGTAATGGGTCTTTAAGTACCTCAACGATCAATGTCTCTGGCACCTGTTTCTTGGTTACTGTAATTCCTCAGCTGTCTTTGTATACTCCCACCGAATTCCGACAGTTGGCCCTACCTTCCTGAACCCGTAGGGCAGTCTTTCTGCCGGTTCTGGTAGGCCTCACTTTAACAACCTCAGTGGCGGGTCTCGGACTCTCTGGTGGAGCTATAGGTCATGCTCTATGGGCATTCAAAGACCTGCAACAAAAACTGCAGGAAGCACTCGATACCACTGCTGAGTCTCTGGGCTCCTTGCAGCGCCAGGTTACTTCATTGGCACAAGTGGCTTTACAGAACCAAAGGGCAATTGATCTTCTCACTGCAGAAAAAGTGGGTACATGCCTATTCCTCAGAGAGGAATGTTGCTCTTATGTTAATGAATCTGGGCTGATAGAAAAAAATGTTGTTAAATTGCAGAAATTATTGACCAAATTGCTCAAACCTAGCTCCTCCAATCCCATAACAGGGTTCTTCCAATCCTATCTTGCCATGTACTTACTACCTATCTTGGGGCCCCTTATTGGGATGCTCCCTTTTTTTGCTCTCTTGCCATGCATAATGAAGTTCCTTCAAACCCAACTGCAAAAAATTTCTAATCAAAATTTCAACCAGCTTTTGCTTAGGCACTACCATCCTCTGATGACCGATGAACCCCTAACATCTCCAAGAGAACAGTTCACTCAGTGATGATGCTCACTACCAGGCACGATGGAATGCAACGTACATCAGACAGCGGGAGGCAACGAGCTTGGAGAACCTCTTAATCTGCCATCCTGGATTCATGAGTCTTTATGACCTTCTAAGCTTCCTCATGGCCCTTGGCCTCTTCTATGTCAGTCCCCCAACATGGAACTTCTGCCAAAAATTGACCTTTGCTTTAATTTTTATCTTCATTCTGTTTTTATTCGCTCTGATCTTCTTCAAGTGCTGGTGACGCCATGACCAGGCAACGCTTCCAGTATTTCCTAGAGTCTCTGTTACAGGACCAGTAGCTGATACCAACAATCTCCTCCATCCAGAACTGGTTTCATGCCATCGACAACTTGTGGCATCAGGGAACTTTCATAGACTTTACCCCTACTGAAGTAGCTATCTATACCACTGGCTTTTATTTCTGGCTGCCATGATATCCCCAGACCTGGCCCCCGAGCATTTGTCCACTTCCCTTTCTAGGCCCCACAGCACCCCCACACAGCAGGCAGCAGCCAGAAATGACAAACAATGCCCCACTTTCTAAGAAAACAAAAAGGGAGGAATGTTAGGAAAAGTATAAATGGCAGCCATACCCCAGAGAAAAACCCCAACATGGCACCTAAGGACTTCTTCTTCGTAAATTCTTCTTTTCTGCAGTGGCGTTAAAAGTCCCCGCCCTTGTTAACTCTGCAGCCAGCGCCAATTTCAAATCTCACTGGTGGGGAACCTTAGCCCCAATGAGAATTAATTCCTGGGCTCCGGAGCTGATATCTGAAAAAACTTATTCTCAGAACATGAGACCAAATCACAAACCCACAACCACACCCACAAAGGCACCTCCTTCCCCCAAGTAGGTCCGTGACTATTCGGAGTGTTCTCTGACTGCTGGGCCATACTATGTTCCTCCGAAATGGCATGTCTTGTCTCAGATCTGGTCTCCTTGGTCAACTCTGTGAAGTTGACAGGAACCAGTGGTGAGCCACTACCTTCTTTCTCAGGAAAGGCCCCTCTTCAGAGCTCTTCTGGCATTTGGACATCTTCAAATCAGTAGGTACCAAGAAAGACTGACCCTCTCCTTGGTAAATCCAAACAAGTGAGACAACTGGGACTGGGACTGGGACTGGCTCGCGGTGCCTGGCTTCCTGGATCCCAAGTTCAGAGAGTTCCAACACCAAGGAAGTGAGGTGAGGTCACTTCCTTCAGGAACTGAATGAGGTCACTGCCTTGGCAACCACTTTGTTTTAGCAGTTGCTTCTTATGGTCCCTTTAGATGGAGGCTGCCCCTACTTCCTGTGACCCTTTCATAAGTTAGAATGGGATATAATCCATAGGCTCTCAGGAACAGCTCTCCAAAAGGCCTGGTTTGGTCCGTCTCCTCTACATTAAGAAGACAGAGGCTGATTCAGACACCAAACTTCATCCTACCAGGTTGTTTTCCATGGAAGATGACTTTTGCTCTCTCAGGTCCTTCATAGCTGCCTACATCTTCTCCAGGGATCATTTCTGCACATACCTTTGAGGTTCTCATCAGGTGGAAGATCCCATACATTCCTGTATTGTAAGACCAACACTGTCATTGCTTTTCTGTAAAGTTAGATTGAGGGAACAGTGTATGGTTAGTGTTAATAACATTTTCAATTTTGGTTAGGAACCATTCTGCTCGATGAACAATGGTATTGGGAACCTGTGATATTTATAAGAATATAGAGGTGAAATATATGAACGAAAAGAGAAATCTAAGTAAGATTTGAAGCCCAGAAGGTCATTGGGTTCTTGATTGGGATACTTAGCATTGAATTACGTTCTGCACAGATGTCTCAGATAAATCGATATACAATGGCATAGGACCTTGTACCTTGGATGATTGAATGTAGAAGAGAACATCCAGTCAAAAAGGGATAGTCGGTAGGATTAGGAAGACAGTAGGTAGGTTTAGGAAGAAGAGTGAATATAGGATTTGGACCAAAGTTTTTTAGCAATAGGGTTTCGGTTAGAGAGTGAATGTTAGTGATAGCACATGTGAAGATTCAGTCACAATGATGAACTGGGGAAAATATGTAGGAAAGCAGATATCAATAGACACATTACAAAATCATTCAAAGTGTAAAGTGAGTGACAGCTTTAGACGTATTCAAAGGGTTGAGTTTGAATATATAATCTTTGGAAGAAACAAATATGTAGTCACCAATAGGATTTTCATTTGAGATCATTAGGCAACCTGGACATGGATGTTTTTAGTAATCCAGGATCACTTTCCATTTAGGTATGGTACAATCATAAGTGAGAACTTTGCTTTTTCTGTTCAGAATATTACTGTGATAAAATGTATATGTAGATCAGGTTACATGTATTTGTTCCACCATTTCTGGGAGCAATATTTTGAAGAGGTATAAATTAGTATTGGGGGTACAAAGAGGTGTACCCTGTGTCTATGAATATAGAGATAATACATGAATAGACCATACTGTGAATAAATAATATAACTGGTTCCACTTTAAATAATGGATTGAATTGATATCTGTAACTAAGTAAGAAATCTTATATTGATATACAATCATTCTTTCCAACCACTTATACATTTAAAGGTAATATTAGGGTTATGGTTTATCATGACGGGTGTTTTGCTTCAAATATGATAAAGGAAATCGAAAATAATGTGTTTGGAAAGAAGTCTCATGAAAAGAGCAGTCAAGAAACATGGAGGAATACATGGGTTCTGAAGCAGGAAGTGATTTGAAGTTAAACAAATGCGTATAAATTTGCTAAATTGTGGATGAAATATTTATATATCCTCTGATGTGCATAAACTGAAGAAATAGTAATGTTCCAGTGTTGAATAAAAATGAACGTCAAAATGCACATCATGTCCCATAGGAATCTAATCTACTTGCATTGATGTTAAACTCGTGTCAGTTACTGTAGAAATATTATGATTTGGCTTTTTTTTTTTTGGTGTTATAATACAATTTATTTTAGAACTAGCATGCCACAGAATGTAGAGGAAGGAACAATGGATTATTATTATCATTGTGATAATTTAAGGTTTTATATCACATTAAGCTATAATATGGCATAATATATCTTATGAATTAGAGAAAAATTTTTTTAAAAAACCCATTATTTAAGGACCATATGCACTGACAATTTAAATGGCTTTCTCCTGATTTCAATTTCTATCAATTGTGTATTAATTGCCAAATATTTATTTTAGTACTTTTCATATTCATAATTGATATAAAGTCAATTGTTTAATTCTTCTTGTAAGTAGTTACTTATTACAGCAGGGACATTATTAATAATTCTAAATCTTTATGAGAAAAATTGTACAAAGTTATTTTCATGCAAAATTAAGTATAATTGCCTTCTCTGAATGTTTGATTGTTAATACATATAACAAAGAGCTTTTGATGAGTCTCTTCCCCAGTAAAACATAAAATGCAAAGATATAGTTGGGTATGTATGTCCAAATAAAGATAAGAAGAAATACACATTATTAGCTAGAAACAATTAAATAAAAGATGAAAAGAAAAATCCAATACATTGTACGAACTTGTCAGATGAGGTAGTATTCTGGAAGAATAGCCTAAGGCTAGACATGGTCCATGACAAAATATTAACTAAAAAAATGAAATATGAAAAATATAGGAAATGCTATGAATTTTTCATGAAGGTAGGTGAATTATCCTTTAATCTCATTTTATGTGCATTTTCAAAAGCCAAATTTCTGCTAAAATAAATTTGTGATAGTTACAACTACACAAAACAAAGTTTCTGCTTAGCAAAATGAATGCATCTCAACCCTTTTTTAGCTGATTTCTTCCCACTCAATTTTAAACCTTTATTTATTTATTTATTTTTCTTGGTTGTTCAAAACATTACAAAGCTCATGATATATCATCTTTGATACATTTTTCTCATTTGGTTTATGAACTCCCATTTTTTCCCCAAATAAGAATTGCAGAAACACATTGCTTGCACATTCACATTTTTACATAATGGCATATTAGTGACTGTTGTATTCTTCTACCTTTCCTATCCCCTACTATCCCCCCTCCCCTGCCCTCCCATCTTCCCTCTCTACCTCATGTGCTGTTGTTTAATTCTCTCCATTATTTCCGCCCCATTTCCCCTCACAACCTATTATGTGTAATTTTGTGTATCATTGAGGGTATTCTACCATTTCCATATGCTTTCTGTTCTCTCTCCCCCCACACGTCTTTGTATAATGTTAATCTTTTCCTCATGCTCTTCCTCCCTTTCTGTTCTTAGTTGCTCTCTTTATATCAAAGAAGACATTTGGCATTTGTTTTTTTAAGGATTGGCTAGCTTTGCTTAGCATATTCTGCTCTAATGCCATACATTTCACTCCAAATTCTATGATTTTGTAATTTTTTAGTGCTGCGTAATACCCAATTGTGTGTAGATTCCACATTTTTTTTTTATCCATTCATCTATTGAAGGGCATCTAAGTTGGTTCCACAGTCTAGCTGTTGTGAATTGTCCCGCTATGATCATTGATGTGGCAGTATCCCAATAGTACGCTGTTTTAAGATCCTCAGGGAATAGTCCAAAGAGTGTGATAGCTTGGTCAAATGGTGGATCCATTCCCAGCTTTCCCAGGAATCTCCATACTGCTTTCCAAATTGGCTGCACCAATTTGCATTCCCACCAGCAGTGTACAAGTGTCCCCTTTTCCCCACATCCTCGCCAACACTTACTGTTGTTTGACTTCCTAATGGCTGCCGATCTTACTGGAGTGAGATGGTATCCTAGGGTGGTTTTGATTTGCATTTCTCTGACTGCTAGAGATTGTGAGCATTTTTTCATGTACTTGTTGATTGATTGTATGTCCTCCTCTGTGAAGTGTCTGTTCAGGTCCTTGGCCCATTTGTTGATTGGGTTATTTGTTACCTTACTTTTTAATTTTTTGAGTTCTTTGTATATTTTGGATATTAGGGCTTTATCTGAAGTGAGAGGGGTAAAAATTTGTTCCCAGGATGTAGGTTCTCTATTTACCTCTCTTATTGTTTCTCTTGCTGAGAAAAAAAAAAAAAAAAACTTTTAGTTTAAGTAAGTCCCATTAATTTATTCTTGTTATTAACTCTTGGGCTATGGGTGTCCTATTAAGGAATTTGGAGCCCGATCCCACAGTATGTAGATCGTAGCCAACTTTTTCTTCTATCAGATGCAATGTCTCTGATTTGATATCTAGCTCCTTGATCCATTTTGAGTTAACTTCCTTGCTTGGCGAGAGAAAGGGATTCAGTGTCATTTTGTTGCATATCGATTTCCAATTTTTCTAGCACCATTTGTCCTTCGTATATTGCAGGTTTTTAGCCCCTTTTATCAAATATAAGAAAGTTGTAATTTTGTGGAATGGTTTCTGTGTCCTCTATTCTGTACCATTGGTCCACCTGCCTGTTTTGGTACCAGTACCATGCTGTTTTTGTTACTATTGCTTTGTAGTACAGTTTGAAGTCTGGTATCGCTATACCTCCAGATTCAAACATCCTGCTTAGAATTGCTGTTGCTATTCTGGGTCTTTTGTTTTTCCATATGAATTTCATGATTGCTTTATCTTTTCTACAAGAAATGTCCTTGGGATTTTGATTGGCATCAATTTAAACCTGTAGAGAATTTGGGTAATATCACCATTTTGATGATGCTAGTTCTGCCTATCCATGAATTGGGTATATTTTTCTATATTCTAAGATCTTCTTCTATCTCTTTATGTTTCTGTAGTTTTCATTTATAAATCTTTCACCTCTTTTGTTAGGTTGATTCCCAACTATATAATTGTTTTTCCAATTATCTTATTTTCTTTGAGGATATTTTGAATGGAGTGGTTTTCCTCATTTCCATTTCAGAAGTTTTGCTGCTGATATACAGGAATGCCTTTGATTTATGCGTGTTGATTGTATATCTTGCCACTTTGCTGAATTTATTTATTAACTCTAGCAGTTCCTCTGTAGACCCTTTTGGGTCTGTTAAATATATTATCATGTCATCCACAAATAGCGATAATTTAAGTTCTTCTTTTCCTAGTTTTATGCCTTTAATTTCTTTTGTCTGTCTAATTGCTATGCCTAGTATTTCAAGAACTGAATTAAATAGAAGTGGTGATAGAGGGCATCCCTCTTGTTCCAGATTTTAGAGGGAATGCCTTCAGCTTTTCTCAATTTAGGATGATGCCAGCCTGAGGTTTAGCATATATAGCTTTTACAATCTTGAGGTAAGTTCCTGTTATCCCTAGTTTTTCTAGTGTTTTCAACATAAAGGGATGCTGAACTTTGTCGAATGTTTTTTCTGAATCTATCGATATGATCATATGGTTGTTTTCTTTAAGTCTATTGATGTGGTGAATAGCATTTATTGATTTCCGTATAATGAACCAGCCTTGCATCCCAGGGATGAATCCTACATGATCATGGTGCATAATTTTTTTGATATGCTTTTGTATTCGATTCACCAAGATTTTATTGAGAATTTTTGCATCCAAGTTTATTAGAGATATTGGTCTGTAGTTTTCTTTCTTTGAAGTGTCTTTGTCTGGTTTTGGGATCAGGGTGATATTGGCATCATAGAATGAATTTGGAAGAGTTCCTTATTTTTCTATTTCTTGAAATAGCTTGGAAAGTATTGGTATTAATTCCTTTTTGAAGGTTTTGTAGATCTCTGCTGTATACCCATCCGGTCCATGGCTTTTTTTGGTTGGTAGTATTTTGATGGCTTCTTCTATTTCTTCCTTTGTTATTGGTCTGTTTAAATTGTGTGTGTCTTCCTGACTCAATCTGGGAAGATCGCATGACTTAAGAAGTTTATTGATATCTTCACTATCATCTATTTTATTGGAACATAGTGTTTCCATATACTTTCTAATTATCTTCTTATTTCTGTAGTGTCTGTTGTGATATTGCCTTTTTCATCCTGTATGTTAGTAATTTGAGTTCTCTCTTTTCTTCTCTTCCTTAGCATGGCTAAGGGCCTGCAAATCTTATTTATTTTTTCAAAGAACCAACTTTTAGTTTTATCAATATTTTCAATTTTTTTTGTTTCAATTTCGTTGATTTCTGCTCTAATTTTAATTATTTCTTGTCTTCTACTACATTTGCTGTTGTTTTGCTCTTCCATTTCTAGGTTTTTGAGGTGTAGTGTGAGTTCATTTATTTGCTGATTTTTCTTTTTTTTTTTTGAGGAAAGAACTCCAAGAAATGAATTTCCCTCTTAAAACTGCTTTCATTGTGTCCCATAGATTCCAGTATGTTGTGTCTGTATTGTCATTTGTCTCTACGAATTTTTTTATCTCCTCCTTTATGTCTTCTGTAAACCATTGATCATTCAGTAGCATGTTGTTCATTTTCCATGTGATGTAGGATTTTTCCTTCCTTCTTTTATCATTGATTTCCAGATTCATTCCATTATGGTCAGATATTCTGCATGGTATTATCTCCACGACTTTATATTTACTAAGAATTGCCCTATGGCATAATATATGGTCTATCTTTGAGTAGGATCCATGTGCTGCTGAGAAGAACGTGTATCCACTTTTTGATGGTTGATATATTCTATATATGTCGGTGAAGTCTAGGTTACTGATTTTGCTGTTGAATTCTATAGTTTCTTTATTCAGTTTTTGTCTAGAGGATCTGTCTAATGGCTAGAGCGGTGTGTTGAAGTCACCCATAATTATTGTGTTGTAGTTTATTTGACTCTTGAACTTGAGGCGAGTTTGTTTTATGAGTGTTGCAGCTCAATTGTTTGGTGCATACAAATTGATAATGGTTATGCATTGTTGGTGCAAGGTTCCTTTTAACAGTATATAGTGTCCTTCTTTATCCCTTTTGATTAACGTAGGTTTGAAGTTGATTTTATTCGATATGAGTATGGCCACTCCTGCTTGCTTCCGAGGGTCATGTGAGTGGTATGATTTTTCCCAAACTTTTAATTTCAGCCTCTGTATGTCTTTACCTATCATATGAGTCTCCTGAAGGCAGCATATTGTTGGATTTTTTTTTTTTTTTGATCAAGGTTACTAGCTTATGTCTCTTGATTGGTGAGTTTAGGCCATTAACATTTAAGGTTACAATTGAAATATGATTTCTACTTCCAGTCATGTTTGTTTGTTTGTTTATTTATTTATTTATTTATTCATTTATTTATTTATTTTGGTTAGTTTTTACTTTTTGGTTATTTTCCTCTCCCTTTACTGAGATACCTCCTGCTGCTAGTTTCAGGCATTACTTTTCAAATCCTCTTCTTGTAGTATTTTGCTCAAAATGCTTTGCACTGCTGGTGTTCTGGCTGTGATTCTTTTAGCTTTTGTTTATCGTGAAAGACTTAAATTTCATTGTCAAATTTGAAGCTTAATTTTGCTGGATACAGTATTCTTGGATGGAATCCATTATTTTTGAGCATTTGAAATACTTTGTTCCAGGATCTTCTTGCTTTCAAAGTTTGTGATGAAAAAAATCAGTCGTTAACTTAATTGGTTTACCCCTGAATGTAACCTGCCTACTTTCTCTCGTAGCTTTTAATATTCTCTCTTTGTTCTGTATGTCCTTGTTCTGGCTATCTTCATAAATATTTGTCTTGGAGTTGGTCTATTATGGTTTTGAATGCTTGGGGTCCTGTAGGCTTCCAGGATTTGGCAATCCATTCCATCTTTCATCTCTGGGAAATTTTCTAGAATTATTTCATTTAATATGTTGTCCATTCCTTTGGTTTGAATCTCTATGCCTTTTTCTATCCCGATGACTCTCAAATTTGTTTTTTATTTATGACATCCCATATCTCTTGAATAGATTGCTCATGGGATTTAAGCATCTTTTCTGTGTTTACTCTATTCTTTTCAAGTTGATAAACTTTGTCTTCATTATCTGACGTTCTAACTTCTACTTGATCTAGTCTATTTGTAATACTCTTCATTTGAGTTTTTAATTTGGTTTATACTTTCCTGCATTTCTAGGATTACTGTTTGATATTTCTTTTTAATGTCTCTATCTCCTGGTAAAGCTCATTCTTTGCCATTTGAATTTGTTTGTTTATTTGATTTTCAAAATATACTTTTATTGCTTGGACTTGCTGCCTCATGTCTTCTCTAATATTCCTTTCCATCTGAGTTAGGTATGCCTTGAGTTTTTTCCCTATCCCTATTTCTGATGCTTCACGGTCCTCCTTTAGAATTTAGTTGTCCTGCATTTTTTGCACACCTTTTTTTCCCTTGTTTTTTCATGATGTTCACGTTACTTTTCAGCTCAATTTGATTGCTGTGTTTCTGCTTTCTTCAATAGATTTGTTTTGGTTTTATATATCTCTGCTGTCTCTCTTTTGTGTTTGTAGACTATGCCTGCAAAAGTGGATTCCACTTGGAAGGAATTCCGACAGCTGAGCTCCAGTGATGTCACCTGTCTGCTATGGCGGGCCCCAGGCTCCTTGCCGGGGTGTTTGAATGGGGGGGTGGGACTGGACTGTCTCTGGTTGGTTTCACCTCCCGGTCGCTGGCGGGCGGGCGGTCTCCAGCCATCCAGTCGTGCAATCAGCGAATGGGCTGTCACCGGCGGGCGGGTGATCTCTAGCTGCCCAATTGCGCAGGCAGCCAGCGGGTGATTGGTTGCTGGTGGGCAGGCGATCTCCAGCCTCCTGGTCACGCGTGTCTGTCCTCTGATCCCCTGGTTTCCTCTGTGAGTCCTGATTTCCCCTGCTACACCAGATTTCCCCTGAGTGATGCCTCTTGGCAGCTCAAACTGTACTCTTTGCCTGCCGTTCCTTGGGTGTGGAGGGTGTCTATTGGGAACACTGGCACTCTATTGTTTTGATTTTTTCTGCTTGCCCCACCCATTGCGCTGGCTAGACAAGTTTTGTTTTCACCGGTGATGGGAGGAAGGTTGAAGGTCAGGTGCCACTAGTTTTCCCCCGTCTTTATGAAGGCTTTCTCTGGTAATCCCTCCCCCGGAAAGCCTAAGAGAGAATTTTTGCGAATTACCTGCTGTATGGGAGATAAGCTGAGTAACACACACCTGTTTTGTTGTTGCAATCTGTCGGAGAGTGGTGGTGGATACTTCAGCTCTCCAAGATGGTGGCCGTTGGTTTCCTCGGTGGAGTTTCGGTTGTGGGGGATAGAACTGTAACACTTTCTTCCCCATCTGAAATCCCGAACTCAGCCCCGGGCTCAGTGGTGGGTGAGCCAGCCGGATTCCACAGAATCCGCAGCAACGTTTCTCCCTGCATGCTGGTCGCTTCACAGTGGAGGCCCACCGTCTGCAGCCACGGCATGGGCCGCACGGATCAGCCACCCCAGATCTTCGGTCGCATAGTTGGCTCTTGTTTGAGACTCAATTACAGGACCTCGGTGGTGGAAATCATTCTTCTAGGTTCCAGGCACACCCATTTTTCTGTAAGATCCTAACAAGATACATTTTCGTCATTCTAACTCCTTATTCACATGTGAAGTTGCGCAGTACAAAGGGTGTGATGCACTCTATTCATGGCCATCTTGCAATGTCAAAATATTAGGATTTCTATGCACCATTTACTGAAGATAGTTTTCAGTACTAGTAAACCAAAATGTTATTTCAGGTGGATGAATATTTCTGAGAATAATCTTTTGAAAAGTAGATTATAAATCCACATACATGAATATGAATGAAATTTGGGAGTGCATAATAAGACACATATATTTCATATTTTGAAAAATCTGGAGGATATATATATATATATATATATATATATATATATACAGACACACACAGAGAGACATTAAAAAGTAGCATTATATATGCCAATCGAAATTCATCATGAAATACATATCATCCACAGATTCAAAAATATTTATTTTACTGAACATGGATTTATGTATAATGCTATTTAAATAGGAGGATCACCCACAGGTTGAATTCTCAGTTCCAACAGCTTTTAGAAGGAGTGATATCTTCTCACAATTTCTATATGCCAAGTCAGCCACCTCACCAAAAATATACGTGTGATACCAGGTATGAATCTATATGTGCATATAAAACTACATGTGCTAAATAGGCTACAGAGAAAGGGAGACAGGAATTCACATATTTGTTAACTTTAAAAAAACATGGAGAATTCTTTCAACCAAATAATTGACTAGATTCATAACTCCTACCCTATATAATGCAAAAGGCAAGTCCAACTATACACGATGCCTCCTCTGAACTGCTTGTATTTCAATTCTGTTTGGGTTATTATTCTAGTCAGAGTTTAGTAGCGTAGGGGTTAGTGTGAGGGATTCACTATTTTGACTGGAAAATTATAAAATGAATCCAATGTGAATACAAATATGTGCTACAAAAAATTGTTCCCACTGTCATCCAGAACAATGGCTTGACATTACCTAGTCCCCAAGTAAGACAAAATTAGAGGAGAAGAGTTAGAAAATCTGTGAATACATATTTGGAATAGAATATGCAAAGGAGTTTCCAAAAGTAAGGGACAGGGTAAACACTCCACAAACTGGAGCTCTTCTGGCCTAAAGACTTCTTGTGGAACTGCCTCTGAGGTTGGGCACTTGAAACATATGTTGTTTTCAAGTGCTTTAGCTTCGTTTCTAGTGAGACCAATAAAGGTGGGTCTGCATCTATGTGATCTGGAGGACATGGTTTCTTATTTTCCACTGAACATGAGCAGCAGTGCTGAATTTACTATTTGTAGCTAAACTGTGGCCCCTGGGGTCTAAGTGTCTCCCCGTGTGGACTGTGAAGCCATTTTGTGATCCTAAAGTTTTCATGGTGTTTCTTGTGGCTTCACTGGGAGTTTGGTATTTGCTTCACAAAATACAAAGAGGTCAACTGGGACACAGTGCTGGAGGGAGTTCTGTCACGTGTGGTGGGTCAGTTTCTGCAGGACAATGCACCAACCATGCTTCTATCCCACATAGCTTTCCCCATTGACCATAGCAACTTGATTCTGAAACTTTCCCTGAAACTTCTCAATATTACAAGATGCCTTTACATAGAAGGGACTGCTTGCTGCACCATGTCAGTCACAAGACATTTGGAAGCTAATGGCAGATCCACATGGCCCCACCACAAATGTTTTATCACACACCTGCCCACTACTGCTCTAGGCCAAGTACTCAGCAGGCTCCAATTTATTGGCATCTCTGTTCTACACCATTTTCATGAAACTCAGTCAATCAAGGCACTGTCTGGTATACTCATGATCAGCAACAGGACATCCAAAGGTTCTCCAGTGCCACCTGGTCATGGGAATTTCAAAAATTTCTTGGTATTTATCTAGCCATTTTTGAAAGATGAAGTTGGAGGCACTGTACGTTTCAAATCAATCCAGAACCATTAAATTTTGAGGAAGCTCATGTCAATGAAAGCTATGGAGAATTCTCACAGGCAAGGCTTCCCAAAGATTGGCTAAATGGTCACGTGAATCCAGGCCCATTGAGGTCTACAATGTGAGGTCCATATGTGTTTTGACTCTCAACTATGGCTGCCAAGTCTTTCAGAATAAAATCATGTGATATCTTGGCTGTGATTCCCAGTGCTTTGTGGAAATACAACCTGGGCATACATCTCAGTTTCCAAGGACGACTCTCATGCGTGAACTCATAACATCCCAACACAATTCATGGCAATACATCTCTGAGGTCAGTTCCAGAACTCAGTCTCTTAGGGGAATCACACCAGAGTTCATGTCAAGGTGGACCCAGTCATCTCTTCCAACCACCACACAAATGACCACAATTAAAACCAACACACTCCCACATGGCCCTCATGATCTTTCATATGAACACTCTTCATAACCTCTGGTTGAATGTTTCTATGAGGGGTGCAGACCAAGACAGTCTCCAAAATAATCTCCCTTGCCCCTAATGTGCCTAAAAACAGGGTGGCTTGGACACCCTTCCTGTGAACCTGGTGTGATCACATAGGCCTGCTGTTAATACTTCTCTGCTTCTCCAATTTGAGGACTACTGACTGTGGGGTTTAGATTCTTTGTCTGAATTGGAGACATGAGGAAACCCAAGCTCCTACGGGCTAGCCTCTGCAGGGCTTTGAAGAAATTATTTGACCCAAAGCATTCCTATTCTAACTTGATGTAGGTCTAGAACCTCACAAAGGAAGGGGAGAGACTTCATCCAGAATGACTGCTCTTTTGGCTATTTTGGTTTTGTATGCACACATGGGATCCTTCTTTAGATCCATCAGGTGCTGAGAATCTAAGCCTAAGCCTCACACAGGGCCAAAAGGCTGATTCAGACACATCCTTTCCAAAGGAATTAAGCAAAAAGCCTCAGGTGATGCCCATTCATTTCCATGTGAAAACAGTTTTTTTCAGGCTTCAAAAAGGGGTGGCCTGAGGCAAAGACCTTTCAGACATTCAGGGCAGCAGAACAATTGGTAATTAAAAGGCCCAAAGCAGGGTTTCTCCACTGAGACTCTCCTGATCACACTGATACCTGAGTTTTCTGAGATGCTCGCCATTCCCTTCAGCTATCCAGTACATGGCGATGTCACAGGGCTTGGAAGTGGTACATATATTGGACACAAAACCATGAGCCTATTCTGGAGAGTGGCCAGAATTCAGGAAGAAAGCAGAAACTTTGAAAGATAGCAAGTGTTGCCCATCAATAAGGCAAGCTGAAATCCATTCATAAATTGGGCAGGATGAATGCTGGGAAGCTTTCAACTAGACAGGACATATCAATTGATGCATTCTCTTTTCTAATGTCTACAACCATGGACACCGTGGGATACACAGACATAGAAACACTCGCCTTGTCAAACGACTTACTCGAAACAGTCTACACCAAACCAAACATACCGACTTTCCTACCTATTCTGAGAACATGAGACAAATCCACAAACTCACACCCACACCCACAAAGGCACCTCCTTCCCCGAAGTAGGTCTGTGACTATCCAGAGTTTCTCTAATTGTGGACCATATTTTATTCCCACAAAACGGCCTGTCCTGTCTCAGATATGGTCTCTTTGGTCAACATTTTGAACTACTGAGGAGCCAGCGGTGATCCAATACCTGCTTTTTCAGTAAAGGTGACTTTTCAGAGCTTTCTGGCATTTGGCCATCCTCACATCAGTATGTACCAAGAAAGACTAAATCTGTCCTTGGTAAATCCAAGCAAGTGAGACCCCTGGGAGTGGGACTGGGACTGGATTTTGGTGACTGGCTTCCTGGATCCCATGTTCAGAGAGTTCTGTCACCAAGGTTGTGAGGTGAGGTCACTTCCTTCAGAAAGTGAATAAGGTCACTGCCTTGGCAACCACGTTGTCCTAACAGTTGCTTCAAAGAGTCCCATGAAATGGAGGCTGCCCCTACTTCCTGTGACACTTTCACAACTTAGAATGGTATATCAACCATAGGCACCCAGGAACAGCTCTCAACACAGGCGTGGTTGGGTCCTTCTTCTCTAAATTAAGAAGACAGAGGCTGATTCAGACACATTCCTTCATCCTGACCAAGTTTTTTACAATGAAAGATGACTTTTGCTCTCTCAGTTCCTACATAGCTGCCTACAACTTCTGCAGGGATCATTTTTTCCATGGACCTTTGAGTTTCTCAGTAGTTGGAAGGAATCCTACATTTTTGTATTGTAAGACCATCTCTGTCCCTGCTCTTCTGTAAAGTTAGATTGAGGCAACAGTGTATGGTTAGGGTTAATAACAGGTTTGATTTGGGTTAGGAATCATTCAGCTGGATGAATAATGGTATTGATGACCTGCGATAATTACAAGAATATATAGGTAAAATATAAGTATGAAAACAGAAATCTATGTAAGATTTAAAACCCAGAAGTGTATTAGGACCTTGATTGTGATACTTAGCTTTGATTTATTTTCTGCACAGATGTCTCAGGTACATCGATATACAATTGCATTGGATCTTGTGCCTTGGATGATTGATTGTCAAAGATAACTTCCAGTCAAAAAGTGATAGTCGGTAAGATTAAGAAGATAGTCGGTAGTTTAGAAAGGAGAGTGAGTATAGAATTTGCACCAAAAGTTCTTTAGCTATAGCTTTTCGGGTATAGAGTAAATGTAAATGTCAGCACATGTGAAGAGTCAGCCACAATGATGAACTGGGAAAAATATGTAGGAAAATAGATATCAATAGATACATTAGGAAATCTGGCAAAGTATAGTCGTTAGTGAAAAGTTAGTAAAATAGGTAGTTGTCTCTTCATGTTTTTCTGTATACTTAACTTCCCTCCCTGCCCTCCCCAAGGAAAGTATATAAGCCCTGTTTAAGCTGTTCTCAGGACTCTCTGCTCTATTGAAGTGAGCTCTGAGCCCCAGCATGCTGGACCACCAATAAACCCTTTGCTTTTGCATGAGACAGTTTCTTAGAGGTCTCTTCGCCTGACACTCATCCGACCTTTACATATGGAGGTTCCACCGAGTTCTGGCAGCAGCGGACGAGAGACCCCAACTGGCTCCTCAAGGGATTTGTAAGGCGCCTCTTTCTGGTGTCAGGTTTCAGGTTAGAGCTTGGCAAAATGGCTGTCAATGAAGAGTGTGAGCTCTCTCTCACGGTGGCTGACAGATGTGTCACAGACCCACAGGCCACCACCCTGAGGGACACCCCAGAGGACTCTGAAAATCAAGGAACAATAGTCTCCTCAACTCAGTGATATTTTGTTTCAGATTCGGTACTGCCAGCCCATCAGGTATTGCCGGCTACTCAGTCCTCGTCTCAGTGTTGGACGTCCATTTCCTGTCTTTATTGTCTTGTCTTGTCTGTGTCATGTGTTGTTGCTTTTACTGTTTGTGCATTTTTCATTATGGAAAAGAGCACTTCAATGCCTCTGTCCCTGACCCTTGATCACTGGACCAAATTCCGCTTAAGGGCTCAGAATCTTTCTTTTTCAGTAAACCGCTGGACCTGGCAGACTCTCTGTGCCTCAGAGTGGCCCACCTTTGGATTCGGATGGCCCTTAGAAGGATTTTTCTACTTCTCACTAATTTAAAAAGTCAGAGATATTGTCTTTCAGGAAGGGCCACATAGCCATCCAGATCAAAAGCCATATATCTTAACCCGGCATTACCTCTGCAAATCTCCTCCATGGGTGAAGCCTTTCTTTGCCCCTGCCCCCGCTCCTAATCCTTCCCCCAGGATCTCTCAAACCCTCTGCTCCTCCTCCTCCTCCACCCTCTTTTCTGCCTAAGTCACAAGATTTAACTCTACTGGACTCTCATCCCTCTCCTTATCCCTTGCCCTGGTCTCCCAACCCCCAACACCCTCTAAGTGATTCCCCTGCTGCTGACTCAGCCTCTCCGCCATTGGAGGAAGCTAAGCCAGCCCAGCACCCTCCAGAAAACTCCCCCGCGGCACACACAGCCCCTCCTCCCCTGGAGGAACCTGGCCCGGCTAAAGGAACTCACCATCAATGAAAGATTGAAAACCCTGGAACTCCCGTGATGCTCCCCCTCCGTCCCTATGTGCCAATGATTGATGATGGCCATGGGGAAAAATTGCAAGCCTACCAGTATTGGCCTTTCTCCTCTTCAGACCTATATAACTGGAAAAATAACAACCCCCCCTCTTAAGAGGACCCCACTCGTGTCTCAGGTGTGGTTGATTCATAGATGTTTTCACACCAGCCTACTTGGAATGACTGCCAACAACACCTAGGGACTCTCTTCATGACAGAGGAACAAAAGAGAATCCTCCTGGAAGCTAGAAAATAATATCCTCGGACCAGATGGGTGACTGACACCACTTCCCAACATATTCAACCCGGCTTTCCCTAGAATCGACAAAACTGGGACCCCAACACCTTTGAAGGTAGGGAGCATCTGTCCACTTATCTCCGGGCTCTAATAGCGGGTATCTTAGTGGCTGCTAGGCGACCAACTAATTTGGCCAAGGTAATAGAGTTTATTCAAGGGCCTAATGTATCTCCCTCTATGTTTCTAGAGAGAATTATGGAGGCATATAGGAGATATACTCCTTTTGATACTCAGGCAGAGGCTCAAAAGGCATCTGTCATGATGGCCTTTATTGGGCAAGCTGCCATGGATATTTAAAGAAAGTTACAAAACTTAGATGGATTACAAGATATGACTTTGAGAGATTTAGTCAGAGAAGCCAAAAACGTATACTATACGAGAGAAACTGAGGAAGATAAGGAAGCAAAGGGTGGATAAAAGAAACAAAAGACAGACTAAGGAATTGACTCAGGTCCTGGTCACAACAACAAATAGGCCAGAAATAAGAAACATGGAGACAGGAAGGGATACCTGGGCCCAAACTAGAGGCCACCCCTGGCCTCAGATCAATGTGCCTACTGTAAAGAAAAAGGACACTGGGCCAAAGAGAGCCCTAGAAAGAGACAGCCACGCCAGCCAGCCATCCTGACTCTGGAGGATGACTAAGAAAGTTGGGGATCAGATCCCCTCCCCGAGCTCAGGTTAACTTTTGAAGTGGAGGGCACCCCAGTAAACATTGAAGTGGATACAGGGGCAATATACTCAGCCATTAAGGCTCCATTTTGCCCTCTATCAAATAAAAGGTCTCTAATTCAAGGGGCTAATTGCAGTAAATATCGGGCTTGGACAACTAAGAGGACCTGGGACCAGGGGAAAGGAAAAATCCATCACTCCTTCCAAGTAATCCCAGAATGCCCGGCCCCATTGATAGGCAGAGTTCTGCTCACCAAGCTCCGGGCCAAAATAACTTTTAACCCTGAAGGCCCCCAAGTGGAATTTCTAAATCCTTCAGTAAAAACTCCTATATTCACAGCTCTAACTATGTCAGTAGATAATGTACATCAAATCACTCACCTTAGTTTAAAGAAACTACATTCATTTATGAAGGATCAAGAACAGAGTTTTCCACTAACCGACTCACAGTTAAAGGAAATAACTGAATGGTTAACAAAAGCCTGTCAGGTCCATCAAATGGTTAATTCTTATCCTTCCAAGCTTCCTACAGGAAAGCACCTATGAGGAACCAGACAAGGACAATTCTGGGAAGTGTACTTTACTGAAATAAAGCCAGCAAGTTATGGACTTAAATATCTCCTAGTCTTTGTAGATACATTTTCAGGATGGATTGAAGCCTTTCCCACCAAAAAAAAAAAAAAAAAAAAAAGAAAAAAGAAAAGGAAAAAAAGAAAAAAAAAGAAACAGTGCAAATTGTGGTGAAGAAGATCCTGGGAGATATTTTTCCAAGATACGGCCTGCCTAAAGTAATAGGGTGTGATAATGGACCGGCATTCATAACCCACATAAGTCAGGGGTTAGCCAGGACCTTGGGGATTTATTGAAAGTTATATTGTGCTTATAGACCCCCGAGTTCAGGACAGGCAGAATGAATGAATAGAAACATTAAAGAGACCATAACGAAATTAAGCTTAGAGACCGGCATAAAATATTGGACTATGCTCCTGCCTTATGAACTGTTTCATGCAAGAAATACTCCCTCTGTTTCTTTGTGTAACCTCACCCCCTATGAAATTTTCTATGGTGCCCCTCCTCCAGTAAGGGACCTAACCCCAACTCTAAGACCTAACGATTTCTTTCACACCCATTTGCTTTACAGACTTAAAGCTCTTGAAAGAACTCAGGATACCTGTGAAAACAGATGGCCACTGCCTAACAACCTGGGGACGAGAGGACTCCAAATCAACATCAATTAAGATACTTCTTCTATGTAAGACGACATCAGGTGTCATCCCTGGAACCCCGCTTGAAAGGACCATACCAGGTGCTACTTATAACACCTACAGCGGTAAAGGTAGACAGAATCATTTCCTGGATCCATACCTCTCATCTCAAGCCTGCGGCCTGTTGAGACTCTGGCTGGAAACTGGAAAAGACTGCTAACCCTTTCAAATTGTGTATTCGCCATGTGGATAAAGCTATAGACTCTCCCCTTGACCACCAGTAGTCCTAACCCTCATCAGCCCGTTCAGCAGCGATGGCTGATCACAAATCCTACTGGAAAAGAATTATGGTCTATCTCGTATACAGCCCAATTAGGTAACTAGTGACCATCTCTCTACCCAGACATTTATTAGCTGGCTATACGTCTTTCCTATTGGGATATCCCTGATGAAGAGGATGCCACTAAAATTCCATTAAATCCCTTCCAAACCATAGACAATGGAAACAAACCTAATGGATGTAGGGACAAGTGAGCCAGATGCAGGTTGGCTAGCCTAGATTACTATGATATCAAAGCCACATGAAATCACAGCTGTGTGGGGGGAAAGCCGACTTCTTCTCTAAGTCATGGGGATGTGAGCATACAGGGACTGCCTGATGGATCTCAAGCTTCTCATCAAATTCTGTAGAGAAAAGGGAAAGAAAATAGAAATTGGATGGAAATGGAAGGAGACCCTCATTGTTATACAAAATTACGTATAAGAGGTTGTGAGGGGAATGGGAAAAAAAATAAGGAGAGAAATGAATTACAGTAGATGGGGTAGAGAGAGAAGATGGAAGGGGAGGGGAGGGGGGATAGTAGAGAATAGGAAAGGTAGCAGAATACAACAGTTACTATTATGGAATTATGTAAAAATGTGGATGTGTAACCAATGTGATTCTGCAATCTTTGTAATGTTTTGAATAACCAATAAAAAAAATTCTGTACACAGCATTGGCCATATTACCAATTAGATAACCAAAACCGATGGCCCACAGTGGAGTCTCTAGGTCCTCAAATTCTGCGTGACATTTTTAACTTCTGCACATGCTCAAAAGGGTGAAAGGAGATTCCCCTATGTGGAGGCCTTTTCCCTCCTTCGCTCACATCCTGACCTATGTTTCTCCAATAGATCCTCACCCTTAGCCTTCTGCTCCAGTCTCTCTGCTGTCACTATCACCTCAGCAACATGATTTCTCCCCTCCAATTACTAGATCAAAAATCCAAACCTCTGCCAGTTCTCAGACCATTGCCCAATTGCTGAGGTAGCAGGTAATGAAATACCCCTCCACCAACTCCCTCCTCTCTTCTCCTATCAGTGTCCGCACCGGATCCCACCAGATCCTCTTACCAGCTAACCCAAATCTCAAACCAGCTGAGGAGAGCCCTCAGACCCCTATCCAAGATGTAATGAAAATGGACTTAAAAGTTTCTTTGTCATCACTGAAAAAAGGTTACTCAGAATTTAAAGTCCCTTACAGGCTTTTAGTGATACTAACTCCAGTCTTCTCCTCTGCTCTACCTGTTCCACTGCTCAAGTTTTTGTTGCTAGGAAAATCCCAAACCCCTTTCCCATTATTCCTTTACATCTTTCCTTCCTCATTCTCAGATCTTCAGAACTGCTCTCAGCCCCACCTACCCCATCTGCCCCCTCTGTACCAGGCCCACCGAAAAGTCTTATCTGACCTTCTTCAGAAGTCTTCATCATGGCTGACTTTAGGACTTTCAGCAAAAGAGTCCCTATAAAAGACTTCAGAGTAGATAAAATTCCTCTTTACGTGTTGCCCTGTTCTACTTGGCCACTGGCTAAAAAATCTGCACTCCTAAGGTAGACACCCCCTTACTAGTTTTTCACAAAATATGTGTACAAGGCCTCTGGCCATGAGCTAGGGATTCACAGAGACGGCTACATTTCTAAGATACAGAAGTTACAAACTGGGCTCTATGGTAACAGCTGGCAGGGTGAAAATTAAAGGGAAGAAAGAGCTCTCCCTAACCCAGGTGTCCTTGAAAAGTTAACTTGCCAAGAACAGAGGAAAAAAACAGAAAAATAAACTGCTTTTTGTGAACTTCTGCAGACTGTGAACTTCTGCGCCCCTTCCTTTACATGTTGGGTACAAAATTCTGAAACTACCTAAACTTGGGTTTCAGGGGATTTATTGATTACAACAGAAGTAATGCCCTCTGAATCTGGTTGCAAACGATTAGGACTGTTTCCCTATCTTCGGTACTATCTTAGGCGCCTTGCCTTGTCTGTCCCTACAGCAGTATAATTCTATATACTTAAACATTTTTTATGTTTTCATGAAGTTGTCAACAGATATGATTAATTGTGTAATGGTGCAGATGTTTCCCAGAGTGCTTTATCCTGATGCATGTTCATTTGAAATTCAAATAGGGGGAAATAAAACCTGGTTCCACTGGGCACATATATCCCTCACTTTAGCCATCTTATTAGAAATAGGAGTTGCAGCAGAGGTGGGCACAAGAACCACTGCCTTGGTCCATGGGACACAACAAATGACACAATTAGAAGCAGCAATAGACCAAAACTTAAAGATATTAGAAACCTCCATCACAGCTTTGCAGAAATCTTTAACCTCTCTCTCTGAAGTTGTTTTACAGAACAGTCAAGGGTTGAACCTCTTCTTCATGAGAGAAGGGGGCCTTTGTTCTGCATTGATGGAAGAATGTTGTGTTTATGCTGACCACTATGGAGTTGTAAAAAAATCTATGAGTAAATTAAAAGGACAACTTGAAGAGTGTCAATGAGAGAGAGAGGCCAAAAAAGGGTGGTTTGAGTCTTGGTTCACACAGTCCCCCTGTTTAACTACGTATTTATCAACGCTGGCTGGTCCAATAATTATCCTCATATTATTGCTAACTATAAACTCTGTTTGTTCAACCATGTAATTTCTTTTCTCCAATCTCAAATTGGACAAGTTAAACTTATGTTAATACCCCACTAGCAGACATAAAATGTGACACCCCCCAATGATCACTTTTATGACTAAAAGTAGCCAGAAGAAAAAGTGGGGAATGAAAGGTTAATAAAATAGGCACTTGTCACTTTCTGTTTTTCTGTACGCTTAACAAAACACTGTTGAAATCTTGAGAAATGTTTGCTAATCTTGTTCCCAGAATGTGCTGTCCCCAACTGCCAAACTACAGAATGCACTCCCTCACCCGGTTACGCGCAAACTGCCCACTCGCCTTGATCCATTAATAAAAATCCCTCCCTGCCCTCTCCAAGGAAAGTATATAAGCTCTGCTTTAGCTGTTCTCAGGGCTCTCTGCTCTATTCAAGTGAGCTATGAGCACCAGCACGCTGGACCCCCAATAAACCCTTTGCTGTTGCATGAGGTAGATTCTGGGTGGTCTCTTCCTCCGACGCTCACCTGACATTTACTTGGATGACTGAATGTAGAAAAGAACATCCATTCAAAACGGGATAGTCAGTAAGATTAGGAATATAGTTGGTAGGTTTAGGAAGAAGAGTGAATATAGGATTTGGAAAAAAAAGTCCTTTAGCAATCGGGTTTCATATAGAGAGTGAATGTAAATGTCAGCACATGTGAAGAGTCAGTCACAATGATGAACTGGAGAAAACATGTAGGAAAGCAGATATCAATAGAGACATTATGAAATCAGGCAAAGCATAAAGTTAGTGATAGGATTACACATTCAACATGTTTGACTTTAATTATATAATCTAAGGAAAAAAGAAATATGTAGTCGTCAATAGGATTGACATTTGAGAGCATTAGGCAAGTGGACATGGATGATTTTAGTAATGCAGGTTCAATTTCCATTTAGGTTTTGGTACAATCATAAGTGTGACCTTTGCATTTTGTTTTCAGAATATTACTGTGATACAATGTATATGTGGATCAGGTGACATGAGTATTTCTTGTACCATTTCTGGGAACAATATTTTGAAGACGTATAAATTAGTATTGGGGGTACAAAGAGTTGTACCCTGTGTCTATGAATATAGAGGTTTCCTGGCCTAAAGACATTTTGAGAAACTGCCTCTGAGGCTGGGCACTTGAAATATATGTTGTTGTCAGGAGCTTTAGCTTCCTTTGTTTTGAGACCATCAAAGCTAGATATGCATCTATGTGACCTGAAGGACATGTGTTCTTATTTTCCAATGAAAATGGTGCAGCAGTGATGAATTCTCTTTTTGTAGGTAAACAATGGCCATTGGGGCTAAGCGTCTCCCCGTGTGGACTGTGAAGCCCTTTGGTCATACTCCACTTTTAATGGTCTTTCTTGCTGCTACAATGGGAGTTTGGTATTTGCTTCACAAAATACAAGGAGTCCAAATTGGTCGCAGTGCTGCACGGCATTCTGTCACATGTGGTTGGTCAGTGTCTGCTGGAGAACGCACCAACTAGGCTTCTACCCCACATAGCTTGCACTCTTTTCCATAGCAACCTGATTCTGAACATTGCCCAGAAACGTCTCCATATACCAAGATGCCTTTTCATATAATTGTCTGCTGGCTGCACCATGTCAGTCACAGGACATTTGGAAGCCAATGGCAGATCTACATGGCCACAGCACAGATGTATTATCACACACTTGCTAACCACTACTCTAGGCTCACTATTCAGAAGGCTCCAACTTACTGGCATCTCTGTTCTACAGCATTTTCATGAAACCCAGTCAATCAAGGCACTGTCTGGTATACTCCTGATCAGCAATAGGACATGGAAATGTTTTCCAGTGCCATCTGGTCAAGGGAATGTCCAAAATTTCATGGTATTTTTCTCGCCATTTTTCAAGGATGAATTTGGAGCCACTGTGTGTTTCCCATTCATCCAGGAACCATAAAATTTTGAGGAAGCTCATTTGAATGAAACCTCTGGAGAACTCTCACAGGCAAGGCTTCCCAAAGAGGGGGCAAAAGGTCACATGAAGCCAGGCCCATTGAGGTCTACAATGTGAGATCCATGTGTGTTTTGTCTCTTAATTATGGCTGTCAACTCTTTAAAAATAAAATCATGTAATATCCTGGATGAGATTTCCATGGCGATGTGGAAAGCCATCCTGGGCCTAGAACTCAGTTTCCAAGGGCGATTCTCATGCGTGGCCTCCTAAAATCCCAACACGACTTCATGGCAATACTTCTCTTAGTTCAGTTCCAGAACTCAGTCTTACGGGGAATCTCACCAGTGTTCAAGCCCAGGTGGACCCAGTCATCTCTTCTAACCACAAACAAATGACCACAATTAAAACCAAAACACTCTCAAATGGCCTTCAGCTTCTTCCATATAGACACTCAACATAAATTATATAACTGGTACCAACTTTAAATAATGGATTGAATTGTTATCTGAAAATATACAGGAAATCTTATATTGACATACAATCATTCATTCCAAAAAGTTATACATCTAATGGTAATATTAGGGTTATGGTTTATCATGAAGGGTGTGGGAGTTTTGCTTCAAATTTTTATGGAAATCGAAAACAATGTGTTTGGAAAGAAGTCTCATGAGAAGAACAGTCAAGAAACCTGGAGGAATACATGTGTTCTGAATCAGGAAATGATTGAAAGTGAAACAAATGCCTAATAATTTGTGAACCTGTGGATGAAATATATATCCTATGGTGCGCATAAACTGAAGAAATAGTAATGTACCAGTGTTAAATAAAATGAACTTCAAAATACACATCATGTCCCATAGGAATCTATTTGCATTGATGTTAAACTGGGTCAGTTACTGTAGAAATATTAGGATTGTATGCACCATTTACTGAAGTTACTTTTCAGTACTAGGAAACAAATATGTATTTCAGGTGGATGTATATTTCTGAGAATAATCTTGTGAAAAGTTGATTATGAATCCACATACATGAACATGAATGAATTTAGGTAGTGTATATAGGACACATATATTTTATATTTTGAAAAATTTGGAGAGTATATATATATATATATATATATATATATATATATATATATATATACACACACACACAAAACACAAACACAGACAATGAAAAGTAGCAATATATATGCCAATCGAAATTCTTCATGAAATATATATCATCCACTGATGCAAAAATATTAATTTTACTTAGCATGGATTTATGTATAATGTTTTTTTTTTTTTTACTAGGAGGCTCACCCATAGGTTGAATTTTCAGTTCCAACAGCGTTTAGGAGAAGTGATCTCTTCTCACAATTTGAATCTGCTAAGTCAGCCACCTCACAAGAATATACGTGTGATACCACGTAGGATTCTATATGTGCATATAAAATACATGTGGCAAGTAGGCTACAGAGAAAGGGAGACAGGTATTCACATATTTTTTAACTTTAAAAACACATGGAGAACTATTTCATTTAAAAATTAGCTAGATTTATAACACCTACCCTAGATCATGCAAAAGGCAACTCCAACTATACACCATGCCTCCTCTGAACTGCTTGTATTTCTATTCTATTTGGGTTATTTTTCTCCATCATATTAGGATTAGTAGTCATAGTCTAGTAGGGTATGGGTTAGTGCCAGGTGTCCCGGCCGGCAGGACACATCAACGTGGGCATCGAACATAGTTGGGAAGGAATGAAGGGACAAGAGACAGGACAGATGACACCCAGACAGGAGTTCTGATCAAGCTGCAAACTTTGATTGTTCTCACAGGGTGTTTATATGCTGCTGATGGGAAAGCTCTCTTATCGGCAGTTGCTGGATGTCTTCACAGGGTTAGATAACCTCAGGATATTTCAGGAAGACAGATGGCGACAGGATGTCTCAGGGAGATAGATGGTTGTGGGATATCTCCCAGGCAGGATGTCTCCCAGGGGGCTGTTTCTTGTAAGTGTCAGGCTATTCTTTGAAGGAGAACTTCCTTTTAGCCCCTGACATCTCCCCCTTTCTTATATAAAATATTTGACCTACCTTACCGGCCATGTTTTTAGGGGGGGGTTAGAGGCTCTGTTTCTCTAGGAGGCCTTAGAATATCTCCTGATCCGAGCGAGCATCTTTACTAGCAGATTTCGTGATGGCCTTGGCATGTTTTTGGAGGAGATGGCCTTGAAGGGGAAGCATGCCAACCGCCATGCACCAGAGCATGTCACTCACAGGTCTTGTGTTTGGGGATCCGTGGATCCATCCTTTTGCAATCCTTCCTGCACCCTCCGATATTATGGCCTAACGTCCTCACTCCATGGGTGCATCTTCCCCCAAGCCGAAGGGCCCATGTAGACGAACCCTTATGGCAAGGGCAGAAGATGGTTTGTCAGAGCTGTTACTTATAGTTTTATGTAAGAAAGAGAGATTTGTGGGGATGTAAACTTAAGAAATAAGCCTGTGAGAAGGGTAGAACATCCTTTTAAAAGTTGACAGCGTGGTCTTCCATCTCCAGATGATGATAGTGGATTTGTAGGGGCTTAGAGGCCATAATATTAATGTGTTCTTTAATAAATTGTACCACACTGTTTATAATGCAGGGTCCTATGGTCACCATTAAACGTAAACCCAACAAAGGGCCTAATAGGGGAAGAAGGTAGGGTAGAAATCCATTAAGCTTTGTCCAGAGGGGATTTTCAAATAGTTCCCTTCATCTCTTTTCTAGATCTTCTTGAAGCTGCTTAAATTTAGTGCATACTATGACTGATTTATTGGCATAAAAGCAGCATCGTTCCCCTAAGGCCAATCAATTATCTCCCTGGTTAGCAGTCAGCAAATCTAAGCCTCGTCTGTTTTGAAGGAACACTTTTGCCAGGAAGTCTATTTGGTCCTACAAATCTTTAATGGTTTCTGATAGAGTTTGTACATCATTTTAATAAAGGGGAAGCCTTTATTTTTAAAACATGGATATCACTGCCAAAATTTTCCTGAGGGTATATGAGGAGTGTGTAAAAGAACCAGAACCAGAGGAAGGTTATAAGAAATTTGTGTATCAAACTGTTTGGCAATGGCCTCTGTGACTTGGTATAATGCCTCTCATGCCTCGGGAGTAAGCTTTTGAGGGGAGGAAGGGTAGGAATCACCTCTCAAAATATCATTAAGGGGCAAAAGTACACAAGTGGATAATTTTAAATATGTTCTTAGCCATTGAATATCTCCCAGTAATTTTTGAGAATCATTAAGGGTGTGAAGATGGTTCACACGCAGTTGTATTTTATGAATTTGGATCTGATTATCTTGAAGTTTAAGGCCCAAATAGGTATAAGGGTCCTGTGTTTAAACCTTATCAGGAGCTATCCGTAGTCTCAAGGTAGTGTGGGTTTTCTAAAGGTCCAAGTAACAGTTATTAAGGTCATGGTAATTAGGTGCAGCAATTAAAAATTCATCCATATTATGTAAAACATAAAATTGTGGTCATCACTCTCTCACAGGGTCTACTGCTTGAACAACTTATATTTAGCAAAGACTAGGGATGTTGGCCATACCTTGGGGAAGAACCTTCCATTGAAATCTCTGCATAGGGCCGTGGAAATTAATGCAAGGGAGACTAAAGGCAAAATAGGGTCTATCCTCAGGATGTAAAGGAATGGTAAAAAAGCAAACTTTTAAGTCAATAAACATTTTACAATAGTTTTGGGAATAGCCATTGGTGTGGAAATTCGAGGCAGTCGTGCTCCCATCAGGCACATATCTTTATTACTGGCACACAAATATTGTAAAAGATGCCGCTTGTCTGATTTTTTCTTGATAACAAAAATAGGAGTAATCCATGGTGAGGTTGAGGGCTCTACATGGCCGGCTGCCAGCTGTTCCTGCACTAACATGGAGGCAGCCTCCAATTTTTTTGGGGGGTAAGGGGCCACTGATCCACCCACACAAGAGTCTGAGTCTCCCAAATAATTTTATCTGCATGGGGTACAGGAGGGTCAGGAACCGACACTAAAAATCAGAATACCCAAGTCCATATGTATTTGTTTTTTTATGGGTTTTATAGTCCCCACCAGTCCTTGTCTCAGTCTCACAAGGCCTGTACCAGGGACAAAATTTATACGAAGCATTTGATGAGTCACCATGGAATTGGGACTGGCAAGAATGACTTACATTTGACTCAAAATATCTCGGCCCCATAGGTTAACAGGGAGGTCATGAACAATGAAAGGAGTGACAGTCACCTTATTACCCTCTTTATCAGTAAAGCTAAGAGCCCTAGAACTGACATGGGGATTTTTTGACTCTTAACCCTTTTAGGTCATTCAAGGATGGGGTGATGGGCCAACCTGATGGCCAGTATTTGTGAGAAATAATTGTGGCATCAGCTCCAGTATCTAGAATTCCTTGGAATTCCTTTTTTTCAATAAGTAAGGTAAGGGTGGGTCTATTGTGAGAAATGGGCTTAACCCAATATACATCAGAGGAGCCGAGGGAGGCTGTCCCCCATCGTATGTTTGGGCGGTGGAAGTGCCTCCTGAATCCAAGGGAAGGAATATTAATTGTGCAAGTCTTGTTCCTGCTGGGATGGCCGCAACTCCATTAATAGCTGTTGCTAGTATTTTTATTTCTCCAGTGAAATCATTATCATTAATGCCAGGGAAGACCTGAACACCATTTAAGGTAGCAGAGGCTCTTCCAAGAATAAGGGCACTCGTATGAGATGAAGGGGGACCCATAATTCTAGTGGGTATTATCTGGTGCCCTTGCATTGAGTCTAATATTGTATCGGTGGTGGCACAGAGGTCCAATCCTGCGCTGCCTGGGGTGGCTAGTTGGAGGGAGGCAATAGTGGGGAAGAATTTTGTGGTAGGTTTGGAGTTTGGAAGGGAATAAACCTTATTGCCCCTGGTTTTGTCCTGGGGAAGGTCGTGGCCAGGGGCTGGCCCCGCAGGGGGTTTCCTGAGAAGCAGGAAGAAATAGGCTGTCTGAGGCCATTTGTCTTAGATCTACACTTACTGGCCCAGTGATGACATTTACCACATCTAGAACAAAGGGTAGCTGGGGGCGGTTTATCCCCAGTTTGAGGAGACGATATTCCTAGGTTTTGTTTGTCTTTCAGACACTTGCGTGCAAAATGGCCAGGTTGTTTACAAGTAAAGCAAGTACATGAGCCAGGATTGTGAAAGGCCTTGGTAAAGGGGGCATGTAGGGCGAGACCCATGGCATGGGCTGCACCCACCCCTGCACAGAGTCTAATAAAGTCCGAAAGTTTCCCTTTTTCCTTATGTGGTCGAAGAACATCCTGACATGCGGGGTTGGCGTTTTCAAAGGCAAGATGTTTTACAAAAGTTCTTTTGCTTTCGCTTGGTCCAAGCAAGCATTCTGCAGCTAGGGCGGGGAACAAGGTTTCTATAAGGGTCGTTGGGTCCTTGTCAAATTTTTGCCAAAGAAGTGGTAGCCGAGCCAGTTTGAGGGAGGCATCTCCAAGCATGTAAGCAAGCCATCTGAATCTGCGCCAAAATTCCAGCAGGGAAACGTGCCTATTTAGTTTTAGTGTCAAATGGCGCATAGCCCACTAGCTTAACATAAGTTCAGGATTTAGAGGAGGCCTTAGTTAATTTTTTTTGAGCAGTTTCCTGACAGTGCTCCTCGAAATCTGCATTCCATAACAGGAAATCTCCGGCACTGAGGGTAGCTCGGTCTAAAAATTTCCAATCATTGGGAGTAAGCCATTGTGCGCTGTGGCTTTCTAATAAAGTCAACTTGTAGGGCACAGTGGGGCCATTGTGAGCACAAGTCTTTTTATGTTTTTCAAGAAAACGCGGGCTTAATTTTTTTGTAGACACTCTGGGTTCCTTCCTGCCTAGGGGTGAACTCCTCATCCTCTGAGTCCTGATCTCCTTGATCCATTTCCCCCACTTCCTCCTCTTGATCCTCGTCTAAGTCTTTGACCTCAGCCTGGGCAGGCTTATCTATCTTACTGCGGGTGACTGGGAAGGCGAGAACAGGCTGATGGAGTGGCTTAGCCTTTGTATTAGACCACCGTGGGCCAGCTTGCATTGACTCCGTGCCTAAGGCTAATGAACAGAGCTCAGAGTCTAGGGATCTTAATTCTTTTAAAAGTTTGATCTGTTCCCGTCTATGTTGGAGAGACTCTCACAAGGGAGCCAGGCTAGGCAAGGGAAGTGGGGAAAAATATCTGGGTTGCATTTTGCTCCTGAAAGGCTGGAGCACAAAAGGCAGGAGGGATATAGGAGGTAGGTAGATGTGTAAGTCCTATAGGCTGTGGCAGGGTCCTGAGAGGTGGCGCATCTTCTGAATGGTAGCTTGCTGCTTCCTTCTCCAAGGTAGCCTCCGTCCCAGGGGTCAATGTGTCTCTGGGATTTAAAACTTGATAAAGGTGTTTGGTAACCATTGGAGCCTTATTCATTAGGGTGGTATTTTGAGGGGGACTAGGAAGGTTCCCAGGGTCCTGGGGAGACTGAGAAGGGTCAATGTCTATACTAACTGATGGGCATGCCGTGGGGAGACGAGAGGTGTTTTGCATAGTCTCTTCTCCAATCCTGACAAGTTGTAAGGTACCATTGTCAAAGGGTGAACTTTTAAGAATTTCATTAATTAAGTTCCAGTAAGAAAAGGTGGGAACTGGCACTTTTTCTGGGCCAAAGGTTTCATAATAATCTTTTAAACAGTCTCTTACTCTAAGCCATCTTTTGCCATCAATGGTCACTTCAATGTGAAACCATGGACACAATTCTCCTATGTATTAGAAGAAAAATTTTAAGTCCTTTTTCTTAACACGCACCCCTCATGTCTTGAAGGACTCCTTGAGGCCTGACAAAAACAAATTATGTGACGAAACTGCTTGTCCCATGGTGGGTCACTCACCGTGCGTCATCCCCACTCTCCTCCTGGATCTGTCTCTTTGTGGTGTCTGCTGTGGCAATCGCGAGCTCCACTTGATGAAGTCTTCCAGGAGGACGGGGTTCCCAATCAGTCAAAGGCTCGAGCCCCAGTCAGTGGATGCCAGTAGTCACGGCTGGAAAGACACATCAACAGGGGCAACAAACCTAGATGCGGAGGAATGAAGGGACAAGAGACACGAGAGATGACAGCAAGACAGGAGTTCTGATCAAGCTGCAAACTTTTATTTTTCACACAGGGGCATTTATATGCTGGAGATGGGAAAGCTCTCTTATCCAAAGTTCCTGGATGTCTTCACAAGGTGAGATAAACTCAGGATGTTTCAGGAATACAGATGGCAACAGGATGTCTCAGAGACACAGTTGGCTACAGGATGTCTCCCAGACAGGATGTCTCCATGGGGGCTGTTTCTTGTAAGTGTCAGGCTATTCTTTGAAGGTGAATTCCTTCTATGCCTGACAGTCAGGGATTCAGTATTTCAAATGGAAAATTGGAAAAAGAATCCAATGTGTATTCAGAACAATGCCTTGACATTACCTTCATCCCATGTAAGACACAATTAGAGGAGAAGAGTTAGAAAATCTGTGAATACACATCTGGAATGGAAAATGCTCAGGAGTTCACAACCTTGGAGGTGGTATGGGAGTTTCCAAAAGTCAGGGACAGGGTAAAAACACCACAAACATGGAGCTCTGCCGGCCTAAATATTTCTTGAGAAACTTCATCTGAGGTTGTTTTTAGGAGCTTTAGCTTCCTTTATAGTGAGACGATCAAAGCTGGGTCAGCATCTATGTGACCTAGAGGACATTGTTTCTTATTTTCCAATGAACATGAGGCAGCAGTGCTGAATTCTCTCTTTGTAGGGAAACTGTGGCCACTGGTGGCTAAGTGTCTCCCAGAGTGGAATGTGAAGCCATTGGTCATCCTCCAATTTTTGTGGTGTTTCTTGCAGCTGCACTGGGAGTTTGATATTTGCTTCACAAAATACAAGAAGTTTAACTGGGACACAGTGATGGAGGGAGTTCTGTCACGTGTGGTGGGTAAGGGTCTGCAGGAGAATGCACCAACAAGGCTTCTATCCCACATAGCTTGCCCTCTTGACCATAGCAATCTGATTGTAAACATTGCCCTGAATCCTCTCCATATAACAAGATGCCTTTACATACAAGGATCTGGGGCTTGTACCATGTCAGTCACAAACCATTTGGAAGTGAAGGGCAGATGCAGATGACCCGACCACAGATGTTTTAACACACACCAGCACACCACTGCTCTAGGCCGACTACTCAGCAGGCTCCAAATTACTGGCATCTCCGTTCTACACCATTTTCATGAAACCCAGTCAATCAAGGCACTGTCTGGTACACTGATGGTCATCAATAGGACATCCAAAGGTTCTCCAGGTCCACCTGGTCATGGGAATGTCAAAAATTTAAAGGTATTTATCTAGCCATTTTTCAAGGGTGAAGTTGGAGGCACTGTGGGTTTCAATTCATTCAGGAATGATTAAATGGAGAGGAAGCTCATTTCAATGAAAGCTCTGGAGAACTATCACACGCAAGGCTTCCCAAAGACAGGCCAAAAGGTCCCATGAAGCCAGACCTATTGAGGTCTACAATTTGAGGTCCATATGTGTTTTGACTTGCAACTATGGCTGCCAAGTCTTTAAGAATAAAATCATGTGATATCCTTCCCAAGATTCCCAGTGCTCTGTGGAAAGCCAACCTGGGCATAGATCCCAGTTTCCAAGGGCGACTCTCATGCATGGCCTCCTAAAATCCCAACACAATACAAGGCAATACTTCTTTGAGGTAAGTTCCACAACTCAGTCTCTAAGGAGAATCACACCAGTGTTGAAGCCCAGGTGGACCCAGTCATCTATTCCAAGCGCCACACAAATGACCGCAATTAAAATCAAGACACTCCCACATGGCCCTCATTTTCTTCCATATAGACACTCATCATAACCTCTGGCTGGAGGTTTCCATGAGGGGCACAGCCTAAGACAGTGTCCAAAATAAGCTCCCTTGCATCCATTTGCCTAAAGTCAGTGTGGCCGGGACATCCTTCCTGTGAACCAGGAGTGTTCAAAGAGGCCTGCCGTTAATATTGCTCTTATTCTCAATTTTGAGGCCTACTGACTGTGGTGTTTAGATTCTTTATGTTAATTGGAGTCATGAGAAAACCCAAGAACCTATGGTCTAGTGTCTGCAGGGCTTTGAAGAACTCATTTGACCCAAAGGATCCATATTCTCAATGATGGAAGTCAGAAACCTTACAGAGGAAGGCGAGAAACTTCATCCAAAATGACTGCTCTTTTGGCTTTTTGATTTGCATGCACACATGTGATTTTTCTTTAGATCCATCAGGTGCTGAGAATCTAAGCCACAGCCTCACACAGGGCCAAGAGGCTGATTCAGACACATCCCTTTCCAAAGCAATTAAGAAAGAGCCACAGGTAATGTTTATACATTTCCATTTGAAAACTGTTTTCTTCAGGCTTCAAAAAGGCATAGAATGAGGCAAAGACCTTCCTGACATTCAGGGCAACAGAAGGATATGTAAGCAAAAGGCCCAAAGCGGGGTTTTTCCATTGAGACTTTCCTGGTCACACTGATATCTGAGTTTTCTGAGATGCTCATCATTTCCTTCAGCTCTCTAGTACATGGCCATATCACAGAGTGTGGAGGTGGTTCATATCTTGGACACAATACCATGAGCGTATTCTGGAGGTTGCCCATAATTCAGGTAGAGAACAGGAACTTAAGAAGATATTAGGTGTTGCCCATCCATTAGGCAAGCCGCAGACCATTCATAAATTGGGCAGAATGAATGCTGGGAAGATTTCTACTAGAAAGGACACATGTATTTATGCATTCTCTTTTCTATTGTCTACAACCATGGACACAGTGGGATACACAGATATAGAAATACTAGCCTTGTCAAACGACTTACTAGAATCAGTTCACACCAAACCAAACAAACCGACTTTCTTACCTATTCTCAGAACATGAGACAAAACCACAAACCAATACCCACACCCACACCCACACAGACCCCCAAGTACGTCTGTGACAATACGGAGTGTCGTTTGATGGTGGGCCATAAGAAATTCCCTCATAATGGGCTGTCCTGTCTCAGATCTAGTCTCTATGGCCAACTTTGTGAATCTGTAAGGAGCCAGTGGTGAGCCACTATCTGCTTTCTCAGGAAAGGCCCCTCTTCAGACCTTCCTGGCATTTGGCCATCCTCACACAAGTAGGTACCAAGAAAGACTGACTCTGTCTTTGGTAAATCCGAAAAATTTTGACCACTGGGACTGTGACTGGGACTGGCTCTGGATGCCTGGCTTTCTGGATCCCAAGTTCAGAGAATTCCATCACCAAGGAAGTGAGGTGAGGTCACTTCCTTCAGGAACTGAATGAGGTCCATACCTTGGCAACCACTTTGTCCTAACAGTTGCTTCCAAGGGTCCCATGAGATGGAGGCTGCACCTACTTACTCTGACATTTTCAGAAGTTAGAATGGTATAAAACCATAGGCACCCAGGAACAGCTCTCCACACAGGCCTGGTTTGCTGCATCTTCTTTACATTAAGAAGAGAGAGGCTGATTCTGACACAACCCTTAATCCTGACCAGGTTGTTTGCAATGAAAGATGACTTTTGCTCTCTGAGGTCCTTAATAGCTTCCTACATCTTCTCCAGGGATCATCTTTAATGACCTTTGAGGTTCTCAGCAGGTGAAAGATCCCTTAATTTCTGTCTTGTAAGACCAACTCTGTCCCTGCTCTTCTGTAAAGTTAGATTGAGGGAAGAGTGTATGGTTAGGGTTAATAACATGTTCAATCTGTGTTAGGAACTATTCTGCTGGATGAATAATGTTATTGGGAACCTACGATATTTATAAGAATATGTAGGTGAAATATATGTATGAAAACAGAAATCTAAGATTTGAAACCCTGAAGGGCATTGGGCCCTTCATTGGTATACTTAGTGTTGACTTACTTTCTGCACAGATGTCTCAGATAAATCCATATACAATGGCATAGGACCTTGTACATTGGATGATTGAATGTGGAAGAGAACATCCAGTCAAAAAGGGATAGTAGGTAAGATTAGGAAGATAGTTTGTAGGTTTTGGAAGGAGAGTGAGTATAGGATTTGGAAAAAAAACTTCTTTAGCAATAGGGTTTCTGTTAGAGGGTGAAGGTAAATGTCAGCACATATGAAGATTCAGTCACAATGATGAACTTTGGAAAATATGTAGGAAATCAGATAATAATAGAGACATTACAAAATCAGGGAAAGTACAAAGTGAGTGATAGGATTAGACATTTTGAACAGGGTTGAGTTTGAATATATAATCTTAGGAAGAAACAAATATGTAGTCACCAATAGGATTGACATTTGAGAGCATTAGGCAATGTGGACATGGATGTTTTTAGTAATCCCTGTTCACTTTCCTTTTAGGCTTTGGTACAATCATAAGTGTAACCTTTGCATTTTGTGTCCAGAATATTACTGTGATAAAATGTATATGTAGATCGCGTGACATTAGTATTTCTTCCAGCATTTCTGGGAGCAAAGTTTTGAAGTCCTATAAATTAGTATTGGTGGTACAAAGAGGTGTACACTGTGTCTATGAATATAGAGATAGTGCATGAATAGACCACATTGTGAATCAATAATATAACTGGTCCCAATTTAAATAATAGATTGAATTCATATCTGAAAATATATAAGAAATCTTATATCGATATACCATCATTCATTCCAACCAGCAATACATCTAATGGTAATATTAGGGTTATGGTTTATCACGAAGTGTCTTTGAGTTTTGCTTCAAAAGTGATCATGGAAATAGAAAATAATGTGTTTGGAAAGAAGTCTCATGAAAAGACCCATCAAAAACATGGAGGAATACATGTGTTCTGTAGAATAAAGTGATTGAAAGTGAACAAAATGCCTATAAATTTGCAAACTTTTGGATGAAATATATTTGCTATGATGAGCATAAACTGAAGAAATAGTAATGTACCAGTGTTGAATAAAATAAATGTCAAAATGCACAACATGTCCCATAGGAATCTACTTGTATTGATGTTAAACTGGTTCAGTTACTGAGGAAATATTAGGATTTGTATGCACCTTTCACTGAAGATAGTTTTCAGTACTAGGAAACAAATATGTATTTCAGGTGAATGAATAATTTTGAGAATACTCTTGTGAAAATTTGATTATAAATACACATACTTGAATATGAATGAGTTTAGGGAGTGTATAACAAGACATATATTTCATATTTTGAAAAATCTGGAGAGTGTGTATATATATATATATATATATACATACACAAACACACAGACATTCAAAATAGCATAATATATTCCAATTGAAATTCACCATGAAATATATGTCATCTACAGATCCAAATGTATTTATTTTATTGAATATGGATTTATGTATAATGTTCTTAAACAAGGAAGCTCACTCATAGATTGAATTTTCAGTTCCAACAGCTTTTAGGAGGAGTGATCTCTTACAATTTGTATCTGCCAAGTCAGTCACCTGACAAGTATGTACGTGTGGTATCAGGTAAGATTCTATAATTGCATGTAAAAATACATGTGCTGAATAGGATACAGAGAAAGGGATGCCTTGACATTACAATCACGGAGACTAAGGCACAATTAGAGGAGAAGAGTTAGAAAATCTGTGAATAAATATCTGGAATGGAATATGCTCAGGAGTTCACAACCTTGAAGACGGAAGAGGAGATTTCAAAAGTAAGGGACAGGGAAAACAGTCCACAAACATGGAGCTCTGGTTCCCTAAATCCTTCTTGAGAAACTCACTCTGAGTTTGGGCACTTGAAATATATGTTGTTGTCGGGAGATTTAGCTTCCATTGTAGTGAGACAATCAAAGCTGTGTCTGCATCTATGTTACCTCGAGGACATGGTTTCTTATTTTCCTCTGAATATGTGGCAGCAGTGCTGAATTTTCTTTAGTGGGTAAACTGTGGCAACTGGGGGATAAGTGTATCCACATGTGGACTGTGAGGCCATTTGGTCATCCTCCACTTTTTGTCGTGTTTCTTGCTGCTGCACTGGGATTTTGGTATTTGCTTCATGATATACAAAGAATTCAACTGTTACCTGGTGCGTGAGTGAGTTCTGTCACTTTTGGTAGGTCAGGGTCTGCAGGAGAATGCACCAACCAGGCTTATATCCCACATGACTTGCCCCCTTGACCATAGCAATCTGATTCTAAACATTGCCCTGAATCCTGTCCATATAACAAGATGCCTTTACATACAAGGGTCTGCTGGCTGCACCATGTCAGTCACAAGTCATTTGGAAGCCAATGGAAGATCCACATGGCCCCACCACAGTTGTTTTATTGCACACCTGCCCAGCACTGCTGTAGGCCCACCTCTCAGCAGGCTCCAACTTCCTGGTATCTCTGTTCTGAACCATTTTTATGAAAACCAGTCAATCAAAGCACTGTCTTGTAATCTCATGATCAGCCACAGGATATCCAAAGATTCTCCAGTGCCACCTGGTCATGGGAAGTTTAAAAATTTCTTGGTATTTATCTACCCATTTTTCAAGGTTGAAGTTGGAGGCACTGTGTGTTTCATTTCATTCTGGAACTATTAAATGGTTAGGAAGCTCATTTCAATGAAATCTCTGCAGAAGTCTCACAGGCAAGGCTTCCCAAACAGTGGCCAAATGATCACATGAATCCAGGCCCATTGGGATCTACATTGTGACATCCATGTGTGTTTTGACTCTCATATATGGCTGCCAAGTCTTTCAGAATAAAATCATGTGGTAACCTGGCTGAGATTCCCAGTGCTCGGTGAACAGCCACCCTGGGCCTAGATCTCATTTTACAAGGGTGACTCTCATGTGAATCCTCCTAAAATCCCAACACAATTCATGGCAATACGTCTCTGAGGTGAGGTCCACAACTCAGTCTCTAAGGGGAATCACAACAGAGTTAAAGCCAAGGTGAACCCAGTCATCTATTCCAACGGCCACACATGACCACAATTAAAACCAAAACACTCCCACATGGCCCTCATCTTCTTCCATATGGACACTCATCATTACCTCTGGCTTGAGGTTTCCATGAGGGGCACAGCCCAAGACAGTGTCCAAAATAACCTCCATTGCCCCTCATTTGCCTAAAGTCAGGGTGTCCTGGACACTCGTCCGGGGAACCAGGAGTGATCAAATACGCCTGCTATTAATATTGCTTTGCTCCTCCAATTTGAGGCCAACTGACTGTCAGGTATAGATTCTTTATGTGATTTGGATTCTGGAGAAAACCCCAGCACCTATGGGATAGCCTCTAAAGGGCTTTGAAGAACTCATTTGATCCAAAGGTTCCTATTCTCACTTGATGGAGGTCAGGAACCTTACAGGGGAAGGCGAGAGACTTCTTCCATAATGACTGCTCTTTTGGCCAATTTAGTTTTGGATGCAAACATGGGATTTTCTTTACATCCATCATGTGCTGAGAATCTAAGCCAAAGCCTAACACAGGACCTAGAGCCTGATTCAGACATATCCCTTTCCAATGCAATTAAGCAAAGAGTCACAGGTGATGCCCATTGATTTCCATTTGAAAACTGTTTTCTTTAGGCTTCCCAAAGGGGTGGCCAGAGGCAAAGACCTTCCTGACATTGAGGGCAACAGAACAATAGGTAACCAAAGCAGTATTTCTCCACTGAGACTTTCCTGATTACACTGATATCTGAGTTTTCTGAGTTGCTCGCCATTCCCTTCAGCTATCCAGTACATGGCCATGTCACAGAGCTTGGTGGTGGTATACATCTTGGACACAAAACCATGAGCCTATTCTGGAAAGTGGCCAGAATTCAGAAAGAAAACAGGAACTTAGGAAGATATCAGGGGTTGCCCATCAATAATGCAAGCCACAGTCCATTCATAAATGGGAAGTATGAATCCGGGGAAGCTTTCTACTAAACAGGACACATCCATTGAAGCATTCTCTTTTCTAATGTCTACAACCCCTGACACAGTGGGATACACAGACCTAGAAACACTCGCCTTTTCAAACGACTTACTAGAATCAATTAACTCCAAACAAAACAAACTGCCTTTCTTACCTATTCTCAGAACATGAGACAAAACCACAAACACACACCCACACCCACAAATGCACCTCCTTCCCCCAAGTAGGTCTGTGACTATCCGCAGTGTCCTCTGACTGGTGGGCCATACTATGTTTCCATGAAATGGCCTGTTCTGTCTCAGATCTGTTCTCCTTGTCCAACTCTGTGAAGTTGACAGGAGCCAACGGTGAGCCACAACCTGGTTTCTCAGGAAAGGGCCCTCTTCAGAGCTTTACTGGCATTTGGCCATCCTCACATCAGTAGGTACCAAGAAATACTGACTCTGTCCTTGGTAAATCCAAACAAGTGAGATCACTGGGACTGGGACTGGGACTGGCTGTGGGTGCCTGGCTTCCTGGACCACATGTTCAGAGATTTCGAACACCAAGGAAGTGAGGTGAGGTCACTTCCTTCAGGAACTGAATGAGGTCACTGCCTTGGCAAACACATTGTCCTAATTGTTGCTTCCAAGGCCCCATGAGATGGAGGCTGCCCCTACTTCCTGTGACACTTTCACAAGTAAGAATGGTATATCATCCATAGGCACTCCAGAGCAGCTCTCCACACTGGCCTGTTTTGGTCCATCTTCTCTACATTAAGAAGAGAGAGGCAGATTCAGACACAACCCTTCATCCTGACCAGGTTGTTGGCCATGGAAGGTGACTCTTACTCTCTCAGGTCCTTCATAGCTGCCTACATCTTCTACAGGGATCATTTCTGCATGGACGTTTGAGGTTCTCAGCGGGTGGAAGATCCCCTAAATTCCTGTATTGTAAGACCAACTCTTTCCCTGCTCTTCTGTAAAGTTAGATTGAGGGAACAGTGTATGGTTAGGGTTAATAACATGTTCGATTTGGGTTAGGAATTGTTCTGCTGTATGAATAATGTTATTGGGAACCTGCAATATTTATAAGACTATAGAAGTGAAATATAAGTATGAAAACAGAAATGTTCTAAGGTTGTATGGTAATTCTAGGCTTAAAATAAAAACATGTTGGAGATTTATGTGTATCATTTGTGTTGTATAATTGGACTTGTTATCAAAAAGATATGTACAGTTACATGTTACTTTTTACACTTAGATAAAATTTAAAAGTATTTTTAAGTTAATGAAAGCCTAATCTCTGTGAAGGTTTTATTGTAAAACACAAAGGTAAAATGCCCATTCATTTCCATGTGAAAATTGTTTTCTTCAGGCTTCAGGAAGGAGTAGCCTGAGGAAAAGATGTTCCTGATATTCAGGGCAACATAACAATAGGTAATCAAAAGGCCCAAAGCAGGGTTTCTCCACTGAGACTTTACTGGTCACACTGATATCAGAGTTTTCTGAGATGCATTCCCTTCAGCTATCCAGTACATGGCCATGTCACAGAGCTTGGAAGTGGTACATATCTTGTACACAAAACCATGAGCCTATTTTGGAGAGTGGCCAGAATTCAGGAAGGATACAGGAACGTAAGAAAATAATAGGTGTTGCCCAATGATAAGGCAAGCCACAGTTCATTTATAAAATGGGCAGGATGAATGCTTGGAAGTTTTCTCTTTGACAGGACACACCCATTGAGGCATTCTCTTTTCTAATGTCTACAACCATGGACACAGTGGGATACACAGACATAGAAACACTCGCCTTGTCAAAGGACTAACTAGAAATAGTTCACTCCAAACCAAACAAACCCCCTTTCCTAACTATTCTCAGAACATGAGAAAAAACCACAAACCCACTCAAACACCCACGAAGTCACCTCCTTCCCCCAAGTAGGTCTGAAACTATCCAGAGTGTCCTCTGACTGGAGGGCAATACTATGTTCCCCAGAAATGGCCTGTCCTGTCTCAGATCTGGTCTCCTGGGTCAACTCTGTGAAGTTGTCAGGAGACAGCAGTGAGCCTCTAACTTCTTTCTCTGGAAGGGCCCCTCTTCAGAACTTTCCTGGCATTTGGCCATCCTCACATCACTAGGTACCACAAAAGACTGACTCTGTCCTTGGTAAATCCAAACAAGTGAGACCACTGTGACTGGAGCTTGGACTGGGTCTGGATGCCTGGCTTCCTGGAACCCAAATTCGGAGAGTTCCATCAACAAGGATGTGAGGTGAGGTCACTTCCTTCAGGAACTGAATGTGGTCACTGCATTTGCAACCACTTTGTCCTAACATTTGCTTCCTAGGGTCTCATAATATGGAGGATGCGCCTACTTCCTGTGACACTTTCACAAGTTCGAATGGTATAGAAACAATAGGCACCTGGGAACAGCTCTCCACACAGGCCTAGTTTGGTCAATCTTCCCTACATTAAGAAGAGAGAGGATGATTCAGACACATGCTTTTAACCTGACCGGGTTGTTTGCCATGGAAGATGACGTTTGCTCTCTCAGGCCTTTCATAGCTGCCTGCATCTTCTCCAGGGATCATATCTGCATGGACATTTGAGGTTGTCAACAGGTGGAAGGTCCCCTACACCCCTGTATTGTAAGACCAACTCTGTCCCTGCTCTTCTGTAAAGTTGGATTGAGGGAAAAGTGTATAGTTAGGATTAATAACATGTTCGATTTGTGGTAGGAATCATTCTGTTGGATGAATAATGGTATTGGGGACCTGCAATATTTATAAGAATATACAGGTGAAATGTAATTATGAAAACTGAAATCTAGGTAAGATTTGAATACCAGAAAGGCATTGGGCCCATGATTGGGATACTTATCTTTGAATTATATTCTGCACAGATGTCTCAGATAAATCAATATACAATGGCATAGGACCTTGTACCTTGGATGATTGATTGTTGAAGAGTTCATCCAGTCAAAAAGGGATAGTCGGTAGGATTAGGTAGATAGTCGGTAGGTTTAGAAAAAAGAGTGAGTATAGTATTTGGACAAAAAGTTCTTTAGCAATAGGGTTTCGGATAAAGAGTGAATGTAAATGTCAGCACATGTGAAGAATCAGTCACTATGATGAACTGGGGAAAATATGTAGGAAAAGAGATATCAATAGAGACATTAGGAAATCAGACAAAATATAAAGTGCGTGATAGGATTAGACATTTTCAACATGGTTGAGGTTGAATATATAATCTTGGGAAGAAACAAATATGTACTCACCAATAGGATTGACATTTGAGAGAATTAGGCATCCAAGACATGGATGTTTTTAGTAATCCATGTTCACTTTCCATTTAGGCTTCGGGACAATCCTAAGTGTGACCTTTGCATTTTGTGTCCAGAATATTACTGTGATAAAATGTATATATAGATCAGTTGACATGAGTCTTTCTTCCACCATTTCTGTGAGCAAAATTTTGAAGATATACAAATTATTATTGAGGGTACACAGAGGTGTACCCTGTGTCTATCAATATAGAGACAATGCATGAATAGACCATACTGTGAATAAATAATATAACTGGTTCCACTTTAAACAATGGATTGAATTGATATTTGAAAGTATACAAGAAATCTTATATTGATATACAATCATTCATTCCCACCAGTTTTACATCTAATGGTAATATTAGGTTTACGGTTTATCATGACGGGTGTGTGAGTTTTGCTTCAAAAATGATAATGGAAATCAAAAATAATGTCTTTGGAAAAAAGTCTCATGAAAGGAGCAGTAAAGAAACGTGGAGGAATACATGTGTTCTGAAGCAGGAAGTGATTGAAAGTAAAACAAATGCGTATAAATTTGCTAAATTGTGAATGAAATATACATACTATGATGTGCATAAACTGGACAAATAGTAATGTACCAGTGTTGAATAAAAATGAACGTCAAAATACAATTATATCCCATAGGAATCTTCTTGCATTTATGTTAAACTGGGTCAGTTACTGTAGAAATATTAGAATTTTTTTTTGTGTTATAATACAATTTATTTTAGCACTAGCATGCCACAGAATGTCGAGGAAAGAGCAATGGATTTTTAGTTATTGCACTAGTAATCTATCATTAAATGACTATTTTGGGGAGTCTAGAAATTACATAAGGCTATGTAACATTTTTTTTATTTAGCATTCATAAAAACTTAGATTTTTGGTAATATTTCTACTTTTTTATTTTTTTTTATTTTTTCAGTTGTTGATCGACCTCATTTTATTTATTTATATGTGGTGCTGAGATTATAAAACAGTGCCTCACACATGCTAGCCAAGCATGTTACCACTGAGCCAGACACCCAGACCCTCCACATTTATCTTATAATCAAACACTCCTCTCCCTCTTCTTTACTCACTTTCTTCCTCATTTTCCCCCTTCTCTCTCTTCCTTTTTCATTTTCCCTCAATAGGAGTTTTTCTCTCATGTCATTACAAACAGTAATATGCTATGAAATTTACATTTAAGAATTTTTTTATAGTCATTCTTTTTTCTTGAGAAAATTTAATAATTATAATAACCTATAGATATATTACAATACATTTATTATACATATGTATCTATATTCATGCATATGTATTACATATGATATATATACATATATATTTAAAAGTACTTTGATTAGCCTGTTAGAAATAATATAGACCAAGTCTTTCTTAATTTTCAAGTCTTCTAGAATTAACAGCTTACAGTGAAAATCAAATAAACATATTTAAGTAAACAGGTATCATTCTTATTTATCAATATTTATCATTTAAGTTTTTATATTACATTAAGCTGTGATATGGCATATTAACTCTTATGAATTAGTGAAATTTTATTTGAACAACCTTTTATTTAAGGACCATATGCACTGACATTTTAAATGGCTTTCTTGTGATTTTAATTTCTATCAATTGCATATTTATTGCCAAATACTTATTTTATTAATTTTCATATTCATGATTGATATAAAGTCAATTGTTTAATTCTTCTTGTAAGTAGTTACTTATTACAGTAATAATTCTACATCTTTATAAGAAAAATGGTACAAAGATTTTTTCATGCAAAATTAAGAATAATTGCATGCTCTAAATGTTTCATTGTTGATACATATAATAAAGAGCTTTTGATGAGTCTCTTCCCCAGTAAAACACAAAATGCAAAGATATAGTTGGGTATGTATGTCCAAATAAAGATAAGGAAAAATACACATTATCAGCTACAAACTATCAAATAAAAGATGAAAAGAACAATCCAACACATTGTACGAACTTGTCAGATGAGGTAGCCTAAGACTAGACCTGGTCCATGACAAAATATTCACGAAAAAAAATGAAATATGAAAAATATAGGAAATGATATGAATTTTTCATGAAGGTAGGTGGATTATCCTTTAATCTCAATATATGTTCATTTTCAAAAGCCAGTTTTCTGGTAAAATAAATTTGTGATATTTACAACTACACAAAACAAACTTTCTGCTTATCAAAATGAATGCATCTCAACTTCTTTTTAGCTGATTTCTTCCCACTCAATTTTAAACCTTTGTTTATTTATTTTTATTGGTTTTTCAAAACATTACAAAGCTCATGATATATCATCTTTCATACATTTGACTGAAATGGGTTATGAACTCCCAATTATCCCCAAATACGAATTGCAGAATCACATCAGTTACACATTCACATTTTTACATAATGTCACATTAGTGACTGTTGTCCTCTGCTACCTTTATTATCCCCTACTATCCCCCCTCCCCTTTCATCCTATCTTCCCTCTCTTCCTCATCTGCTTTTTCACTTCTCTCTCTTGTTCCCGCCTTTCCCCTCACAACGTCTTATATGTAATTTTGTGTAACAATGAGGGTCTCCTACCATTTCCATATGCTTTCCCTTCTCTCTCCCTTTCTCTCTCCCACTTGTCTTTGTTTAATATTAATCTTTTCCTCATGCTCTTCCTCCCTGTTCTATTCTTAGGTACCCTATTTTTATCAAAGCAGACATTTGGCATTTGTTTTTTTAAGGATTGGCTAGCTTCTCTTAGCATAATCTGCTCTAATGCCATCCATTTCCCTGCAAATTCTATGATTTTGTCATTTTTTAGTGCTGCATCCATCGTGTATAGATGCCACATTTTTTTTATCCATTCATCTATTGAATTGCATCTAGGTTGGTTACACAGTCTAGGTATTGTGAATTGTGCCACTATGATCATTGATGTGGCAGTATCCCTTTAGTACACTCTTTTAAGATCCTCAGGGAATAGTCCGAGAAGGGCGATAGCTGGTTCAAATGGTGGATCCATTCCTAGCTTTCCCAGGAATCCCCATACTGCTTTCCATGTTGGCCTCACCAATTTGCAGTCCCACCAGCGGTGTACAAGTGTCCCCTTTTCCCCACATCCTCGTAAACACTTGTTGTTGTTTGACTTCATAATGGCTGTCAATCATACTGGAGTGAGATGGTATCTTAGGGTGGGTTTGATTTGCATTTCTCTGACTGCTAGATATGGTGAGCATTTTTTCATGTACTTGTTGATTGATTGTATGTCCTCCTCGGTGAAGTGTCTTTTCAGGTCCTTGGCCCATTTGTTGATTAGGTTATTTGTTATCTTATTGATAATTTTTTTGAATTCTTTGTATATTCTGGATATTAGGGCTCTATCTTAAGTGTGAGGGGTAAAAATTTGTTCCCAGGATGTAGGCTCTCTATTTACTTCCCTTTTTGTTTCTCTTGCAGAGAAAAAAACTTCTTAGTATAAGTAAGTCTCATTTTTTTATTCTTGTTAAGAACTCTTGGGCTATGAGCGTCCTATTAAGAAATTTGGAGCCCGACCCCACAGTAAGTAGATCGTAGCCAACTTTTTCTTCTATGAAACGCAGTGTCTCTGATTTTATATCTAGATCCTTGATCCATTTTGAGTTAAATTTTGTGCATGGCGAGAGAACGGGATTCAGTTTCATTTTGTTGCATATGGATTTCCAATTTTCCCAGCACCATTTGTTGAAGATGCTATCCTTCCTCCACTGCATGCTTTTAGCCCCTTTATCAAATATAAGAAAGTTGTAATTTTATGGATTGGTTTCTGTGTCCTCTCTTCTGTACCACTGGTCCACCTGCATTTTTCGGTACCAGTTCCATGCTGTTTTTGTTACTATTGCTTTGTAGTACAGTTTGAACTCTGGTATCGCTATACCTCCAGATTCACACTTCCTGCTTACAGTTGCTTTTGCTATTTTGGGTCTTTTATTTTTCGATATGAATTTCATGATTGATTTATCTATTTCTACAAGAAATGCCGTTGGAATTTTGATTGGCATTGCATTAAACCTGTAGAGAACTTTGCGTAATATTGCCATTTTTATGATGTTAGTTCTGCCTATTCATGAACAGGGCACATGTTTCCATCTTCTGACATCTTCTTCTATTTCTCTCTTTAGATTTCTGTAGTTTTCATTATATAAATCTTTCACCTCTTTTGTTAGGTTGATTCCCAAGTATCTTATTTTATTTGAGGATGTTGTGAATAGAGTGGTTTTCCTCATTTCCATTTCAGAAGTTTTTTTTCTGTTATACAGGAATGCATTTGATTTATGCGTGTTAATTATATATCCTGCCACTTTTCTGAATTCATTTATTAACTTTAGCCATTTCTTTGTAGACATTTTTGTGTCTGTTAAATATATTATCATGTCATCTGCAAATAGTGATACTTTAAATTCTTCTTTTCCTATTTTTATGCCTTTAATTTCTTTTGTCTGTTTAATTGCTCTGGCTAGTATTTCAAGAACTAAATTGAATAGAAGTGGTGATAGAGGGCATCCCTGTCTTGTTCCAGATTTTAGAAGGAATGCCTTCAGTTTTTTCTCCATTTAGGATGATGCTAGCCTGAGGTTTAGCATATATAGCTTTTACAATGTTGAGGTAAGTTCCTGTTATCCCTAGTTTTTATAGAGTTTTGAACATAAATGGATGCAGAACTTTGTCAAATGCTGTTCTGCATCTATCGAGATGATCATATAGTTCTTGTCTTTAAGTCTATTGATGTGGTGAATGGCATTTATTGATTTTCGTATATTGAACCATCCTTGTATCACAGGGATGAATCCTCCTTGATGATGGTGCACAATTATTTTGATATGCTTTTGTACTCGATTTGTCAGAATTTTATTGAGAATTTTTGCATCCAAGTTCATTAGAGAAATTGGTCTGTAGTATTCTTTCTTTGAAGTGTCTTTGTCTGGTTTCGGGATCAGGGTGATGTTGGCCTCATAGAATGAATTTGGAAGAGCTCCTTCTTTTTCTATTTCTTGAAAAAGCTTGAAAAATATTGATTTTAATTCTTCTTTGAAGGTTTTGTAGAAATCCGCTGTATTCCCATCCGGTCCAGTGCTTTTTTTGGGTTGACAGTCTTTTGATTGCTTTTTCCATGTCTTCCTTTGTTATTGGCCTGTTTAAATTGTTTGTGTCTTCCTGACTCAATCTGGGCAGATCGTATGACTTAAGAAATTTATCAATATCTTCACAATATTCTATTTTATTGGAATATAGTGTTTCAAAATACTTTCTAATTATCTTCTATATTTCTGTAGTGTCTGTTGTGATATTGCCTTTTTTATCCCACATGTTAGTAATTTGAATTCTCTTTCTTCTTCTCTTCCTTAGCGTGGCTAAGGGCCTGTTGATCTTATTTATTTTTTCAAAGAACCAACTTTTAGTTTTATCAATTTTTTCAACTTTTTTTTGTTTCAATTTCGTTGATTTCTGCTCTAAATTTAATTATTTCTTGTCTTCTACTACATTTGCTGTTGTATTGCTCTTCCTTTTCCAGGTTTTTGTGGTGTAGTTTAAGTTCATTTATTTGTTGTTTTTTTTCTTTTTTTGAGGAAAGAACTCCAAGAAATGAATTTCCCTCTTAAAACTGCTTTCATTGTGTCCCATAGATTCCGGTATGTTGTGTCTGTATTGTCATTTGTCTCTAAGAATTTTTTATCTCCTTCTTTATGTCTTCTGTAACCCATTGGTCATTCAGTAGCATGTTGTTCATTTTCCATGTGATGTAGGATTTTTCCTTCCTTCTTTTCTCATTGATATCCAGTTTCATTCCATTATTATCAGATATGGTGCACGGTATAATCTCCATGCCTTTATATTTACTAAGAATTGCCCTATGGCATAATATATGGTGTATCTTTGAGTAGGATCCATGTGCTGCTGAGAAGAACATGTATCCACTTGATGATGGTTGATATATTCTATATATGTTGGTTAAGTCTAGGTTATTGATTGTGCTGTTGAGTTCTATAGTTTCTTTATTCAGTTTTTGTCTAGAGGATCTCTCTAATGCCGAGAGTGGTGTGTTGAAGTCACCCATAATTATTGTGTTGTAGTCTATTTGACTCTTGAACTTGAAGAGAGTTTGTTTTATGAACGTTGCACCTCCATTGCTTGGTGCATACAAATTGATAATTGTTTTTTTCTTGTTGGTGGATGATTCCTTTTAACAGAATATAGTGTCATTCTTTATCCCTTTTGATTAACTTAGGTTTGAAGTTGATATTATTCCATATGAGTATGGCAAATCCTTCTTGCTTCCGAGGGTCATGTGAGTGTTATGATTTTTCCCAACCTTTTACCTTCAGCCTGTGTATGTCTTTTCCTATCATATGAGTCTCCTGAAGGCAGAATATTGTTGGATTTGTTTTTTTGATCCAGGTTACTAGCACATGTCTCTTGATTAGTGAATTTAGGCCATTAACATTTAAGGTTACAATTGAAATATGATTTGTACTTCCAGTCATGTTTATTTATTTATTATATTTTAGTTTGGATAGTTTTTACTTTTTTGGTTACTTTCCTCCCGCTTTACTGAGATACTTCCCACTGTTAGTTTTGGGCACTATTTTTTAACTCTTCTTCTTGTAGTATTTTGCACAAAATGCTTTGCAGTGCTGGTTTTCTGGCTGAGAATTGTTTTAGCTTTTGTTTATCGTGAAAGACTTTAATTTCATTGTCAAATCTGAAGCTTAACTTTTCTTTATATGGTATTCTTGGTTGGAATTCTTTTTTTTTTTTTCAGCATTTGAATTACATTGTTCCAGGATCTTCTCACTTTCAAAGAATGTGATGAACAATCAGTTGTTAACCTAATTGGTTTACCCCTGAATGTAATCTGCCTCCTTTCTCTTATAGCTTTTAATATTCTCTCCTTGTTCTGTATGTTGGCTATCTTCATAATTATATGTCTTGGAGTTGGTCTATTTTGGTTTTGAATGTTTGGGGTCCTGTAGGCTTCCAGGAATTGGCAATCCAATCCATCATTCATCTCTGGGAAGTTTTATAGAATTATTTCATTTAATATGTTGTCCATTCCTTTGGTTTGAATCTCTATGCCTTCTTCTATCCTGATGACTCTTAAATTTGTTTTTTGTTTTTTTATGACATCCCATATCTTTTGAATAAATTCCTGGTGGGATTTAAGCATCTTTTCTGTGTTTACTCAATTCTTTTCAAGTTGATAAACTTTGTCTTCATTATCTGATGTTCTGACTTCTACTTGATCTAGTCTATTTGTAATATTCTCGTTTGAGTTTTTAATTTGGTTTATATTTTCCTGCATTTCTAGGATTACTGTTTAATATATTTTTTTAAGATCTCTATCTCCTGGTAATGCTCATTCTTTGCCATTTGAATTTGTTTGTTTAATTCATTTTCAAAATATACATTTATTGCTTGGACTTGCTGCCTCATGTCTTCTCTAATATTCCTTTCCATCTGAGTTCCGTATGCCTTGAGTTCTTTCCCTATTCCTGTTTCTGATGCTTCAAGGTCCTCCTGTAGATTTAAGTTGTCCTGCATTGTTTGTACTCCTTTTTTGCCCTTGTTTTTTCATGATTTTCACGTTACTTTCCAGCTCTATTTGATTGCTGTGTTTCTGCTTTATTCTTTAGATTTGTTTTGGTGTTGTATATCTCTGTTGTCTCTCCTTTGTGTTGGTAAACTATGCCTGCTAAAGTGGATTCCGCTTGGAAGTAATTCCGAAGGCCGAGCTCCAGTGATGTCTCCTCTCTGCTTTGGCCGGCCCCAGGCTCCTTGCCGAGGTGTCTGAATTGGGGGGTGGGACTTGACTGTCTCTGGTTTGTTTCAGCTCTGGGTCACTGGCAGGCGGGCGGTCTCCAGCCGCCCAATTGCACGATTGGTCGCCAGCGGGCAGGCGGTCTCCAGCCGCCCAGTCACGCGGGCAGCAGGTGGGCTGTCGCCGTTGGGTTGGCAATCTCTAGCCACGCAGTCTCACGCTCGGTTGCCGGCGGGCGGGCATTCCTCAGCCCCCCAGTCACTCAGGCAGTGGGTGGAATGTCACATGCAGGCCTGCGGTCTCCAGCCGCCCAGTCACAAGGGCCTGCCTTCTAGTCCTTTGGTTTCTCCTGCTTGTCCTGGTTTCTTTTTCTAGACCAGATTTCCCCTGAGTGATGCCTCTCGGCAGTTCAAACTGTACTCTGTGCCTGCCGTTTGTTGGGTGTGGAGGGTGTCTTTTGGGAACCCAGACACTCTATTGTTTTGATTTTTTCCGCTTGCCCCTCCCCCAGCACTGGCTATACACGTTTCGTTATGGCCACTGATGGTAGGGGGAGTCGAAAGTCAGGTGTCTCTAGTTTTTCTTGCGTCTTTATGCAGGCTTGCTCTGATTAACCCTCCCCCGGAAAGCCTAGGAGACATTTTATGCGAATTCCCCGCTGTATGAGAGATGAGCTGAGTAACACACATCTGTTTTATTGTTGCAGTCTATTGGAGAGGGGCGGTGGTTACTTCAGATCTCAAAGATGGTGGCCGCTGGTTTCCTTGGTGGAGTTTCTTTTGTGGGGGATAGAACTATACCACTTTCTTCCCTGTCTGAATTCCCAAACTCAGCCCGGGGATCAGTGGGAGCTCAGCCGGCAGGATTCCACAGAATCCGCAGCAACATTTCTCTCTGCTTCAGGTCACTTCTCGGTGGTGCCCCGCCATCTGAAACAGCAGGCCTGGCTGCATGATTCAATCAGCCCGGATCTCTGATTGCACAGTTGGCTATTGGGAACCCCGGCACTCTATTGTTTTGATTTTTTTTTTCCGTTTGCCCCTCTCTCAGCGCTGGCTAGACAGGTTTTTTTCACCACTGATGGGAGGGGGAGTTGAAAGTCAGGTGCCTCTAGTTTTCCCCTATCTTTATGCAGGCTCCCTCTGATAATCTCTCCCCCAGAAAGCCTAGGAGAGATTTGATGCAAATTCCCCGAAGTATGGGAGATGAGCTGAGTAACAGTAACAGAATAACAACATTTTATTGTTGCAATCTGTAGGGGAGTGGCTGTCGTTACTTCAGCTCACCAAGATGGTGGCCGTTGGTTTCCTTCGTGGAGTTTCTATTGTGGGGGTTAGAACTGTACCACTTCCTTCCCCATTTGAAACCCTGAACTCAGCCCAGGGCTCAGTGGGGACTCTACTGGCAGAATTCCACAGAATCTGCATCAACGTTTCTCCGTGATTATTGATCGCATCTCGGTGGTGCCCTGCTGTCTGTAGCCACTGGACGGGTAGCGCGGATCAGTCAGACAGGATCTCCGGTCGCAGAGTTGGCTCATGTTTGAGACTCATTTACCGGACCTCAGTGCTAGAAATCCTTCTTCTAGGTTTCAGTGCACCCCCATTTTGCTGTAAGTTCCTAACAAGATAGTTTTTTGTCGTTCTTAGTCGTTAGTCACCTGCGCAGTGGCGCGGTACGCTAGGTATGATGCTCTCTATTCGCGGCCATCTTGCAATGTCAAAATATTATGATTTGTATTCACCATTCACTGAAGTTAGTTTTCAGTATTAGGAAACAAATATGTATTTCAGGTGGATGAATATTTCTGAGAATAATCTTGTGAAAAGTTCATTATAAATCCTCATACATGAATATGAATAATTTTAGGAAGTGTATAATAAGACACATATATTTTGAAGTGTATAATAAGACACATAGTTTGAATTTTCAGTTCCCACAGCGTTTAGGAGGACTGATCTCTTCTCACAATTTGTATCTGCCAATTCAGCCTAGTCATGAAAATGTACGTGTGATACCAGGTAGGATTCTGTATGTGCATATAAAAATACATGTGCTGAGTAGGCTACAGAGAAAGGGAGACAGGAATTCACATATTTGTGAACTTTATAAACACATGGAGGACTATTTCAATTAAAAATTGAGTAGATTTATAACACCTACCCTTAATCATGCAAAAGGGAAGTCCAACTGTACAGCATGCCTCCTCTGAACTGCTTGTATTTTTATTCTATTTGGGTATTATTCTTCATCATATTAGGATTAGTAGTCAGAGTATAGTAGGGTATGAGTTACTGTCAGGGATTCAGTATTTCGAATGGAAAATTGGAAATGGATCAATGTGTATGCAAATTAGTGTTACACAAAAATTTTCCCACTCTCATTTAGAACAATAACTTGACATTACCTTCACCCCAAGTAAGACACAATTAGAGAAAAAGAGTTAGAAAATCTTTGAATTCATACCTGAAATGAAAACTGCTCCGGATTTCACAACCTTGGAGATGGTAGAGGAGTTTCCAAAAGTAAGGGACAATGTAAAAACTCCACAAACATGAAGATTTGCCAGCCTAAAGACGTCTGGAGAAACTGCCTCTAAGATGGACAGTTGAAATATATGTAGTTTTCAGGAACTTTAGCTTTTTTTCTAGTAAGACCATCAAACGTCTTTATGCATCTCTGTGACCTGGAGGACATGGTTTATAATTTTCCAATGAACATGAAGCAGTAGTGCTGAATTCTCTCTTTGTAGGTGAACTATGGCCACTGGGGGCTATGTGTCTCCCCATGTGGACTGTGAAACCATTTCATCATCCTCCACTTTTTATAGTGTCTCCTGCTGCACTGAGAGTTTTGTATTTGCTTCATGAAATACAAGGAGTTAAACTTGACCACAGTCCTGGAGGGAGTTCTGTCACATATGGTGGGTCAGGGACTGCAGGAGAATGCACCAACAGGACTTGTATACCACATAGGTTGCCTCCGTGACCATAGCAACCTGATTCTGAACATTGCCCTTAAACCTCTCCATATAACATGATGCGTTTACATACAATGTTCTGCTGGCTGCACCATGTCAGTCACAAGCCATTTGGAAGACAATGGCAGATCCACATGACCCCACCACAGATGTTTTATCACACACTTAATCACCTCTGCTCTAGGCCCACTATTCTGCAGGCTCCAAATTACTGGCATCTCTGTTCTACACCATATTCATGAAAGCCTGTTAATCAAGGCACTGTCTGGTACACTCATGATCAGCAACAGGACATCCAAAGGTTCTTCAGTGCCACCTGGTCATTGGAATTTTAAAAATTTCATGGTATTTATCTAGCCAATTTTCAAGGATGAAGTTGGAGGCACTGTTTATTTCAATTCATTCAGGAATCATTCAATGTTGAGGAAGATCATTTCAATGAAAGCTCTGGAGAACTCTCACAGGCAAGGCTTCCCAAAGAGTGGCCAAAAGGTCACATGAAGCCACGCCCATTGAGGTCTAAAATTGAGGTCCATGTGTTTTTTGACTATCAAATATGCCTGCCAAGTCTTTCAGAATTAAATCATGTGATATCCTGTCTGAGATTCCCAGTGCTCTGTGGAAAGCCACCGTGGGCATAGATCTCAGTTTCCAAGGGCGACTCTCATGGGTGGCCTCTTAAAATCCCCACACAATTTATGCCAATTCATCTTTGATATGTGTTCCAGAACTCAGGCTCTAAGGGGAATGACACCAGAGTTCAAGCCCAGGTGGATCCAGTCATCTCTTCCAACTGCCACAAGAATGACCACAATTAAAATCAAAAGACACCCACATGGCCCTCATCTTCTTAAATATAGACATTCATCATAACCTCTGGCTGGAGGTTACCATGCAGGATGCATCCCAAGAGAGTGTCCAAAATAATGTCGCTTGCCCCTCATTTGCCTAAAGTGAGGGTGACATGGACACCCTTCCTGTGAACCAGGAGTGATCAAATAGGCCTGCCATTAATACTGCTCTCCTTCTCCAATTTGAGGCCTACTGATTCTCAGGTATAGATTCTTTATGTGATATGGAATCTTGAGAAAACACAAGCACCTCTGCAGGGATTTGAAGAACTCATTTGACCTAAAGGACTCCTATTCACACTTGATGGAGGTAAAGAACCTAACAGAGGAAGGCAAGAGACTCATCCACAATGAGTGATTTTTTGCCATTTTGGTTTTGATTGCACAAATGGAATCTATCTTTAGATCTACCATGTGCTGAGAATCTAAGCCACAACCTCACACAGGCCCAAAAGGCTGATTCGGACACGTCCCTATTCAAAGCAATTAAGCAAAGAGTCACATGTTATGCCCATTTATTTCCATTTGAAAACAGTTTTCTTCAGGCTTCACAAAGGGGTGGCCTGAGGCAAAGACCTTCTTGACATTCAGGGCAACATAACCATAAGTATGCAAATGAACCAAAGAAGGGTTTCTCCACTGAGAGTTTACTGGTCACACAGATATTTGAGTTTTCTAAGATGTTCCCATTCCCTACAGCTATCAAGCACATGGCCATGTCACAGAGCTTGGAGGTGGTACATATCTTGGACTCAAAACCATGGGCCTATTCTTGAGGTTTGCCGGAATTCAGGAAGAAAACAGGAACTTAGAAAGTTAGTAGGTGTTTCCCATGCATAAGGCGAGCCACAGTCCATTCCTAAATCGGGCAGGAAGAATGCTGGGAAGCATTCTACTAGACAGGACACATCCTTGATGCATTCTCTTTTCTAATGTCTACAACCACGGACAGAGTGGGAAACACAGACATAGAAGCACTCGCCTTGTCTAATGACTTACTAGAAACAGTCCACTCCAATCCAAACAAACTGCCTTTCCTACCTATTCTCAGAACATGAGACAAAACCACAAACTCACACCCACTCCGACAAAGGCACCTCCTTAACTCAGGTAGGTCTGTGAATATCCAGAGTGTCCTCTGACTGGTGGACCATACTATGTTCCCCTGAAATGGCCTGACCTGTGTCAGATCTGGTCTCCTTGGCTAACTCTGTGAAGGTGTCAGGAGCCAGAGGTGAGCCACTACCTGCTTTCTCAGAAACGGCTCCTCTTTAAAGCTTTCCTGGCATTTGGCCATCCTCACATCAGTAGTTACCAAGAAAGACTGACTCTGTCTTTGGTAAATCCAAACAAGTGTGACCACTGGGACTGGGACTGGGACTGGCTATGGGTGACTGGCTTCATGAATCCCAAGTTCAGAGATTTTAATCACCAAGGAAGTGAGGTGAGGTCACTTCCTTCAGAAACTGAATGAGGTTACTGCCTTGGCAACCACTTTGTCCTACCAGTGGCTTCCAAGTGTCACATGAGAAGGAGGCTGCCCCTACTTCCTGTTACACTTTCACAAGATAGAATGGTATATCAATCATAGGCGCCCTGGGACAGCTACCCACACAGGCTGGGTTTGGTCCATTTTCTCTACATTAAGAAGAGAGAGGCTGATTCAGTCAGAACCCTTCATCCTGACCAGGTTGTTTGCCATTGAAGATGACTTTTGCTCTCTCAGGTCTTTTATAGCTGCCTTCATGTTCTGCAGAGATCATTTATGCATGTACCTTTGAGGTTTTCATCAGGTGAAAGATCTCATACAACTCTATCCCTGCTCTTCTGTAAAGTTAGATTGATGGAACAGTGAATGGTTAAGGTTAACAACATGTTTGATTTGGGTTAGAAATCATTCTGCTGGATGAATGATGGTATTTGGAACCTAAAATATTTAAAAGAATATAGAGGTGAAATATAATTATGAAAACAGAAAACTAGTTTAGATTCGAAGCCCAGAATGGCATTGGGACCTTGACTGGGATAATTGGCATTGAATTATGTTATGCACAGATGTCTAAGATGAATCTATAATCAATGGCATAGGATCTTCTACCTTGGATGATTGAATGTACAAGAGAACATCGAGTCAAACAGGGATAGTCGGTAGGATTAGGAAGATAGTCGGTAGGTATAGGAAGAAGAGTGAGTATAGTATTTGAAACAAAAGTTCTTTAGCAATAGGGTTTTGGTTAGAGAGTGAATATTTGTCAGCACATGTGAAGAGTCAATCACAATGATGAACTTGGGAAATAGGTAGAAAAGCAGATATCAATAGAGACATTACAAAATCAGGCAAACTATAAAGTGATAGGATTAGACTTTTTCAAAGGGTTCAGGTTGAATATATAATCTTAGGAAGAAACACATATGTAGTCACGAATAGGATTGACATTTGAGAGAATTAGGCAATGTGGACATGGATGTTTTTAGTAATCCATGCTCACTTTCCATTTAGGCTTTGGTACAATAATAAGTGTGACCTTTGCATTTGGTGTCCAGAATATTACTGTAATAAAATGTATATGTAGATCAGGTGGCATGCGTATTTCTTCCACCATTTCCGGGAGCAATATTGTGAAGACGAATAAATTAGTATTGGGGGTACAAAGAGGTGTATGCTGTGTCTATGAATATAGAGATTATGCATACATAGATCATACTGGGAAAAATATAACTGGTTCCAATTAAATAATGGATTGAATTGATATCTGAAAATATATAGGAAATCTTATATTGATAAACAATCATGCATTCCAAAGAGTTATACATCTAATGGTAATCTTAGAGTTATGGTTTATAATGAAGGGTGTGTGAGTTTTGTTTCAAAAGTGATTACGGAAATAGAAAATAATGTGTTTGGAAAGAAGTCTCATGAGAAGACCAGTCAAGAAACATGGAGGAATACATGTGTTCTGAAGCAGAAAGTGATTGAAAGTGAACCAAATGCCTATAAACTTCCTAACTTGTGGAATAAATATATATCCTATTATGTGCATAAACTGAAGAAATAGTAATGTAACAGTGTTGAATAAAAATGAACTTCAAAATACACATCATGTTCCATAGGAATCTACTTGCATTGATGTAAACCTAGGTCAGTTACTGTAGAATGGAAAATTGCAAAATAAATCCAATCTGGAATGGGAAATTCTCAGGAGTTCACAACCTTGGATATGGTGGAGGAGTTTCTCAAAGTAAGGGACATTGTAAACACAACACAAACATGGAGCTCTGCTGGCCTAAAGACTTCTTGAGAAACTGGCTAAGAGGTTGGGCACTTAAATTTATATTGTTGTCTGGAGCTATAGCTTCTTTTGTAGTGAGACCATCAAAGCTGGGTGTGCATCTATGTGACCTGGAGGACATGGTATCTTATTTTATAATGAACATATGGCAGCAGTACTGAATTCCCTCTTTGTAGGTAAACTGTGGCCACTGGGGGCTATTTGTCTCCCCATGTGGACTGTGAAGCCATTTGTTCATTCTCCATTTTCGTGGTGTTTCTTGCTGCTGCACTGGGAGTTTGGTATTTGCTTAACTAAATACAAGGAGTTCAACGGGGACAAGTGCTGGTGGCTACCCCTACTTCATGTGACACTTTCACAAGTTAGAATGGTATATCAACCATAGGCACCCGGGAACAGCTCTCCACACAGGCCTTGTTTGGTCCTTCATATCTGCCTACATCTTCTGCAGGGGTCATATCTGCATGGACCTTTGAGGTTCTCAGCAGGTGGAAGGTCCCCTATATTCCTGTATTGTAAGACCAACTCTGTCCCGCTCTTCTGTAAAGTTAGATTGAGGGAACAGTGTATGGTGAGCATTAATAACTTGTTCAATTTGGGTTAGGAATTATTCTGAGGGATGAATAATGATATTGGGAATCTGCTATATTTATAAGAACATAGAGGTGAAATATATGTATGAAAACAGAAATCTAGGTAAGATTTGAAGCCCAGAAGGGAATTGGGCCCTTGATTGGGATACTTAGCATTGAATTACCTTCAGCAGAGATTTCTTGGATAAATCAATATACAATGGCATAAGACTTTGTACCTTGGATGATTGAATTTAGAAGGGAACATCAACTCCAAAAGGGATAGTAGGTAAGATTAGAAAGACAGTCGGTAGTTTTCGGAAGAAGTGTGAGTATAGAATTTGGAAAAAAAAAATTCTTTAGCAACAGGGTTTCGATTAGAGAGTGAATGCCAATGTCAGCACATGTGAAGAGTCATTCACAATGATGAACTAGGGAAAAAATGTAGGAAAGCAAATATCAAGGAAGACAATAGGAAATTAGGCAAAGTACAAAGTGATTGTTAGGATTAGACATTTTCAACAGGATTGAGTTTGAATATGTAATCTTAGGAAGAAACAAATATGTAGTCACCAAAGAATGACATTTGAGAGCATTAGGCAACCTGGACATGGATGTTTTTAGTAATCCATGTTCACTTTCCATTTAGGCTTTGTAAAATCATAAGTGTGACCTTTGCAGTTTTGTCAAGAATATTACTGTGATAAAATGTATATGTAGATCAGGTGACATGAGTATTTCTTCCACCATTTCCGGGAGCAATATTGAGAAGACGTATAAATTATTATTGGGGGTACAAAGGGGTGTACGCTGTGTCTGTGAATATAGAGATAATGCATGAATAGACCATACTGTGAATAAATAATATAATTGGTTCCACTTTAAATAATTCATTTAATTAATATCTGAAAATATACAGGAAATCTAATATTGATATAAAATCATTCATTCCAACCAGTTATACATCTAATGGTAATATTAGGTTATGGTTTATCATGAAGGGTGTGTCTGATTTTCTTCAAAAGGATTATGGAAATCGAAAATAATGTGTTTGGAAAGAAGTCTCAAAAAATCCAGTCAAGAAACCTGGAGGAATACATGTGTTCTAAAGCAGGAAGGGATTTAAAGTGAACCAAATGCCTCTAAATTTGTGAACTTGTGGATGAAATATATATATTATGATGGGCTAAACGTGAAGAAATAGTAATGTAGCAGTGTTGAATAGAAATGAAGTTCAAAATAGACATCATGTCCCATAGGAATCTACTTGCATTGATGTTAAACTGGGTCAGTTAATGTAGAAATGTTAGGATTTGTATGAACCATTAACTGAAGTCAGATTTCAGTAATGGGAAACAAATATGTATTCAAGGTGGATGAATATTTCTGAGAATCATCTTCTGAAAAGTTGATTATAAATCCACATACATGAACATGAATGAATTTAGGGAGTGTATATAATACACATATATTTCATTTTTTAAAAAACTTGGAGAGTCACACACACACAGACACATGCACAGACATTAAAAGTAGCAATATATATGCCATTCGCATTTCATCATGAAATATATGTAATCCACATATCGAAAAATATTCATTTTGCTTAACATGGATTCATGTATAATGTTGTTCTACTAGGAAGCTGACATAGGTTGAATTTTCAGTTTCAACAGCGTTTAGGAGGAATGATCTCTACTCACAATTTTTATCTTCCAAGTCAGTAGCCTCAAAAGAAATTATGTGTGATACCAGGTAGGATTCTATATGTGCGTATAAAAACACATGTGCTGAATAGGCTACAGAGAAAAGGAAACAGGAAGTCACATATTCGTTACCTTTAAAAACACATGTAGAACTATTTCAATTAAAAATTGACAATTTTTATAAAACCTACCCTTTATCATGCAAAAGGCAAGACCTAGTATACACCATGCCTCCTCTGAACTGCTTGTATTTCTATTCTCTTTGGGTTATTTTTCTTCACCATATTAGGATTAATCGTCAAAGTCTAGTAGGGTATGGGATAGTGTCAGAGATTCAGTATTTTGGATGGAAAATAGGAAAATGAATCCAATATGTACGCAAACATATGCTACACAAAAATCTTCCAACTCTCATCAAGAACAATGCCTTGTCATTACCTTCGACCCTAGTAAAACACAATTAGAGGAGAAGAGTTAGAAAATCTGTGAATTCATATGTGGAATAAAATATACTCAGTAGTTCAAAAAATTGGAGGTGGTAAAGGAGTTTCCAAAAGTAAGGGAAAGTTTAAACAGTCCACACACATGGAGCTCTGCTGGCCTAAAGACTTCTTGAGAAAGTCCCTCTGAGGTTGGGCACTTGAAATATATTTTGTTGTATGGAGCTTTAGCTTCCTTTGTAGTGAGACCATCAAAGATGGGTCTGCATCTATGTGACCTGGAGGACATGGTTTCTTATTTTCCAATGAACATGAGACCGTAGTGCTGAATTCTCTCTTCCTAAATAAACTGTGGACACTGGAACCTAAGTGTCTCCCCGTGTGAACTGTGAAGCCATTTGGTCATCCTCCACTTTTCGTGGTGTTTCTTGCTGCTGCACTGGGAGTTTGGTATTTGCATCACGAAATACAAGGAGTTCAACTGGGACACAGTGCTGGAGGGAGTTCTGTCACGTGTGTATGGTCAGGTTCTGCAGGAGAATGCACCATCCAATATTCTATCTCTCATAGTTTGCCCCCGTGTCCATAGCAACCTGATTCTGAACATTTACCTGAAACCAAACCATATAACAATTTGCCTTTACATATAAGGGTCTGCTGGCTGCACCTTGTGAGTCACAAGCCATTCTATATAAATGCCACATTTTTAATCCATTCATCTAATGAAGGGAATCTAGGTTGGTTCCACAGTCTTGCAATTGTGAATTGTGCTGCTATGAACATCGATTTATCAGTATCTCTGTAGCATGCTCTTTTTAGTTCTTTAGGAAATAGACCGAGAAGGGGAATAGGTCAAATGGTGGTTCCATTCCCAGCTTTCCAAGAAATCTCCATACTGCTTTCCAAATTGGCTGCACTAATTTGCAGTCCCACCAGCAATGTACAGGTGTGCCCTTTTCCCCACATCCTCGACAGCACATGATGGCGTTTGACTTCATAATGGCTGCCGATCTTACTGCAGTGAGATGGTATCTTAGGGTGGGTTTGTTTTGCTTTTCTCTGACTGCTAGAGATGGTGAGCATTTTTTCATGTACTTATTGATTGATTGTATGTCCTCCTCTGAGAAGTGTCTGTTCAGGTCATTGGCCCATTTGTTGATTGGGTTATTCATTTTCTTATTGTTTAATTTTTTTGAGTTCTTTGTATACTCTGGATATTAGGGCTCTATCTGAAGTGTGAGGAGTAAAGATTTGTTCCAAGGATGTAGGCTCCCTACTTACCTCTCTTATTGTTTCTTTTCCTGAGAAAAATGTATTTAGTTTGAGTAAGTCCCATTTGTTGATTCTAGGGATTAACTCTGGTGCTATGGGTGTCCTATTGAGAAATTTGGAGCCCGACACCACAGTATGTAGATGGTGGCAAAAGTTTTCTTCCACCAGATGCAGTGTCTCTGATTTGATATCAACCTCCTAGATCTATTTTGAGTTAACTCTTGTGCATGGTGAGAGGAGGGGATTCAGTTTCATTTTGTTACATATGGAATTCCAGTTTTCCCAGCACCATTTGTTGAAGATGCTATCCTTCCTCCATTGCATGCTTTTAGTCCCTTTATCAAATATAAGATAGCTGTAGTTTTGTGGATTGGTTTCTGTGTCCTCTATTCTGTATCACTGGTCCACCCGCCTGTTTTGTCACCAGTACCATGCCATTTTTGTTACTATTGATCTGTAGTATAGTTTGAGGTCTGGTATCGGTATACTGCCTGATTCACACTTCCTGCTTAGAGCTGTTTTTGCTATTCTGGGTCTTTTATTTTTCCATATGAATTTCATAATTGTTTTATCTATTTCTACAAGAAATGACCTTGAGATTTTGATTGGCATTGCATTAAACCTATAGAGAACTTTTGGTAATATCGTCATTTTGATGATGTTAGTTATGCTTATCCATGAACAGGGTATATTTTTCCATCTTCTAAGATTTTCTTCTATTTCTCTCTTTAGGGTTCTGTAGTTTTCATTGTATATGTCTTTCACCTCTTTTGTTAGATTGATTCCCAAGTATTTTATTTATTTTTTTGATGATATTGTGAATGGAGTGATTGTCCTCATTTCCATTTCAGAGGATTTGTTGCTGATATACAAAAATGCCTTTGATTTATGCGTGGTGATTTAATATCCTGCCACTTTGCTGAATTCATTTATTACCTCTAATAGTTTCTTTGTAGACCCTTTTGGGTCTGCTAGGTATAGAATCATGTCTTTTGCAAATAGCGATAATTGGAGTTCTTCTTTTCCTATTTTAATGCCTTTAATTTCTTTAGTCTTTCTAATTGCTCTGGCCAGTGTTTCGATAACTATGTTGAACAGAAGGGGTGAGAGAGGGCATCATTGTCTTGCTCCAGATTTTAGGGGGAATGCCTTCAATTGTTCTCCATTCAGAATGATGCTAGCCTGAGGCTTAGCAAAGATTGCTTTTACAATATTGAGGTATGATTCTGTTATCCCTAGTTTTTCTAGAGTTTTGAACGTAAAGTGATGCTGTACCTTGTCAAATGCTTTTTCGGCATCTCTCGAGATGATCATATGGTTCTTATTTTTAAGTCTATTGATGTGATGAATAACATTTATTGATTTCCGTATATTGTACCAGCCTTGCATCCCAGGAATGAATCCTACTTGATTATGGTGCACATTTTTTTATATATATATGTTTTTGTGTCTGATTCGCCACAATTTTTTTGAGGATTTTTGAATTTTTCCTGAAATACCTTGAAAAGTATTGGTTTTTGTTCTTCTTTAAAGGTTTTGTATAATTCTGCTCTATACCCATCCGGTCCTGGGCTTTTCTTAGTTGGTAGTATTTTGATGGTTTCTTCTATTTCCTCAATTGATATTGGAATGTTTAAGTTGTCTATATCCTCCTGACTCAATCTGGGCACATCATATGACTTAAGAAATTTATCAATGCCTTCACTATATTCTATTTTATTGGAGTATATTAATTCAAAATAATTTCTGATTTTCTTCTGTATTTCTGTAGTGTCTCTTGTTATATTTCCTTTTTCATTTCATATGCTAGTAATTTGAGTTCTATTTCTTCTTCTCTTTGTTAGCATGGCTAAGGGTCTGTCAATTATATTTATTTTTTCAAAAAACCAATGTATTGTTTTGTCAATTTTTTTAATTGTTTCTTTTGTTTTGATTTCATTAATTTCTTCTCTGATTTTAATTATTTGTTGCCTTCTACTTCTTTTGCTGTTGTTTGCTCTTGTTTGTCTAAGATTTTGAGATGAAGTATGAGATCATTTATTTGTTGGTTTTTTCTTTTTCTAAGGAATGAACTCAAGCAATGAATTTTCCTCTTGGAACTGCTTTCAATGTGTCCCATAGATTCCGATATATTGTGTCTGTGTTTTCATTTATCTCTAAGAATTTTTTAATTTCTTCCTTGATGTCTTCTATAACCCATTGATCATTCAGAAACCTATTGTTCATTCTCCAAGTGATGAATGATTTTTCCTTCCTTTTTTTATCGTTGATTTTTAATTTCATTCCATTATGATCAGATAAAATGCATGGTATTATCTCTACTCCTTTTTATTGTCTAAGAATTGCCCTGTGACATAATATATGATGTATTTTTGAGAAGGATCCATGTTCTGCTGAGAAAAAGTGTAACGTCTTGATGATGGGTTGTATATTGTATATATGTCAATTAAGTCTAGGTTATTAATTGTGTTATTGAGTTCTATAGTTTCCTTATTCAACTTTTGTTTGGAAGATCTGTCCAGTGGTGAGAGAGGTGTGTTCATGTCTCCCATGATTACTGTATTGTGGTCTATTAGACTCTTGAAATTGAGAAGAGTTTGTTTGATGAACAAAGCTGCACCATTGTTTGTGGCATATATATTTATGATTGTTATGTCTTGTTGGCGTATGGTTCCCTTGAGTAGTATGTAGTGTCCTTCTTTATCCCTTTTGATTAACTTTGGCTTGAAATCTATTTTATTTGATATGAGTATGGACACTCCTGCTTGTTTCCGAAGTTCATAAGAGTGATATGATTTTTCCAAGTATCACCCTCAGTCTATGTATGTCTTTTCCTATAAAATGCGTCTCCTGTAGGCAGCATTTTGTTGGTTCTTGTTTTGTGATCCATTCTACTAGCCTGTGTCTCTTAATTGGTGAGTTTAAGCCATTAAGATTTTTGGTTATTATTGAGATATGGGTTGTTCTTCCAGCCATATTTGTTTATTTATGTTACTAAACATAGTTTGTTTTCCTCTTTGATTATTTTCCCCCCTTTAATGTCCTACCTCCCACTGTTGGTTTTCATTGGTATTTTCCATTTCCACTTCCTGTAATGTTTTGCCGAGGATGTTTTGAAGAGATGGTTTTCTAGCTGCAAATTCTTTTCACTTTTGTTTATCATGGAAGGTTTTAATTTCATCTTCCATCTGAAGCTTAACTTCGCTGGATACATGATAATTGGTTGGAACCCATTTTCTTTCAGTGTTTGAAATATGTTATTAAAGGATCTTCTAGCTTTCAGAGTCTGTGTTGAAAGATCAGCTGTTATCCTGGTTGGTTTACCACTAACTATAATCTGCTTCCTTTCTCTTGTAGCTTTTAAAATTCTCTCCTTATTCTGTATGTAGGGTATCTTCATTACAATGTGTCTAGGTGTGGATCTCTTATGATTTTGCACGTTCGGCGTCCTGTAGACTTTTAGGATTTGGGATTTTGTCTCATTCTTCAAGTCTAGGAATTTTTCTCCTATTATTTCATTGAATAGATTGCTCACTCCTTTGGTTTGGACCTCTATACTTTCCTGTATCCCAATGACTCTTATGTTTATTCTCTTTATGTTATCCCATATTTCTTGCAGTTTTGCTCATGGTTTCTTAACAGTCTTGCTGAGCTGTATATGTTCTTTTTGAGTTGAAATACTTTGTCTTCATTGTCTGATGTTCTATCTTCTAAGTATTCTGCTCTGATGGTAGTATTCTCAATTGAGTTTTTAAGATGGTTCATTACTTCCTGCGTTTCTAAGATTTCAGTTCGTTTGTTTTTTATAACCTCTATCTCCCTGTATAGTTGATCTTTGCTACTTGGATTTTTTTATGTAATTCATTGTCAAAGTGATCTTTCATTGACTGATTTTTGCTGTCTAATGTCTTCCTTGAGATTCCAGATCACCTGAAGCATCTATATCCTGAATTCTTTATCTGACATTCCATATGCTGCATCTATTACCTCTTCTAAAGTTGAGTTGACCTGCATTGCTTGTGGTCCTTTCTTTCCTTGTCTTTTCATACAGCTTGCGTTTCTTTCTGCTTGGTGAAACTGTTGTGTTTTTGTAATTTTCCCCCTGTATATTTATATTGCTCTTGTATTGTGGAAAAGTCTCCATTGCAGGTGCGGTTGGCGGCTGTGCTGCTCCTCCAATTGGGGTGATCTGTCTACCATGCTGACCGGCCGCTAGGCCTGTTCTGCCGGTCGGTCGTACGTCTGCCTACCTTGCAGGCATGGGTGTCGGCTCTGCTCTGCCCCTACTCCAATTGGGGTGACGTGACTACCACGCCGGTGGGTCACTGGGCCTGTTCCAGGCACAGGCGGCAGCTCTGCTCTGCACCTCTGGCTTGATGACAAAATGAGAGAGACTCAGATGTTTGTGACTCACTTTCTTTACCAGGAGACCAACTATTTCTCTCGCCGCTGGTATCGATGAAGTTATCTCCTCCACCGCTTTGTGATCACATCAGATGTCTGCCATGTTGGTATCCCATGTAAATGGCAGCATTTCATTCCCTTTGTCGGGTGACCAAAGCAACGGGTGAGTCCTGACCGGCCCTCACAAGCCCCGTCTCAATTCTGTTGCCACTGTCTATGAAGGCTCAGTTGGCATTTACCTCTACAGTATTCAGCAGGACCCAGACCAAGAAACAGTTTCCGCAGGTTCTTTAGCCCTGGGCCAGAGCAGTTCCGGGACCCGGAATTCAGCTGCTCTGGGCTCGGTGTATGTTCTGATAGGAGAACGATCCAAGAAGCAATTTTCAGGGGTTCTTTAGCACTGACCCTGAGTAATTTGTCTGCAAGATGAAGGCGAATGGCAGCCTGAAATTACCTATTCTGTATCTGAATGAGCTGTGATCAGTCGAAAACAGGGATGGTGACATCAGCTCTCCAAGATGGTGACCGCTATCTTCCTCTGTGGTCTCACCGGTGTGGAAAACCGAATTGGACCGCTTCCTTCCCCCATTTCAAACCCAGAATTCAGCACTGAGCACAGTGATTGCCCAGATGGCAGGAGCCCGCATAATCCACAGACTGTATCTTTGTGTTGCTCTCTCGTCGTTTCCCAGCGCGCATTGCAGACACTAGCCATGGGGCGATTTGCTAAATAAGCAGCGTGACCCTGCGTGAGGACAAATTGCTGGTGTTTGAGTCCCCGTAGCTGGTCCTTGTGCAATGGAAATCCTTCCTGTAGGTTTTGGAGCACACCAATTTTCCTGGAAATTTCTAATAAGATAGATTTTAGCCGTTCTAACTCGTCCTTCTCCTGCAAAGTGACGCGGTACAGGTGGGTAATGAACTCCCATCGCTGCCATAATATGATCCCCTGAAGTTAGTTTTCAGTACTAGGAAACAAACATGTATTTCAGGTGGAAAAATATTTCTGAGAATAATCTTCTCAAACGTTGATTATAAATCCAAATACATGAATATGAATGAATTTAGTTAGTGTATAATAAGACACATATATTTTATATTTTGAATAATCAGCAGAGTGAATACACACACACACACACACACACACACACACACACACACACACACACCTAAATACAGACATTACAAAGTAGCATTATGTATGGCAATCGAAATTCACCATGAAATATATATCATCCACAGATCCAAAAATATTGATTTTACTAAATATGGATTTATGTTGTTCAACTAGGAAGATCACCCATAGGTTGAATTTTCAGTTCCAACAGCATTTAGAAGAAGTGTTTTCTTCTAACAATTTGTATTTGCAAAGTCAGTTACCTCACAAATATGTAAGTGTGATACCATGTAGTATTCTATATGTGCATATAAAAATGCATGTGCTGAATCGGCTACAGAGAAAGGGAGACAGGAATTCACATATTTGTTAACTTTAAAAACACATAGAGAACTATTTTAACTACAAATTGACAAGATTTATAACACCAACCCTTTATCATGCAAAAGGAAAGTACAACTATACACCATGCCTCCTCTGAACTGGTTGTATTTCTATTCTGTGTGGGTTATTTTACTCCATCATATTAGGATTAGTAGTCAGAGTCTAGTAGGTTTTGGGTTAGTGTCAGGGATTCAGTATTTCGAATTGAAAATAGGAAAATAAATTCAATATTTATGCAAATATGTGATACAAAAAAATGTTCCCACTCTCATCCAGAACAATGCCTTGACATCATCTTCGCTTAAAGTAAGACACAATTAGAGGACATGATTTACAAAAATCTGTGAATACATATCTGGAATGGAATATGCTCAGGAGTTCATATACTTGGAGGTGGTATAGGAGTTTCCAAAAGTAAGGGACAGGGTAAACACTCCACAAACATGGAGCTCTGCTGGCCTAAAGAGTTTTGAGAAACTGCCTCTGAGTTTGGGCACTTGAAATATATGTTGCTGTCAGGAGATTTAGCTTCCGTTCTAGTTAGACCATCATAACTGGGTCTGCATCTATGTGACCTGGAGTACATTGTTTCTTATTTCCCAATGAACATGAGGCAGCAGTGCTGATTTTTTTCTTTGTAGGTAAACTGTAGCCACTACGCACTAAGTGTCTCCTCGTCTTTACTGTAAAGCCATTTTTTCATCCTCCACTTTTTGTGGTGTTTCTTGCTGCTGCACTGGGAGTTTGGTATCTGTTTCTTGAAATACAAGGAGTTCCACTGGGACAAAGTGCTGGAGGGAATTCTGTCACATGTGGTGGGTCAGGGTCTGCAGGAGAATGCACCAAGCAAGCTTCTTTCCCACAGAGCTTGCCCCATTGACCATAGCAACCTGATTCTGAATATTGTCCTGAAACCTCTCCATATAACAAGATGCTTTTACATACAAGGGTCTGCTGGATGCAAAATGTCAGTCACAAGCCATTTGGAAGCCAATGGCAGATAAACATGGCCTCACCACAGATGTTATTTCAGACACCTCCCCACCACTGCTCTAGGCCAACTACTCAGCAGGCTCCAAATTACTGGCATCTCTGTTCTACAGCATTTTCGTGAAACCAAGTCAATCAAGGCACTGTCTGGTATATTCATAATCAGCAACAGGAATCCAAAGTTTCTCCAGTGCCACTTGGTCAAGGGAATTTCAAAAATTTGGTGGTATTAATCTAGCTATTTTTTAAGGATGAAGTTGGAGGCACTGTGGGTTTCCAATCATTCAGGAACCATTAAATGGCGAGGAAACTCATTTGAACGAAAGAAATGGAGAACTATCACAGGCAAAGCTTCCCAAAGTGTGGCCAAAAGGTCACATGAAGCCAGGCTCATTGAGGTCTACAATGTGAGCTCCATGTGTGTTATGACTCTCAACTATGGCTGCCAAGTCTTTAACAATAAAATCGTGTGATATCCTGGCTGAGATTACTTATGCTCTGTGGAAAGCCACCCTGGGCCTAGATCTCAGTTTCCAAGGGCGAATCTCATGTGTGGCCTCCTAAAATCTCAACACAATTCATGGCAATACTTCTCTGAGGACAGTTCCACAACTCAGTCTCTAAGGGGAATCACACCAGAGTTCAAGCCCAGGTGGAACCAGACATCTCTTCCAACCGCCACACAAATGACCACAATTAAAAACAAAAGACTCCCACATGGCACTCATCTTCTTCCATATAGACACTAATAATAACCTCTGGCTTGAGGTTTTCATGAGGGGCACAGACCAACACAGTGTTCAAAATAAGCACACTCGCACCTCATTTGTCACAAGTCAAGGTTGCCTTTACACCCTTCCTTTGAACACGGAATGATCATAGAGCCCTGCCTTTAATACTGCTCCACAATTCCAATTTGAGGCTTACTGACTGTGGGATTTAGATTCTTTATGTGAACTGGAGTCATGAGTAATCACAAGCACCAGTGGGCTAGACTCTGCAAGGCTTTGAAGTACTCATTTGATGCAAAGGATCCGTATTCTCACTTGATGGAGATCAGGAACCTTACAGAGGAAGGCGAGAGACGTAGTCCACAATAAATGCTTTTTGGACATTTTGGATTTGGGTGCACACATGGGATCTTTCTTTAGGTCCATTAGGTGCTGAGTATCTAAGCCACAGCCTCACACAGGGCCAAGTGGCCAATTCAGACACATCCCTTTACAAACATTTAAGCAAAGAGCCCCAGGTGATGCGCATTCATTTCCATTTGAAAACTGTTTTCTTCAGGCTTCACAAAGGCGTGGCCTAATCAAAGACCTTCCTGTTATTCAGTGCAACAGAAGAATAGGTATGCAAAAGGCCCAAAGCAGGGTTTCTCCACAGAGACTTTACTGGTCACATTGATATCTGAGTTTTCTGAGATGCTCCAATTCCCTTCAGCTATCCTGTACATGGCCATGTCCCAGAGCTTGGAGGTGGTACATATCTTGGACACATAACCATGAGCCTATTATGGTTAGTGGCCAGAATTCAGGCAGAAAACAGGAACTTAGGAAGACAGTAGGTGTTGCCCATCCAGAAGGCAAGCCAAGTCCATCTATAAATTGGGAAGGATGAATGCTGGGAAGCTTTCTACTAGACAGAACACATCCATTGATGCATGCTCTTTCTAATGTCTTCATCCACGAACACAGTGGGATACCCAGACATAGAAACACACTCCTTGTCAAACGACTTTCTAGAAACCATCCACTCCAAAATGAACATACTGCCTTTCCTACCTATTCTCAGAAAATGAGACAAGACCACAAACTCACACCCAACCCACAAAGGCACCTCCTTCCCCCAAGTAGGTCTTTGACTATCCGGAGTGTCCTCTTACTGGTGGGCCATACTATGTTCCCAGAAATGGCCTGTCCTGTCTCAGATCTGGTCTCCTTGGCCAACTCTGTGAGGTTATTAGGAGCCAGCGGTGAGCCATTACATGGAGATGACTTTTTCTCTCTCAGGTCCTTCATAGCTGCATACATCTCCTCCAGGGATCATTTCTGTATGGACCTTTGAGGATCTTAGCATGTGGAAGATCTGCTACATTCCTATATTGAAAGACCAACTCTGTCTCTAATCTTCTGTAAAGTTAGATTGAGGGAACAGTGTATGGTTACGATTAATAACATGTTCGATATGAGTTAGGAATCATTCTGCAGGAATGATTGGGAAGCTGCAATATTTACAAGAAAATATAGGTGAAATATTAGTATGAAAACAGAAATGTAGGTAAGATTTGAAGCCCAGAAGGGCATTGGGCCCTTGATTGGGATACTTAGATTTGAATTATTTTCTGCAGAGATGTCTCAGATAAATTCAGTATAATGGCATAGGACCTTGTACGTTGGATGATGGAATGTTGAAGAGAACTTCTAGTCAAAAAGGGATAGTTGAAATTATTAGAAAGATATTCAGTTTCAGAAAGAAGAGTGAGTATAGGTTTTGGACAAAAGTTCTCCAGCAATAGGGTTTCGGATAGAGAGTGAATTTAAATGTGAGCACATGTGAAGAGTCATTCACAATGATGAACTGGGGAAAATATGTCGGTAAGCAGATATCAATAGAGACATTAAGAAATCAGGAAAAGTATAAAGTGAGTGATAGGATTAGATATTTTCAACAGGGTTGAGTTTGAATATATAATCTAAGGAAGAAAAAAATATGTTGTCACAAATAGGATTGACACTTGAGAACATTAGGCAACATGTACATGGATGTTTTTAGTAATCCATGCTCACTTTCAATTTAGGCTTTGGTACAATCATATGTTTGACCTTTGCATTTTGGGTCCCGAATATTACTGTGATAAAATGTATATGTAGATTGGGTGACATAAGTATTTCTTATACCATTTCTGAGAGCAATATTTTGAAGATGTATAAATTATTATTGGCGGTACAAAGATTTGTACTCTGTGTCTATGAATACAGAATTAATGCATGAATTGACAATACTGTGAATAAATAAAATAACTGTTTCCACTTTAAATAATTGATTGAATTGATATGTGAAAATATACACAAAAACTTATATTGATATACAATCATTCATTCCAACCAGTTACACATCTAATTGTATAATTGCGTTATGTTTTATTATAAAGATTGTGTGAGATTTGCTTCAAAAGTGATTATGGAAATCGAAAATAATGTGTTTGGAAAGAAGTCTCATTAAAAGACCAGTCAAGAAACCTGGAGGAATACATGTGTTCTGAAGCAGTAAGTGATTGAAAGAGAAACAAATGCCTATAAATTTGTGAATTTGTGGATGAAATATATATCCTATGATGTGCATGAACTGAAGAAATATTAACGAACCAATGTTGAATAAAAATGAACATCAAAATACACACCATGTCCCATAGGAATCTAATTGCATTGATGTTAAACTGGATCAATTACTGTAGAAATATTAGTATTTGTATGCACATTCACTGAAGTTAGTTTTAAGTACTAGAAAACAAATATGTAGTTCAGGTAAATGAATACTTCTGAGAATAATCTTGTGAAATTTTTATTATAAATCCACATACATGAACATGAATGAATTTCGGTAGTGTATATAAGACACATATATTTCATATTTTGAAAAATCTTGAGAGTGTATATATATATATATATATATATATATATATATATATATATATATATTTATATATATAAACACACACCCAAAACACACACAGAGATATTAAAAAGTACCAATATATAAGCCAATCAATATTCATCATGAAATATATAACATCCACAGATGCAAAATAATTTATTTTACTGAGCATGGACTTATGTACAATGTTGTTCTCCTAGGAAGCTCACACATAGGTTGAATTTTCAGTTCCAACTGCTTTTAGGAGGAGTGATCTTTTCTCACAATTTGTATCTCCAAGTCAGCCAAGTCACAAAAATGTACGTGTGATACCAGGTAGGATTCTATATGTGCATATAAAAATACATGTGCTGAATAGGCTACAGAGAAAGGGCATATAAAAATACATGTGCTGTATAGGCTACAGAGAAAGGGAGACAGGAATTCACGTATTTGTTAACTACAAAAACCCATGGTGAACTATTTTAATTAAAAATTGACTAGATTTATAACACCTACAATTTATCATGCAAAAGGCAAATCCAACTATACACCATGCCTCCTCTGAACTGTTTGTATTTCACTTCTGTTTGCATTATTTCTCTCCACCATATTAGGGATAGTAGTCAGAGTCTAGTAGGGTATGGGTTAGTGTCAGGGATTCAGTATTTTGAATGTAAAATAGGAAAATGAATCAAATGTGTATGCAAATATGCGCTACACAAAATCTTCCTACTCTCATTCACAACAATACCTTGACACTATCTTTGCCACAAGTAAGACAAAATAAAAGAAGATGATTTAGAAAATCTGTGAATACATATCAGGAATGGAACATGGTTACGAGTTCACAATATTGGAGGTGGTAGAGGAGTTTCCAAAAGTAAGGGACAGGGTAAATACTGCACAAATATGGAGATCTGCCAGCCTAAAGACTTCTGGAGAACCTGCCTCTGAGGTTGGCCACTTGAAATATATGTTGTAGTCAGGACCTATGGCTTCCTTTCTAGTGAGACCACCAAAGCTGGGTCTCCATCTATGTGACCTGCAGAACATGGTTTCTTATTTTCCAAAGAACGTGAGGCAGCAAGGCTAAATTCTCTCTTTGTAAGTAAACTCTTGCCACTGAAGGCTAAGTGTGGCCCCATGTGGACTGTGAAGCCATTTGGTCATCCTCCACTTTTCATGGTGTCCTTGCTGCTGCACTGGGAGTTTGGTATTGGCTTCAGGAAATACAAGGAATTCAACTGGGTCACAGTGCTGGAGGGAGATCTGTCACGTGTTGTGCGTCAGGGTCTGCAGGAGAATGCACCAACCAGGCTTCTATCCCACATAGCTTGCCCCCTTGACCATAGCAACCTGATTCTGAACATTGCCCTGAAACCTCTCCATTCAACAAGATGCCTTTACATACAAGGGTCTGCTGGCTGCACCATGTCAGTTACAAGCCTTTTGGCAGATCCACATGACCCCACCACAGAAGTTTTATCACAGACCTGCAAAACACTGCTCTAGGCCCACTACTCAGCAGACTTTAACTTATTTGCATCATTGTTCTACACCATTTTCATGAAACCCAGTCAATCAAGGCACTGTCTGGTACACTCATGATGAGCAACAGGAAATCCAAAGTGTATCCAGTGTCACCTGGTGATGGGAATTTCAAATTTTTATGATGTTTATCTAGCCATTTTTCAAGGATGAGGTTGGAGGCACTGTGGGATTTAATTCATTCTGGAAACATTAAAAGGTGAGAAAGCCCATTTCAATGAAAGATCTGGAGAACTCTCACAGGCAAGACTTCCCAAAGAGTGGCCAAAAGATCAAATGAAGCCAGGCCCATTGAGGTCTACAATGTGAGGTCCATGTGTGTTTTTACTCTCAACTATGGCTGTCAAGTCTTTCAGAATAAAATCATGTGATATTCTGGCTCAGATTCCCAGTGCTCTGTGGGAAGCCCCCCGGGCCTAGATCTCAGTTTCCAAAGGCCACTACCATGTGTGGCCTCCAAAAATCCCAACACAATTCATGGCAATACATCTCTGCAGTCATTTCCAGAACTCAGTCTCTAAGAAGACTCACACCAGAGTTCAAGCCAAGGTGGACCCAGTCATCTCTTCCATCAGCCAAACAAATGACCACAATTAAAACCAAAACACTCCCACATGGCTCTCAACTACTTCCACATAGACACTCATCATAACCTCTGGCTGGAAGTTTCCATGAGGGGTGCAGCTGAAGACAGTATCCAAAATATGCTCCCTACCCTCATTTGTCTAATGTCAGGGTGGCTTGACAACCTATCTGTGAACAAGGAGTGATCAATTAGGCCTGCCATTAATACTGCTCTGCTTCTCCAATTTGAGCCTTATGTCTGTGGGGTTTAGATTCTTTATGTGAATTGGAGTTATGAGAAAATCCAAGCACCTATGGGCTTGCCTCTGCAGGGCTTTGAAAAACTTTTTGAACCAAAAGATACCTATTCTCACTTGATGGAAGTCAGGAACCTTACAGAGGAAGGCGAGAGACTTCATCCACAAGACTGCTCTTTTTCCATTTTGGTTTGGGATGCACACATGAGATCTTTCCTTAGATTCATCAGGTGGTGAGAATCTAAGTCACAGCCTCACACAGGGCCAAGAGGCTGATTCAGACACATCCCTTTCCACGGCAATTAAGCAAAGAGCCACAGGTGATGCTCATTATTTTCCATTAGAAAACTGTTTCTTCAGGTTTCACAAAGGGGTGGACTGAGGCAAAGACCTTCCAGACATTCAGGGCAACGGAACAATAGGTAAACAAAAGGCCCAAATCAGTGTTTCTCCACTGACACATTACTGGTCACACTGATATCTGAGTTTTCTGAGTTCCTCTCCATTCCCTTCAGCTATCCAGTACAAGGCCATGTTATAGAGTTTGGAGGTGGTACATATCTTTTACACAAAACCATGAGCCTATTCTTGAGAGTGGCCAGAATTCAGGAAGAAAACAGGAACTTAGGAAGATAGCAGGTGTTGCCCATTCATAAGGAAAGCCGTAGTCCATTCATAAATTTGGCAGGATGAATGCTGAGAAGCTTTCTACTAGACAGAACAATTCCATTGATGCATTCTCTTTTCTAATGTCTATAACCACAGATACAGTGGAATACACAAACCCACAACCACACCCACAAAGGCAACTCTTTCCTCCAAGTTGGTCTGTGACTATCCAGAGTGTCCTCTGAAAGGTGGGCCATACTATGTTCCCCAAAATTGCTTGTCCTGTCTCAAATCTGCTTTCCTTTGCTAACTCTGTGAAGTAGTCAGGAGTCAGCGGTGAGCCAATACCTGCTTTATCAGGAAAGAATTATCTTCAGAGCTTCCCTGGCATTTGGCCATCCTCACATCAGTAGGTAAGTGCCGCAGCCCGGCTGGCTGGGCAAAATAACCGGGGGGGTGACGAACAACTTGGATAGACTGATGCAGCAGGAGTGGAAGCCAAATATTGTTGAATAAGAGCGGTATTTATACATTTTACACAACCTATCTAATTAGCATGAAATAGATACAGCAGTCAAACAATAAGGAATCTCCACACTTAATGGCTCGCTTTTGTTACTTCACAAACCACTCCCTCTGGCATTTTGCCAGGCGCCATCCAGACTTTTTTACAGACTCTAACATTTCTCTGGCAAAATAACAGGTGCCAATCTGACTTGTTTACAGACCTTAACAGGTAAGAAGAAAGACTGACTCTGTCTTTGGTAAATTCAAACAAGTGAGACCACTGGGACTGGGATTTGTAATGGCTCTGGGTGCCTGGCTTCCTGGATCCCAAGTTCAGAGACTTTCATCATCAAGGAAGTGAGGTGTGGTCACTTCTTTCAGGAACTGAATGAGGTAACTGCCTTGGCAACCACTTTGTCCTAACAGTTGCTTCCAAGGCTCCCATGAGATGCAGGCTGCCCCTACTTCCTGTGACACTTTCATATGTTAGAATGGTATATCAACCATACGCACCTGGGAAGAGCTTTCCACACAGGCCTGGTTTGGTCTACTCTACATTAAGAAGAGTGAGGCTGATTCAGACACATTCCTTCATCCTACCAGGTTCTTTGCCATGGAGATGTCTTTTGCTCTCTCAGGTCCTTCATAGCTGCCTACATCTTCTCCAGAGATCATTTCTGCATGTACCTTTGATGTTCTCAGCAGGTGGAAGATCCCATACCTTCCTGTATTGTAAGACCAACACTGTCGCTGCTCCTCAGTAAAGTGAGATTGAGGGAACAGTGTATGATTAGTGTTATTAACATGTTCGATATGGGTTAGGAACCATTCTGCTGGATGAATAATGGTACTGGGAACCTGTGATATTTATAAGAATATAGAGGTGAAATATATGTATGAAAACAGAAATCTAAGTAAGATTTGAAGCCCAGAACTTCATTTGTCCCTTGATAGGGATACTTAGCGTTGAATTACATTCTGCACAGATGTTTCAGATAAATCGATATACAATGGCATAGGACCTTTCACCTTGGATGATTGAATGTAGAAGAGAACATCCAGTCAAAAAGTGATAGTCGGAAGGATTAGGAAGATAGTCGGTAGGTTTAGGAAGAAGAATGAGTGTAGGATTTGGAGCAAAAGTTCTTTAGAAGTAGGGTATCGCTAAGAGAGTGAATGTAAATATCAGCACATGTGATGAGGAAGTCACAATGATTAACTGGGGAAAATATGTAGGAAAGCAGATATCAATAGAGACATTACAAAATCAGGCAAAGTATAAAGTGAGTGACAGGATTAGACATTTTCAACATGTTTGAGTTTGAATATATAATCTTTGGAAGAAACAAATATGTAGTCACCAATAGGATTTTCATTTGAGAGCATTAGGCAACCTGGACATGGATGTTTTTAGTAATCCATGTTCACTTTCCATTTAGGTTTTGTACAATCATAAGTGTGACCTTTGCTTTTTGTGTCCAGAATATTACTGTGATAAAATGTATATGGAGATCAGGTGACATGGGTATTTCTTCCACCATTTCTGGGAGCTATATTTTGAGGACGTATAAATTAGTATTGGGGGTACAAAGAGGTGTACCTGTGTCTATGAATATAGAGATAATTCGTGAATAGACTGTACTGTGAATAAATAATATAACTGGTTCCACTTTAAATAATGGATTGAATTGATATCTGAAACTAAGTAAGAAATCTTATATCGATATACAACCATTCATTCCAACCAGTTATACATCTGATGGTAATATTAGTGTTATGGTTTATTGTGACGGGTTTGTGCGTTTTGCTTCAAATGTGATAATGGAAATCGAAAATAATGTTTTTGGGAAGAAGTCTCATGAAAAGAGCAGTTATGAAACATGGAGGAATACATGTGTTCTCAAGCAGGAAGTGATTGAAAGTGAAACAAATGCCTATAAATTTGAGAAATTTTGATGAAACATATATGCTATGATGTGCATAAACTGAAGATAGTAATGTACCAGTGTTGATTAAAAATGAACGTCAAAATACACATCATGTCTCATAGAGTCTACTTGCATTGATGTTCAACTGGGTCAGTTACTGTAGAAATATTAGGATTTGGGGGGGAATTAATAATACAATTTATTTTAGCACTAGCATGCCACAGAATGTAGAGGAAAGATCAATGGATTTTTAGTTATAGCACTAATAATCTAACATTTAGTGACTATTTTGGATAGTCTAGAAATTACATAAGGCTATGTAACATATTTTTTTTATTTAACATTCATCAAAGCTTGGAATTTTTGAAATATTTCTTCTTTTTTCTTTTTTTATTTTTTCAGTTGTTGATTGACCTTCATTTTGTTTATTTGTATGTGGTGCTGAGAATTGAACCATGTGCCTCACACATGCTAGAAAAGCATGTTACCTCTGAGCCACAAACCCAGCCCCTCCACTTCTATCTTAACATCATACACTCATGTCCCTCTTCTTTACTCACTTTCTTCCTCATTTTCCCCCTTCTCTCCCTTCCTTTTTGGTTTCCCCTCCATATCTATTTTTCTCTCATGTCATTACAAACAGTAGTATGCTATGAAATTTAAATTTAAGACTGTTTTTTATAGTCATTCTTTTTCTTGAGAAAATTTAAAAATTATAATCACCTGATAGATATATTACAATACATTTATTATACATATGTATCTATATTCATGCATATGCATTACATATATTATATATATATATATATATATATATATATATATATATATATATATATATATATATATATATATTTAAAAGTACTTTGATTTTCCTGTTAGAAATAATATAGACCAAGTCTTTCTTAATTCTCAATTCTTCCATAATTAACATCTTACAGTGAAAATCAAATAAACATATTTAAGTAAACAGGTATCATTCTTATTTATCAATACTGATAATTTAAAGTTTTATATCACATTAAGCTGTAATGTGGCATATTAACTCTTATGAATTAGAGAAATTTTATTTGAACAACCTATTATTTAAGGACCATATGCACTGACATTTTAAATGGCTTTCTTGTGATTTCAATTTCTATCAATTGTGTATTAATTGCCAAATACTTATTTTAGTACTTTTCATGTTCATAATTGATATAAAGTCAATTGTTTAATTCTTCTTGTAAGTAGTTACTTATTACAGTAGGGACATTTTTAATAATACTACATCTTTATAAGAAAAATGGTACAAATTTATTTTCATGTAAAATTAAGAATAATTGTATGCTCTAGATGTTTGATTGTTGATACATATAACAAAGAGCTTTTGATGAGTCTCTTCCCCAGTAAAACATAAAATGCAAAGATATAGTTAGGTTTGTATGTCCAAATAAAGATAAGAAAAAATACACATTATCAGCTAGAAACTATTAAATAAAAGATGAAAAGAACAATCCAACACATTGTACGAACTTGTCAGATGAGGTAGTATTCTGGAAGAATAGCCTAAGACTAGACCTTGTCCATGACAAAATATTCACGAAAAAAATGAAATATGAAAAGTGTAGAAAATGCTATGAATTTTTCATGAAGTTAGGTGAATTATCCTTTAATCTCAATTTATGTGCATTTTCTGGTAAAATAAATTTGTGATATTCACAAAACAAAGTTTCTGTATAGCAAAATGAATACATCTGAACCCATTTTTAGCTGATTTCTTCCCACTAAATTTTAAACCTTTATTTATTTATTTATTTTTATTGGTTGTTCAAAACATTACAAAGCTCAAGATATATCATCTTTCATACATTTGACTCAATTGGGTTATGAACTCCCATTTTTTCCCCAAATACGAATTGTAGAATCACATCGGTTACACATTCACATTTTTACATAATGGCATATTAGTGACTGTTGTATTCTGCTACCTTTCCTATCCCCTACTATCCACCCTCTCCTCCCCTCCCATCTTCCCTCTCTACCTCATCTGCTATTGTTCAATTCTCTCCATTGTTTCCCCCTCACTTCCCCTCACAACATCTTATATGCAATTTTGTGTAACATTGAGAGTTTCCTACAATTTTCATAAGCTTTCCCTTCTCTCTTCCTTTCTCTCCCCCCATTCGTCTTTGTTTAATGTTAATCTTTTCCTCATGCTCTTCCTCCCTGTTCTGTTCTTATTTGCTCTCTTTATAACAGAGAAGACATTTGGCATTTGTTTTTTAAGGATTGGTTAGCTTCGCTTAGCATAATATGCTCTAATGCCATCCATTTCCCTGCAAATTCTATGATTTTGTCATTTTTTGTGCTGTGTAATACTCCATTGTGTATAGATGCAACATTTTTTTTATCTATTAATCTATTGAAGGGCATCTAAGTTGGTTCCACAGTCTAGCTATTGTGAATTGTGCTGCTATGTTCATTGATGTGGCAGTATCCCTATAGTACGCTCTTTTAAGATCCTCAGAGAACATTCCAAGAAGGGTGATAGCTGGGTCAAATGGTGGATCCATTTCCAGCTTTTCCAGGAATATCCATACTTCTTTCAAAATTGGCCTCACCAATTTGCAGTCCCACCAGCAGTGTACAAGTGTATCCTTTTCCCCAAATCCTCGCCAACACTTATTGTTGTTTAACTTCATAATGGCTGCTGATCTTACTGGAGTCAGATGGTATATTAGGGTGGTTTTGATTTGCATTTCTCAGACTGCTAGAGATGGTGGGCATTTTTTCATGTACTTGTTGATTGATTGTATGTCCTCCTCTGTGAAGTGTCTGTTTAGGTCCTTGGCCCATTTGTTGATTGGGTTATTTGTTATCTTATTGTTTAATATTTTGAGTTCTTTGTATATTTTGGATATTAGGGCTCTATCTGAAGTGTGAGGGGTAAAAATTTGTTCCCAGGATGTAGGCTCTCTATTTACTTCTCTTATTGTTTCTCTTCTTGAGAAAAAACTTTTTAGTTTAAGTAAATCCCATTTGTTTATTCTTGTTATTAACTCTTGGGCTATTGATGTCTTATTAAAGAATTTGGAGCCCGACCCCACAGTATATAGATCATAGCCAACTTTTTCTTCTATGAGACGCAGTGTCTCTGATTTGATATCTAGCTCCTTGATCTATTTTGAGTTAACTTTTGTGCATGGTGAGAGAACGGGATTCAGTTTCATTTTGTTGCACATGGATTTCTAATTTTCCCTGCACCATTTGTTGAAGATGCTATCCTTCATCCATTGCATGTTTATAGCCACTTTATCAAATATAAGAAAGTTGTAATTTTGTGGATTGGTTTCTCTGTCCTCTATTCTATACCATTGGTCCACCTGCCTGTTTTGGTACCAGTAAAACACTGTTTTTGTTACTCTTGCTTTGTAGTAAAGTTTGAACTCTAGTATCGCTATACCTCCCGATTCACACTTCTTGCTTAGAATTCCTTTTGCTATTCTGTGTCTTTTGTTTTTCCATATGAATTTCATGATTGCTTTATCATTTCTACAAGAAATGCCGTTGGGATTTTGATTGGCATTGCTTTAAACCTGTAGAGAACTTTGGGTAATTTCGCCATTTTGATGAATTTAGTTCTGCCTATCCATGAACAGGGTACATTTTTCCATCTTCTAAGATCTTTTTCTATCTCTCTCTTTAGGGTTCTGTGGTTTTCACCTCTTTTGTTAGGTTGATTTCCAAGTATCTTATTTTCTTTGAGGATATTTTGAATGGAGTGGTTTTCCTCATTTCCATTTCAGAAGTTTTGTTGCTGATATACAGGAATGCCTTTGATTTATGCGTGTTGGTTTTATATCCTTCATTTATTAACTCTAGCAGTTTCTTTGTAGACCCTTTTGGGTCTGTTAAATATATTACCATGTCATCCACAAATAGCGATAATTCAAGTTCTTCTTTTCCTATTTTTATGCCTTTAATTTCTTTTGTCTGTCTAATTGCTCTGGCTGGTATTTCAAGAACTAAATTGAATAGAAGTGGTGATAGAGGGCATCCCTGTCTTGTTCCAGATTTCAGAGGGAATGCCTTCAGTTTTCTCCATTTAGGATGATCCTAGCCTGAGGTTTAGCATATATAGCTTTTACAATGTTGAGGTAAGTTCCTGTTATCCCTAGTTTTTCTAGTGTTTCGAACATAAAGGGATGCTGAACTTTGTTGAATGTTTTACTACATCTATCGAGATGATCATATGGTTCTTGTCCTTAAGTCTATTGATGTGGTGAATAGCATTTATTGATTTCCGTATATTGAACCAGCCTTGCATTCCAGGGATGAATCCTACTTGATCATGGTGCACAACTATTTTGATATGTTTTTGTATTCAATTCACACGGATTTTATTGAGAATTTTTGCATCCAACTTCATTAGAGATATTGGTCTGTAGTTTTCTTTTTTGAAGTGTCTTTGTCTGGTTTTGGGATCAGGGTGATTTTGGACTCCGAGAATTAATTTGGAAGAGCTCCTTATTATTCCATTTCTTGATATAGCTTGAATAGTATTGGTATTAATTCTTCTTCGAAGGTTTTGTTGAACTCCGCTGTATACCCATCAGGTACAGGGCTTTTTTTGATTGGTAGTCTTTTGATGGCTTCTTCCATTTCTTTCTTTGTTTTTGGTCTGTTAAAATTGTGTGTGTCTTCTTGACTAAATATGGGCAGATCGTATGACTTAAGAAATTTATCGATATTATAACTATCTTCTATTTTATTGGAATATAGGATTTCAAAATACTTTCTAATTATCTTCTGTATTTGTGTACTGTCTGTTGTGATATTGCCTTTTTCATTCCGTATGTTAGTAATTTGAGTTCCGTCTCTTCTTCTCATCCTTAGCATGGCTAAGGGCCTGTAAATCTTATTTATTTTTTCAAAGAATCAACTTTTAGTTTTATCAATTTTTTCAATGTTTTTTTTGTTTCAGTTTCGTTGATTTCTGCTCTAATTTTAATTATTTCTTGTCTTCTACTACATTTGCTGTTGTTTTGCTCTTCCTTTTCTAGGTTTTTGATGTGTACTGTGAGTTTATTTATTTGTTGTTTTATTCTTTTTTTGAGGAAAGAACTCCAAGAAATGAATTTCCCTCTTAAAACTGCCTTCTTTGTGTACCATAGATTCCAGTATGTTGTGTCTGTATTGTCATTTGATTCTAAGAATTTTTTTATCTCCTCCTTTATGTCTTCTGTAACCCATTGATCATTCAGTAGAATATTGTTCATTTTACATGTGATGTAGGATTTTTCCTTCCTTATATTCTCATTGATTTCCAGTTTCATTCCATTATGATCAGATATGGTGCATGGTATTATCTCCACGCCTTTATATTTACTAAGAGTTGCCCAATGGCATAATATATGGTCTAACTTGGAGTAGGATCCATGTGCTGCTGAGAATAAAGTGTATCCACTTGATGATGGTTGATATATTCTATATATGTCGGTTAAGTCAAGGTTATTGATTGTGCTGTTGAATTCTATACTTTCTTTATTCAGTTTTTTATAGAGGACCTGTCTAATGGCGAGAGCGGTGTGTTGAAGTCACCCTTAATTATTGTGTTGTAGTCTATTTGACTCTTGAACTTGAGGCGAGTTTGTTTTATGAGCGTTGCAGCTCAATTGTTTGGTGCATACCAATTGATAATTGTTATGTCTTGTTGGTGGATGGTTCCTTTTACCAATATATAGTGTCCTACTTTATCCCTTTTGATTAACGTAGGTTTGAAGTTGATTTTATATGATATGAATAGGGCCACTCCTGCTTGCTTCCGAGGGCCATATGAGTGGTATAATTTTTCCCAACCTTTCACTTTCAGCCTGTGTATGTCTTTACCTATCAAAAGAGTCTCCTGAAGGCAGCATATTGTTGGATTTATTTTTTTGATCCAGGTTACTAGCCTATGTCTCTTGATTGGTGAGTTTAGATTTTTAACATTTAAGGTTACAATTGAAATATGATTTATACTTCCAGTCATGTTTATTTATTTATTTATTTTAATTTGGGTAGTTTTTACTTTTTGGTTATTTTCTTACCCCTTTACTGAGATACCTCCCGCTGTTAGTTTTGGGCACTATTTTTCAATTCCTCTTCTTGTAGTATTTTGCTCAAAATGCTTTGCAGTGCTGGTGTTCTGTCTGCGAATTCTTTTAGCTTTTGTTTATCAAGAAAGACTTAATTTCATTGTCAAATCTGAAGCTTAATTTTGTTGGATACAGTATTCTTGGTTGGAATCCATTATTTTTCAGTGTTTGAAATACATTGTTCAAAGATCTTCTCGCTTTCAAAGTCTGTGATGAAAAATCAATTGTTAACCTAATTGGTTTACCCCTGAATGTTATCTGCCTACTTTCTCTCGTAGCTTTTAATATTCTCTCCTTCTTCTGTATGTTGGCTATCTTCATAATTATATGTCTTGGAGTTTGTCTATTATGGTTTTGAATGTTTGAGGTCCTGTAGGCTTCCAGGATATGGCAATCCATTCCATCTTTCATCTCTGGGATGTTTTCTAGAATTATTTCATTTAATATGTTGTCCATTCATTTGGTTTGAATCTCTATGCCTTCTTCTATCCCGATGACTTCCAATTTTGGTTTTTTTATGACATCCCATATCTCTTGAATAGTTGCTCATGGGATTTAAGCATGTTTTCTGTGTTGACTATATTCTTTTCAAGTTGACAAACTTTGTCTTCATTATCTGATGTTCTGACTTCTACTTGATCTAGTCTATTTGAAATATTCTTGTTTGAGTTTTTAATTTGGTTTATAGTTTCCTGCATTTCTAGAATTACTGTATGATTTTTTAAAAGATCTCTATCTCCTGGTAAACCTTGTTCTTTGCCATTTGAATTTGGTTGTTTAATTCATTTTCAAAATATACTTTTATTTCTTGGACTTGCTGCCTCATGTCTTCTCTATTATTCCTTTCCATCTGAGTTAGGTATGACTTAAGTTTTTTCCCTATCCCTGTTTCTGATGCTTCTAGGTTCTCCTGTAGTATTAAGTTGTCCTTCATTGTTTCTACACTTTTTTTTCCCCTTGTTTTTTCATGATGTTCATGTTATTTTCTGGCTCTATTTGATTGCTGTGTTTCTGCTCTCTTCTATAGATTTGTTATGTGTTTATATATCTCTTTTTTCTCTCCTTTGTGTTGCTAGACTATGCCTGCTTAAGTGGATTTCGCTGTTAAGGAATTCTGACAGCCGAGCTCCAGTGATGTCACCTCTCTGCTGTGGTGGGCCCCAGGCTCCTTGCCGGAGTGTCCGAATTGGGGGGGTGGACTGGATTGTCTCTTATTGGTTTCAGCTCCCGGTCGCTGGCATGCCGGCAGTCTCCAGCCACCCAGTAGCGCGGGCAGCGGATGGGCTGTCGCCGGCGGGTGGGTGATCTCTAGCCACACAGTTGCGCGTTCGGTCGTCGGCAGGCGAGCGTTCTCCAGCCGTCAAGACATGCCGTCAGCAGGTGGTCTGGCGCCGGCAGGAAGGTGGTCTCCAGTTGCCCAGTCACACTGGCATCGGTCTGGCGTTCTCCAGCCACCCAGTCAGGAGGGTCTGGCCTCTAGTCCCCTGGTTTATCCTGCTAGTCCTGATTTCTCCTGCTAGACCAGATTTCTCCTGAGTGATGCTTCTCGGCAGCTCAAACTGTTCTCCGGGTCTGCCGTTTGTTGGGTGGGGAGGGTGTCTATTGTGAACCCTGGAACTCTATTGTTTTAATATTTTCCGCTTGCCCCTCACCCCGCACTGGCGAGACAAGTTTCATTTTTGCCACTGATGGGAAGGGGAGATGAAGGTCAGGTGCCTCTAGTTTTCCCCCAGTCTTTATGCAGACTTGCTCTGATTATCCCTCCCCCAAAAGCCTAGGAGAGATTTTATGCGAATTTTCCTCTGTATGTGAGATGAGCTGAGAAACACACACCTGTTTTATTGTTGCAATCTGTCTGGGAGTGGTGGTGGTTACTTCAGCTCTCCAAGATGGTGGCTGCTGGTTTCCTTTGTGGAGTTTCTACTTTGGGGGATAGAAATGTACTGCTAACTTTCCCGTCTGAAATCCCAAATTCAGCTGGGGGCTCAGTGGATGCTCAGCCAGCAGGATTCCACAGAATCTGCAGCAACGTTTCTCCCTGCTTGCTGGTCGCTTCTCGGTGGTGCCTCACCATTTGTAGACACGGGGCAGGTCACGCGGATCAATCAGATCCGGTTGCACAAGTGGCTTGTGTTTGAGACTCAATTACCGGACCTCGGTGGTGGAAATCATTCTTCTAGATTTCGGTAAACACCCATTTTCCTGTAAGATCCTAACAAGATAGTTTTTCATCGTTCTAACTCGTTATTCACCTGCGCAGTGGCAGGGTACACTGGGTGTGATACACTGTCTTCACAGTCATCTTGCAATGCCGAAATATTAGGATATGGATGCACCATTTACTGAAAACTGTTTCAGTACTAGGAAAAAATATGTATTTCAGGTGGATGAATATTTCTGAGAATAATTTTTTAAAAAGTGGATTATAAATCCACATACATGAATATGAATGAATTTAGGGAGTGCATAATAAGACACAAATATTTCATATTTTGAAAAATCCGGAGAGTATATATATATATATATATATATATATATATATATATATATACACACACACACACACAGACATTAAAAACTAGCAATATATATGTCAATTGAAATTCATCATGAAATACATATCATCCACAGACCCAAAAATATTCATATACTTAACATGGATTTATGTATAATGTTGTTCAACTAGGAGGCTTACCCATAGGTTGAATTTTCAGTTCCAACAGCATTTAGGAGGAGTGATCTCTTCTCAAAATTTGTTTTTGCCAAGTCAGTCACCTCACAAAAATGTACGTGTGATACCAGGTACGATTCTATATGTGCATATAAAATTACATGTGCTGAATAGGCTACAGAGAAAGGGAGACAGGAATTTACATATTTGTTAACTTTCAAAACACACGGAGAACTATTTCAACAAAAAATTGAATAGATTTATAACTTCTAACCTATATAATGCAAAAGGCAATTCCAACTATACACCATGCCTCCTCTGAACTGCTTGTATTTCTATTCTGTTTGAGTTTTTATTCTCTATCATTTTACGATTAGCAGTCAGAGTCTAGTAGGGTAGGGGTTAGAGTCAGGGATTCAGTATTTCGAATGGAAAATTGGAAAATGAATCCAATGTGTATGCAAATATGTGCTACACAAAATCTTCCCACTCCTCCAGAACAATGGCTTGACATTATCTTCGCCCCAAGTAAGACATAATTAGAGGAGAAGAGTTAGAAAATCAGTGAATACTTATCTGGAATGGAATATGCTAAGGAGTTCACTACCTTGGAGGTGGTAGAGGAGTTTCCAAAAGTAAGGGACAGGGTGAACACTCCACAAACATGGAGCTCTGCTGCCCTAAAGACTTCTTGAGAAATTGCCTCTGAGTTTAGGCACTTGAAACATATGTTGTTATCAGGAGCTTTAGCTTCCTTTGTAGTGAGATCATCAAAGCTGGATCTGCACCTATGTGACCTGTAAAACATAGTTTCTTATTTTCCAATGAACATGAGGCAGCAGTCCTGAATTTGATCTTTGTAGGTAAACTGTGGCCACTGGGTTCTAAGTGTCTCCCTGTGTGGACTGTGAAGCCATTTGTTCATCCTCCAATTTTCATGGTGTTTCTTGCTGCTACAATGGGAGTTTGGTATTTGCTTCATGAAATACACGGAGTTCAACTGGGACACAGTGCAGGAGGGAGTTCTGTCACGTGTGGTATTTCAATTTCTGCAGGAGAATGCACTAACCATGCTTCTATATCACATAGCTTGCCCCATTGACCATAGCAAATCGATTCTGAAAATTGCCCTGAAACCTCTCCAAATAGCAAGATGCCTTTACTTAGAAGGGACTGCTGGCTGCATCATGTCAGTCACAAGCCATTTGGAAGCCAATGGCAGATCCACATGGCCCCACCACAGATGTTTTATCACACACCTACCTACCACTGCTCTAGGCCCACTAATCATCAGGCTCCAACTTATTGGCATCTCTGTTTTACACAATTTTCATTAAAACCAGTCAATCAAGGCAGTGTCTGTTATACTCATGATCAGCAACAGGAAATCCAAAGGTTCTCCTGTGCCAGCTGGTCATGGAAATTTCAAAAATTTCATGGTATTTTTCTAGCCATATTTCAACAATGAAGGTGGAGGCACTGTGAGTTTCAGTTCATTCCAGAACCATTAATGTTGACGAAGCTCATTTCAATGAAAGCTCTGGAGAAATCTCACAGGCAATGCTTCCCAAAGAATGGCCAAAAGGTCAAATGAAGCCAGGCCCATTGAATTCTACAATGTGAGGTCCATGTGACTTTTGACTCTCAACTACGGCTGCCAAGTCTTTCAGAAGAAAATTATGTGATATCTTGGTTGTGATTCCCAGTGCTCTGTTGAAAGCCACCCTGGGCCTTGATCTCAGTTTCCAAGGGCGACTCTCATGCATGGCCTCCTAAAATCCCAACACAATTAATGGCAATACTTTTCTGAGGTCAGTTCCAGAACTCAGTCTCTAAGGGGAAAAACACCAGAGTTCATGTCAAGGTGGACCCAGTCATCTCTTCCAATCACCACACTAACAACCACAATTAAAACCAAAACAATTCCACATGGCCCTCATGTTCTTTTATATAGACACTCATCATAACCTATCGCTGGAAGTTTCCACGAGGGGCGAAGCCCAAGACAGTCTCCTAAATAATCTCTCTTGCCCCTAATTTGCCTAAATTCAGGGTGGCCTGGACACCATTCCTGTGAACCAGTAGTGTTCAAATAGGCCTGCTGTTAATACTTCTCTGCTTCTCCAATTTGAGGCGTATTGACTGTGCAGTTTGGATTCTTTATGTGAATTGTAGTCACGGGAAAACTCAAGCAATTTAGGGCTTTGAAGAAATGATTTGGCCCAAAGGATCCCTATTCTAACTTGATGGAGGTCAGGAACCTCACAGAGAATGGGGAGAGACTTCATCCACAATAACTGCACTTTTGGCCATTTTTGTTTTGGATGCACACATGTGATGTTTCTTTAGATTCTTCAGGGGTTGAGAATCTAAGCCACGGCCTCACACAGGGCCAAGAGGCTGATTCAGACACTTCCATTTTCAAAGGAATTAAGCAAAGATCCACAGGTGATGTCCATTCATTTCCATTTGAACCTGTTTTCTTCAGGCTTCACAAACGGATGTCTTGAGGCAAAGACCTTCCTGACATTCAGGGCAACAGAACAATAGGTAACAAAAGGCCCAAAGCAGGGTTTCTCCACTGAGACTATCATGGTCACACTTATATCTGAGTTTTCTGAGATGCTCGACATTCCCTTTAGCTATCCAGTACATGGCCATGTCACAGGGCTTGGAACTGCTACATATCTTGGACACAAAACCATGAGCCGATTCTGGAGAGTAGCCAGAATACATGAAGAATGCAGGAATTTTGGAAGATACCACATGTTGCCCATCGATCAGGCAAGCTGAAATCCATTCATAAATTCGGCAGGATGAATGCTGGGAAGCTTTCTGCTAGACAGGAGACAACAATTGATGCATTCAGTTTTCTAATATCTAAAACCATGCACATAGTGGGATACACAGACATAGAAACACTTGCTTGCCAAACGACTTACTATAAACAGTTCACTCCAAACCAAACAAACCGCCTTTCCTACCTATTCTCAGAACATGAGACAAAACCACAAACCCACACCGACAACCACAGAAGCACCACCTTCTACAAAGTATGTCTGTGACTATCCAGAGTGTCTTCTGACTGGTGGGCCAACTTATGTTCCCCGGAAAACACCAACTCTGTGAACTTGTCAGGAGCCAGCGGTGAGCCACTATCTGCTTTCTCAGGAAAGGCCCCTCTTCTGAGTTTTCCTGGCAGTTGGCCATCCTCATATCTGTAGGTACCATGAAAGACTGACTCTGTCCTTGGTAAATCCAAACAAGTGAGCCCACTGGGACTAGGACTGGGACAGGCTCTTGGTACCTTGCTTCCTGGATCCCAAGTACCGAGAGTTCCATGACCAAGGAAGTGAGGTGAGGTCACTTCCTTCAGGAACTGAATGAGGTCACTGCTTTGGCAACCACTTTGTCCTAACAGTTGCTTCCAAGGGTCCCATGAGATCGAGGCTTCTCCTACTTCCTGTGACACTTTCACAAGTTAGAATGGTATATGAACCATAGGCACCCAGGAACAGGTCTCCAAACAGGACTGCTTGTGTCCATCTTCTCTACATTATGAACAGAGAGGCTGATTCAGACACAACCCTTCATCCTGACCAGGTTGTTTGCAATGGAAGATGACGTTTGCTCTCTCAGGTCCTTCATGGCTGCCTACATCTTCTCCAGGGATCACTTCTTCATGGACCTTTGAGTTTTACAACAGGTGGAAGATTCTCTACATTCCTGTATTGTAAGACCAACTTGGTCCCTGCTCTTCTGTAAAGTTAGATTGAGGGAACAGTGTATGGTTAGGGTTAATAACAGGTTTGATTTGGGTTAGGAATTATTCTAATTGATGAATTATGGTATTGGGAACCTGTGATATTTATAAGAATATATAGGTGAAATATAAGTATGAAAACAAAAATCTAGGTAAGATTTGAAGCCCAGAAGGGCATTGCGCTATTGATTGGGATACTTAGCTTTGATATACGTTCTGCACAGGTGTTTCAGATAAATCGATAATCAATGGCATAGGACCTTGTACCTTGGATGATTGAATGTAGAAGTGAACATCCACTAGAACAGGGATAGTCGGTAGGATTAGGAAGATATTCGATAAGTTTCAGAAGAAGACTGAGTACAGAATTTGGACCAAAAGTTCTTTAGCAATAGTGTATCGGGTAGAGAGTGAATGTAAATGTCAGCACACGTGAAGGGTCAGTCACAATGGTGAAGTGGGGAAAATATTTAGGTAAGCAGACATCAATAGAGACATTAGGAAATCAGGCAAAGTATAAATTGAGTGATAGGATTAGACATTTGCAGCAGGGTTGAGGTTCAAAATATAGTCTTAAGAAGAAACAAATATGTAGTCACCAATAGGATTGACATTTGAGAGCATTAGGCACACTGGACATGAATGTTTTCAGTAATCTATGCTCACTTTTCATTTAGGCTTTGATACAATCATAAGTGTGACCTCTTCTTTTTGTGTCCAGAATATTACTGTGATAAAATGTATATGTAGATTAGGTGACAGGAGTATTTCTTCCACCATTTCTGGGAGCAACATTTTGAAGATGAAAAAAATTAGTATTGGGGTTACAAATAGATTTACTCTGTGTCAATGAACATAGAGATAATTTATGAATAGACGATACTGTGATTAAATATTATAACTTGTTCCAACTTTAAATATTCGATTGAATTGATATCTGAAAATAAACAGAAAATCGTATATTTATATGCAATCATTCATTCCAACCAGAAATACATCTAATGGTAATATTAGGGTTATGGTTTATCATGAAGAGTGTGTCAGTTTTTCTTCAAAATGATTATGGAAATCGAAAAAAAAAGCGTTTGGAAAGAAGTCTCATGAAAAAACAATCAAGTAACCTGGAGGAATACATGTGTTCTGAATCAGGAAATGATTTAAAGTGAATCAAAATCCTATAAATTATTGAAGTTGTTGATGAAATATATATCCTATGATGTTTATAAACTGAACAAATAGTAATGTACCAGTGTTGAATAAAATGAACTTCAACATAGACATCATATCCAAGAGGAATCTAGTTGCATTGATGTTAAACTGGGTCAGTTACTGTAGAAATATTAGGATTGTATGCACCACTCACTGAAGTTAGTTTTCAGTACTAGAAAACAAATATGTAATTCAGGTGGATGAATATTTCTGAGAATAATATTGTGAAAAGTTGATTATAAATCCACATACATGAACATGAATGAATTTAGGTAGTATATGTAAGACACATATATTTCATATTTTGAAATATTTGGAGAATGTATATATATATATATATATATATATATATATATATATATATATATACCCCCCCCACACACACACACACACACAACACACACACCCAGACAATAAAATGTAGCAATATATATGCCAATCGAAATTCATCATGAAGTATATATCATCCACAGATGCAAAAATATTTAATTTACTGAACATGGATTTATGTATAATGTTGTTCTACTAGGAGGCTCACCCATAGGTTGAATTTTCTGTTCCAACAGCGTTTAGGAGGAGTGATCTCTTCTCACAATTTGTATCTTCCAAGTCAGCCACCTCACAAGAATGTACATCTGATACCAGGTAGGATTCTATATGTGCATATAAAAATACATGTGCTGAATCGGCTACAGAGAAAGGGAGACAGGAATTCACATATTTGTTAACTTTAAAAACACATGGAGAACTATTTCAATTAAAAATTAACTAAATTTATAACACCTACCGTATATCATGCAAAAGGCAAGTGCAACTATACACCATGCCTCCTCTGAACTGCATGTATTTCTATTCTGTTTGGGTTATTTTTCTCCATCATATTAGGATTTGTCATCAGAGTCTAGGAGGGTATGGGTTAGTGTCAGATGGCCCGGCTGGCAGGACACATCAACTTGGGTGTCGATCCTAGTTGGGGAGGAATGAAGGGACAAGAGACACGAGAGATGACAGCAAGACAGGAGTTCTGATCATGCTGCAAACTTTTATTATTCTCAGAGGGTATTTATATGCTGCGGATGGGAAAGCTCTCTTATCGGCAGTTGCTGGATGTCTTCACAGGGTGAGATAACGTCAGGATGTTTCAGGTAGACAGATGGTAGCCGGATGTCAAAAGGAGATAGATGGCTGTGGGATGTCTCCCAGGCAGGTTGTGTCCCAGGGGGCTGTTTCTTGTGTCAGTCTATTTTTTGAAGGAGAACTTCCTTCTAGCCCCTGACATCTCCCCTTTTGTTATATAAAATATTCGACCATACCTTACAGGCCATGGATTTAGGGGGTGATAGTGGCTCTGTTTCTCTAGGATGCCTTAGAATATCTCCTGATTTGAGCGAGCATCTTTCCTAGGAGATTTCGTGTTGGCTTTGGCATGTTTTTGGAGGAGACGTCTTTGAGGGGATAGCATGCCAACCGCCATGCACCAGAGTGTGTCATTCAGAGGTCTTGTGTTTGGGGATCCGTGGATCCATCCTCCTGCAGTCCTTCCTGGACCCTCCGTTATTATGGCCTAACGTGCTCATTCCAAGGGTGTGTCCTCCCCCAAGCGGAGGGGCCCATGGAGAACGAACCCTTATTGCAAGGGTAGAAGATGGTTGCTCAGAGCTGTTACTTATAGTTTTCTGTAAGAAAGAGAGATCTGTGGGGATGTAAACTTAATAAGCCTGTGAGAAGGGTTGAACATTCTTTTAAATGTTGGCAGTGCTGTCTTCCATCTCCAGACCATGATAGTGGACCTGTATGGGCTTAGAAACCAAAATATTAATCTGTTCTTTAATAAATTGTACCAGCCTCTTTATAATGCAGGGGCCTATGGACACCATTAAAAGTAAACCCAACAAAGGGACTAATAGGGGAAGAAGGTAGGGTAGAAATCCATTATGCCCAATCCAGAGGGGATTTTCAAATAGTTCCCTTTGTCTCTATTCTGGATCTTCTTGAAGCTGCTTAATTTTAATGCTTACTATGCCTGATTTATTGGCATAAAAGCAGCATCGTTCCCCTAAGGCTAAGCAAATACCTCCCTGGTTAGCTGTCAGCAAATCTAAGCCTCGTCTGTTTTGAAGGAACACTTCTGCCAGGGAATTTATTTGGTCCTGCAAATCTTTAAAGGTTCCTGATAAAGTTTGTACATAATTTATAAGTTGTTGAGACAGGCGATGGTAAGAGTGAATAGCCGTGCCTAAGCCACTGTACCTGTGCCCACAGCAGCTGTAATTCCAAGGCTGGCAATGAGTGGTAAAGCCTGTATTGCCCACCTATGTCTTTTGACTAAAGTGTCTAGGCTAGAAATTGGTAGAGGTTCATCTCCTGGGACAATAGTTATATCAGGGAGTAATAAAGCAAGAACACAACCAATGGTCCAATTCGCTGGAAGCATGGGAAGGCCGAGTTTCCTCCACACATAAAAACTGTGCCATTGGAGGGACAAAGAGATGGGGTGGGTGAGGAATAATTTTATACTGTTGAGCAATTTCCAAAGGAAGTAAGTCGAACATCAATATCATAGGTATTATTCTGCATCGCGCCTAAAAGAAATAATGTAAAAGTGCCTATAGGCTGTACTTTAAAGGGAAATCCGGGTTGGCATGTATTATCATTGTCCATGATAGAATTAATAGGAACTGCCATAGGCATGATTGCCCCTGCTGTCATGCAGAGCCAGCAATCACCAGCAAGGGTGGGGTTCGAATTATTAAGCTAGGAGAATGTAGTTTGCAAAATATCTAATGTATTGGTATCTAAACCTGGGAACTGGGATTTAGGCTACATTAAGGGATGATATGTGAGCTCAGGGATTTGGGGTTTCAAAAGTTTGATTATCTGAGGATGCTTGACAGAATAAGTGGGTCCTCCACCATCAGAGACCCCTGTAGGGGCCTTAATGGGCCAGTAGGAAGGTTTTCCGACAGTGCCTTGGCACCCAGCTGACTGTAGCTTGGTGTATTTGCCATCTCCTCCATGGTCAAAGAGAATGGGGGTATAATGAATAGTGGTCCCCCTGCTGCATGAGTTTTAGTTAGGGAGGCTTCAAAAAATTGTTCTCCCTGTTTATTAACACAAAGTGAAGCCGACGCATTACAAGAGACATGCATCGCCTGGGTATGCGTACAAGTTGCAGAACAATTTTGGAGAGCTTTACTTGTACTAGGGGGAATAATCTTTGGCTTGTTAACACATACCCATTTAGGCTGATGAACTCCTCCGAGATTATGGTCAACCTTGGCACGGAGGTAAGTCACCTTAGTCATGCAGTCAGCAGTCTGGGTCCAACTAGTGGGAGCCTCACTCCAAAATCCTCCTTTGCATTCAAGGGGGGGGGCAAAAAGGTACTCCATGATGTTGGAAATTGGAGGTCCAACGCCTCCGTGTTCAAACCTGTTCAGCAGAAGTGCCTTAAGCAGGATCCTCGCACAGATTGTTGGCTGTATCTGAAATGGAGGAAAATTTGTCCTCAGGGGGAGGGCCTCCGTCCCTGGGTTGAGGTAAGTAATTTACCTGTTTAACCAGGCATTCTGGTAACCATCTTGGGGATGCTTGCTCTTGGTCCAAAACACAAGCTGAGCCTCATCCCCTGATGAGGATAGGATCTGGGCGTTTTCATTTATTTGTAATGGGATTGCACCACATAACAGGCGAGCGAACAGAATTGGACGAAGGATGCCAGTGTCTCTCTGTGGCCAAATGGCCTTCACTGTCTAAGGTAAGAAAAATAAGGGCAAATAATGCATGGTTAAGGTGATCCCTGGGAGTGATAAATACAAGGGCGGAAGCCTTAAGACGGGATAGCCAAGTCTTTAAGCTAAGCTGGGCAAGTTCCACATGCCTTGGCCCTGAGAGTTGTATGGAATTTCAGTAGTATGACAAAATTGCAAGGTAGCACAAAACTGTTTAAACTTGGCACTGGTATATGCAGGACATTTATCTGTTTTAATATGTATTGGTTTACCCATTACAAAAAAGGCTGAAACAAGATGAGAAAGGACATCTTTGGTAGCCTCTCCAGAATGTGGTGATGCAAAACTAAAGCCGCTGAAGGTATCTATAGAAACGTATATATACTTGGTTTTTCAAAATTCAGGAAAATGAATAACATCCATTTGCTAAACCTGATTGGGCTGTAATCCTCGGGGGTTAACTCCCAAGTGTTGAATGGGGAGGGAGACAGTGCAACCAGGGCATGCTTTTACTATTTCTCATGCATGTTGCCTGGTAATTTTCCAAAGTAATCGATGGCTCTGGGAATTTAGATGGTGAAGATTTTGTAACTCCATGGCCTTTTGAATGGAGCCAACAAAAATTGGAAAGATGGAACGTGTTGCTGCATCAGCTTGGGCATTACCTTGTGTTAGAGGGCTCAGAAGGTCAGAGTGTGTCATGATGTGTCCTAAGGAAAATGCATGTTTTCTGGCCTGAATTAGCTGCTGAAGCTGGTGAAACAGAAAGGGGGAATTGGAAGAAGCCATAATGGTGGGTGAAATCTCCAGCAGGGGCACAGAAAGAGCAATGTAGGCACTGTCTGTATAAATATTAACAAGATTATCAAAAAAAAACTTTATGAAAACTTGTGTTATGGTGAACAATTCCACAAACTGAGCTGACTGATAGACAGTATCAAAGGTGGTAGGCTTGTTATTGACAACAAAGACTGCACGGCCATTACTGGAACCATCTGTAAAGACAGTAAGTTCTTGAGGAATGGGAGCCTTTTGAGTAATTTTGTGAAAAATAAATGAATGTAACTGGACAAAATTTAAAACGGGGTCATTGGGGATGTGGTTATGAATTGTTCCCAAAAAGCCTGATAGGGCAATACCCCATTGATCCATGTCTCTAGTAAAAATTGTAGTAAGGGTTTGGTCCTTAGTATATGGAATTAAAATATTATCAGGGTCTTTGCCAAAATGTTGTCGAGAAAGCAAACGACCTTTAAAAATAAGAGAAGCTACCTGAGCAAGATAAACAGTAATAACCTTGGAGGATGTGGTGGGTACAAGGACCAAAAGCAAGGGGCAGCCTTTATTTTTAAAATGTGGATCTCGCTGCCAAAATATTCCTGTGGGTGTATGAGGAGTGTGGAAAATAACCAGAACCAGAGGAAGGTTATAAGAAATTTGTGTAACAAACTTTTGGGCAATGGCTTCTGTGGCTTGGTTTAATGCATGTCATGCCTCGGGAGTAAGCTTTTGAGGGGAGGAGGGGTGGGAATCACCTATCAAAATATCATTAAGGGGCAAAAGTACACAAGTGGGTAATTTTAAATATGTTCCTAGCAATTGAATATCCCCCAGTAATATTTGAAAATCATTAAGTGTGTGAAGATGGTCCACACATAGTTGTATTTTAGGAATTTGGATCTGATTATCTTGAAGTTTAAGGCCCAAATAGGTATAAGGGTCCTGTGTTTGAAACTTATCTGGAGCTATCTGTAGTCCCAAGGTAGTGAGGTTTTGTAAAAGTCCAAGTAACAATTATTAAGGTCATGGGTATTAGGTGCAGCAATTAACAAATCATCCATATAATGTAAAATATAATTTTGTGCTCATCGCTCTCTCACAGGGTCTACTGCTTGAGCAACGTGTTTTTGGCAAAGACTAGAGCTGTTGGCCATACCTTGGGGAAGAACCTTCCATTGAAATCTCTGCATAGGGCCCTGAAAATTAATGTGAGGGAGACTAAAGGCAAAATAGGGTCTATCCTCAGGATGTAAAGGAATGGTAAAAAAGCAATCTTTTAAGTGAATAACCATTTTACAATAGTTTTTTGGAATCACCACTGGTGTGGGAATGCCTGGCTGTAGTGCTCCCATCGGGCACATAACTTTATTAATGGCACACAAATATTGTAAAAGGCACCACTTGCCTGATTTTTTCTTGATAATAAAAATAGGAGTAATCCATGATGAGGTTGAGGGCTTTACATGGCCGCCTGCAAGCTGTTCCTGCACTAACGTGGAGGCAGCCTCCAATTTTTCTTGGGTAAGGGGCCACTGATCCACCAACACAGGAGTCTGAGTCTCCCAAATAATTTTATCTGCATGGGGTACAGGAGGGTCAGGGACTGACACTAAAAATCTGAATACACAAGTCCACATGTATTTGTTTTTGTATGGGTTGTATAGGCTCCACCAGTCCTTGTTTCAGTATCCCCAGGCCTGTACCAGGAACAAAATTCATAGGAAGCATTTGATGAGTCACCATGGAATTGGGACTGGCGAGAATAACTTCCAATAACTCAAAATATCTCCTCCCTATACGTTAACAGGGAGGTCAGAATCAACGAAAGGAGTGACAGTTGACTTATTACCATCTTTATCAGTGCAGCTAATAGACCTAGAGCTGACCAGAGGATTTTTTTATTTTCCTATCCCTTTAAGGTCAGTCAAGGATGGAGTGAGGGGCTAACCTGATGGCTTGTACTTTTGAGAAATAATTGTGTCATCAGCTCCAATATCTAGAACTCCTTGGAATTCCTTTCCTTCAGTAAGTAAGGTAAGGGTGGGTCTATTGTGAGAAATGGGCTGAACCCAATACACATCAGAGAAGCCCAAGAAGGCAGTCCCCCGAGGTAGGTTTGGGTTTTGGAAATGCCTCCTGAATCCAAGGGAAGGAGAATTAATTGTGCAAGTCTTGTTACTGCTGGGATGGCGGCAACTCCATTAATAACAGTGGCCAGTATTTTTATTTCTCCAGTGAAATCATTATCATTAATGACAACGAAGACCTGAACACCTTGTATGGTAGTGGAGCCTCTTCCAAGATTAAGGGCACATGTATGAGATGGAGGGGGACCCATAATTTCATTGGGTATTATCTGGGGCCCTTGCATTGGGTCTAATATTGTATTTGTGGCAGCACAGAGGTCCAATTTTGTGCTGCCTGGGGTGGCTAGTTGGAGGGAGGCAATTGTGGAGAAGGATTTTGTGGTAGGTTGCGAGTTTAGGAGGGAACAAACTTTATTGCTCCTGTGTTTGTCGTGGGGGATGTTGTGGCTGGGGGCTGGCCCCGCAGGGAGTTTCCCGAGAAGTAGGAAGAAATAGGCTGTCTGAGGGCATTTGTCTTAGATCTACACTCACTGGCCCAGTGATGACCTTTACCACTTCTATGGAAAAGGGTAGCTGGGGGCGGTTAAGCCCCAGTTTGAGGAGACGCTATTCCTAGGCTTTGTTTGCCTGTGGGACACTCACATGCAAAATGGCCAGGTTGTTTACAAGTAAAGCAAGTATGTGAGCCAGGATTGTGAAAGGCCTTAGTAAAGGCGGTCCCTAAAGCCAGACCCATGGCATGGGCTGCACCCACGTCTGCACAGAGTCTAATAACTTCAGAAAGTTTCCCTTTGTCCTTATGTGGTTGAAGAACATTCTGACATGCTGGGTTGGCATTTTCAAAGGCAAGATGTTTTACATAGGTGCTTTCACCTTCGCTTGGTAAATCCTATAGGCTGTGGCAGGGTCCTGAGAGGTCGCGGGTGTTCTGAATGGTAGAGAGCTGCTTCCTTCTCCAAGATAGCGTCCTCCCCAGGGGTCAATGTGTCTCTGGGATTTAAAACTGGATAAAGGTGGTTTTTAATCATTGGAGCCTTATTAATTAGGGTCGTATTTTGAGGGGGACCAGGAAGGTTCTCAGGGTCCTGGGAAGACTGAGAAGGTTCTATGTCTATACTAATGATGGGCATGCAGAGGGGGGATGAGAGGTCTTTTGCATAATCTCTTCCCCAATCCTGACAAGTTGTAAGGTACCATTGTCAAAGCGAAAACTTTTAAGAATTTCATTAATTAAGTTCCAGTAAGAAAAGGTGGGAACTGGCATTTTTTCTGGGCCAAATGATTCATAATAATCTTTTAAACAGTCTCCTACTCTAAGCCATTTTTGCCATCAATGGTCCCTTCAAGAGGAAACCATGGACACAATTCTCCTATGTATGAAAAGAAAAATTTTAAGTCCTTTTTCTTAACATGTTCCCCTCATGTCTTGAAGGACTCCTTGAGGCCTGAAATAAACAAATCATGTGACGATACTGCTTGTCACATGGTGCGTCACTCACCGTGCATCATCCCCACCTTCCTCCTGGATATGTCTCCGGGTGGTGTCTGCTGAGGCGATCGTGAGCTCCTCTTGACCAAGTCTTCCAGGAGGAAGGGTTTCCCCCTCAGTCAAAGGCTTGAGCCCCAGTCGGTGGGCGCCAGATGTCCCGGGCGGCAGGACACATCAACGTGGTCAGCGAACCTAGATGGGGAGGAATGAAGGGACAAGAGGCATGAGAGATGAGAGCAACACAGGAGTTCTGATCAAGCTGCAAAATTTTATTGTTCACACACGGGTATTAATATGCTGGATATGGGAAAGCTCTCTTATCAGCAGTTCCTGGATGTCTTCACAAGGTGAGATAACTTCAGGATGTTTCTAGAAGAAAGATGGCCACAGGATGTCTCAGGGACATATATGGCTACAGGATGTCTTCCAGACAGGATGTCTCCTGGGGGCTGTTTCTTGTAAGTGTCAAGCTGTTCTTTGAAGAAGAATTCCTTCTACCCCTGACAGTCAGGGATTCAGTATTTCGAATGGAAAATTGGAAAATGAATCCAATGTGTAGGCAAATATGTGCTACCCAAAAATCTTCCCACTCTCATTCAGAACAATGCCTTGACATTTCCTTCACTCCAAGTAAGACATAATTAGAGGAGAAGAGTTAGAAATCTGTGAATACATATCGGTAATGGAAAATGCTCAGGAGTTCACAACCTTCGAGGTTGTAGAGGAGTTTCCAAAAGTAAAGGACAGGGTAAAAACTCCAAAAACATGGAGCTCTGCTGGCCTAAAGACTTCTTGAGAAACTGCCTCTGAGATTGGGCACCTGAAATATATGTTGATGACAGGAGCTTTAGCTTCCTTTGTAGTGAGACCATCAAAGCTGGGTCTGCATCTATATGACATGGAGGACATGGTTTCTTTTTTTCCTATGAACCTGAAGCAGTAGGGCTGAATTCTCTCTTTATAGGTAAACTGTTGCCACTGGGGGCTAAGTGTCTTGCAGTGTGGACTGTGAAGCCATTTGGTCATCCTCCACTTTTCGTGGTGTTTCTTGCAGCTGCACTGGGAGTTTGGTATTTGCTTCACAAAATACGAGAAGTTCAACTGGGACACAGTGATGGAGGGAGTTCTGTCATGTGTGGTGGGTAAGGGTCTGCAGGAGAATGCACCAACCTGGCTTATATCCCACATAGCTTGCCCCCTTGACCACAGCAATCTGATTCTAAACATTGCCCTTCAACCTGTCCATATAACAAGATGCCTTTACATACAAGGGTATGGGGGCTGAACCATATCAGTCACATGGCATTTGAAAGCCAATGGCATATCCACATCAGCCCACCACAGATGTTTTAACACACACCTGCACACCACTGCTCTAGGCCGACTACTCATCAGGCTCCAAGTTACTGGCATCTCTGTTCTACACCATTTTCATGAAACCCAGTCAATCAAGGCACTGTCTGGTACATTCATGATCAGCAATAGGACACCTAAAGGTTCTCCAGTGCCACCAGGTGATGGGAATTTCCAAACTTTAATGATATTTATCTAGGCATTTTTCATGGATGAAGTTGAAGGCACTGTGGGTTTCAATTTATTCAGGAACAATTAAATGGAGAAGAAGCTCATTTCAATGAAAGCTCTGGAGAATTCTAACAGGCAAGGCTTCCCAAAGACAGGCTAAAAGGTCACATTAAGCCAGGCATTTGAGGTCTACAATGTGAGGTCCATGTGTGTTTTGACTTGCAACGATGGCTGCCAAGTCTTTAAGAATAAAATCATGTGATGTCCTTCCTGAGATTTCCAGTGCTCTTCGGAAAGCCTCCCTGGGCCTAGATCTCAGTTTCCAAGGGCGACTCTCATGCGTGGCCTCCTAAAATCCCAACACAATACATGGCAATACTTCTTTGAGGTCAGTTCCAGAACTCAGTCTCTAAGGGGAATCACATAAGGGTTCAATCCCAGGTGGACATAGCCATGTCTTCCAACGGCCACAAAAATGACCACAATTAAATCCAAAACACTCCCACATGACACACCTGATGCAAAGACCTTCCTGACTTTCAGGGCAACAGAAGAATCGGTAAGCAAAATGTCCAAAGCAGGGTTTTTCCAATGAGGCATTCCTGGTCTCACTGATATCTGAGCTTTCTGAGATGCTCGCCATTCCCTTCAGCTATCCAGTACATGGCCATGTCACAGAGATTTGAGGTGGTACATATATTTGACACAAAACTATGAGCCTATTCTGGAGAGTGCACACAATTTAGGAAGAAAACAGGAACTTAAGAAGTTAGCAGGTGTTCCCCATCGATAAGTCAAGCCGCAGTCCATTCATGAATTTGGCAGGATGAAAGCTGAGAAGCTTTCTACTAGACAGGACTCACCAATTGATGCATTTTCTTTTCTAATGTCTACAACCAGGGACACAGTGGTATAAACAGACATAGAAACACTCGCCTTATCAAATGACTTACTAGAAACAGTTCCCTCCAAACCAAACAAACCGCCATTCCTACCTATTCTCAGAATATGAGACAAAACCACAAAACCACACCCACACCCACAAAGACACCTCCTTCCCCCAAGTAGGTCTGTGACTATCCGGAGTGTCCTCTGACTGGTGGGCCATACTATGTTTCAATGAAATGGCCTGTCCTGTCTCAGATCTGGTCTCCTTGGCCAACTCTGTGAAGTTGTCAGGAGCCAGCAGTGAGCCACTACCTACTTTCTCAGGAAAAGCCCCTCTTCAGAGCTTTCCTGGTTTTGGCCGTCCTCACATCAATAGGTAGCAAGAATGACTGACTCTGTCCTTGGTAAGTCCAAACAAGTGAGACCACTGCGACTGGGACTGCCTCTTGGTGCCTGGCTTCTTGGATACCAAGTTCAGAGAGTTCCATCAACAAAGAAGTGAGGTGAGGTCACTTCCTTAAGGAACTGAATCAGATCACTGCCTTGGTAACCACTTTGTCCTAACAGTTGCTTCCAAGACTACCATGAGATGGAGGCTGCCCCTACTTTCTGTGACACTTTCACAAGGTAGAATGGTATATCAACCATAGGCACCTAGGAACAGCTCTCCACACCAACCTGGTTTGGTCCATCTTCTCTACATTAAGAAGAGAGAGGCTGATTCATAAACAACCCTTCATCCTGACCAGGTTGTTTTCCATGGAAGCTGACTTTTGCTCTCTCAGGTCCTTCATAGTTGTCTACATGTTCTCCAGGGATCATTTCTGCATGGACCTTGAGGTTCTCAGGAGGTGGAAGATCCCCTACATTCCTGTATTGTAAGACCAACTCTGTCCCTGCTCTTCTGTAAAGTTAGATTGAGAGAACAGTGTATGGTTAGGGTTAATAATATGTTCAATTTGAATTAGGAATCATTCTGCTGGATGAATAATGGTACTGGGAACCTGCGACATTTGTAAGTATATATAGGTGAAATATATGTATGAAAACAGAAATCTAAGTAAGATTTGAAGCGCAGAATGGGGATGGGCCCTTGATTGTGATACTTAGCGTTGAATTATGTTCTGCACAGATGTCTGAGGTAGATCGATATACAATGGCATTAGACCCTGTACCTTGGATTATTGAATGTATAAGAGAACATCCAGTCAAAAAGGGATAATGGGTAGGATTAGGAAGATAGTCAGTAGGTTTAAGAAGAAGAGTGAGTATAGGATTTGGAACAAAAGTTCCTTTGCAATAGGGTTTGGATTAGAGTGTGAATGTAAGTGTCAGCACAATTGAAGAGTCAGTCACAATGATGAACTGCGGAAAGTATGTAGGAAAGCTGATATAAATAGAGACATTATGAAATCAGGAAAAGTATAAAGTGAGAGATAGGATTAGATATTTTCAACAGGTTTGAGTTTGAATATATAATCTTAGCAAGAAACAAATATGTTGTCACAAATAGGATTGAATTTTGAGAGCATTAGCCAAACTTGATATGGATGGTTTTAGTAATCCATGTTCACTTTACATTTAGGCTTTGCTGCAAACATAAGTGTGACCATTTCTTTTTGTGTCCAGAATATTACTCTGATAAAATGTATATGTAGATCAGATGACATGAGTATTTCTTCCACCATTACTGGGAGCAAAATTTTGAAGACGTATAAATTAGTATTGGGTTTACAAAGAGGTGTACTCTGTGTCTATGAATATAGAGACAATGCATGAATAGACAATAGTGTGAATAAATAATATAACTGGTTCCACTTTAAATAATGGATTGATTTGATATCTGAAAATATATAAGAAATCTTATATTGATATACAATCATTCATTCCAACCAGTTATACATCTAATAGTAATATTAGGGTTATAGTTTATCATGAAGGGTGTGTGAGTTTTGCTTCAAATTTGATTATGGAAATCGAAAATAATATGTTTGGAATGAAGTCTCATGAAAAAACCAGTCAAGAAACATGGAGGATTACATGTGTTCTAAAGCAGAAAATGATTGAAAGTGAAACAAATGCCTATAATTTTGCTAACGTATGGATGAAATATATATCCTATAATGTGCATAAACTGAAGAAATTGTAACATACCAGTGGTGAATAAGAATGAACATCAAAATACACATCATGTCCCATAGGAATCTACTTGCATTGATGACAAACTGGATCAATTATTGTAGAAATATTAGGATTTGTATCCACCATTCACTGAAGTTATTTTTCATTTCTAGGAAAAAAATATGTATTTCAGGTGGATGAATATTTCCGTGAATAATCTTGTGAAATGTTAACTCTAAATCCACATACATGAATATGAATGAATTTAGGGAGTGTATAATAAGACACATATATTTTATATTTTAAAAAAATTTAGTGTGTGTGTGTGTATATACACACACACACACACACACACACACACACAGACAGACATTAAAAATTAGCAATACATATGCCAATCGAAATTCACCATGAAATATATATCATCCACAGATCCAAAAATATTCATTTTACTGAACATGGATTTATGTATAATGTTGTTCAACTAGGAAGCTCACCCATAGTTTGAAATTTCAGTTTCAACAGCGTTTAGGCGGAGTGATCTATTCTCACAATTTCTATCTGCCAAGTCAGCCACCTCACAAGAGTGTACCTGTGGTACCAGGTAGAATTCTATATGTGCATATAAAAATACATGTGCTGAATAGGCTACAGAGAAAGGGAGACAGGAATTCACATATTTGTTTACTTTAAGTACCCATGGAACTATTTCAATTAAAAATTAACTTGAATTATAACACCTACACTTGATCATGCAAAAGCCAAGTCTAACTATACACCATGCCTCCTCTGAAATGCTTGCATTTCTATTCTGTTTGGGTTATTTTACTCCATCATATTAGGATTAGTAGTAAGAGTCTATTAGGGTATGGGTTAGTGTCAGTTATTCAGTATTTCAAATGGAAAATAGGAAAATAAATCCAATGTGTATGCAAATATGTGCTACAAAAAATTCCCACTATCATCCAGAACAATGCCTTGACAATATCTTCGCCCCTAGTAAGACACAATTAGAGAAGAAGAGTTAGAAAATCTGTGAATACATACCTGGAATGGAAAATGTTCAGGAGTTCACAACCTTGGAGGTGGTAGAGGAGTTGCCAAAAGTAAGGGACAGTGTAAACACTCCACAAACATGGAGCTATGCTGGCATTAAGACTTCTTGAGAAACTGCCTCTGAGGTTGGACACTTGAAGAATATGTTGTTGTCAGGAGCTTTAGCTCCCTGTGTACGGAGACCATCAAAGCTGGGTCTGCATCTATGTGACCTGGAGGATATGGTTTCTTATTTTCTAATGACCATGAGGAAGCAGTGATGAATTCTCTCTTTGTAGATAAACTGTGGCCACTGGGGGCTAAGTGTCTCCCTGTGTGGACTTTGAAGCCATTTGGTCATTCTCCAATTTTCGTGGTGTTTCTTGCTGCTGCACTGGGTGTTTTGTATTTGCTTCACAACATACAAGGATTTCAAATGGGTCACAGTGCTGGTGGGAGTCCTGTAAGGTGTGGTGGGTCAGGGTCTTCAGGAGAATGCACCAACCAGGCTTCAATCCCACATTTCTTGCTCCCTTGACCATAGCAACCTGATTCTGAACATTGCCCTGAAACCTGTCCATATAACCAGATGCCTTTTCATATAATTTTCTGCTGGCTGCACCAAGTCAGTCACAAGCCATTTGGAAGCCAATGACACACCCACATGGCCACACCACAAATATATTATCAGACAACTGCACACCACTGCTCTAGGCCCACTACTCAGCAGGCTCCAACTTACTGGCATCTGTGTTCCACACCATTTTCAAAAACTCCAGTCAATCAAGGCACTGTCTGGTACACTCATGAGCAGCAATAGGACATCCAATGGTTCCCCAGTGCCACCTGGTCATTGGGAATTTCAAAAATTTCATGGTATTTATCTATCCATTGTTCAAGAATGAAGTTGGAGGCACTTTGGGGTTTCCATTCATCCAAGAACCATTAAATGGTGAGGAAGCTCATTTCAATGAAAGCTCTGGAGAACTCTCACAGGCAAGGCTTTCCAAAGAGTGGTCAAAATGTCATATGCAGACAGGCCCATTGAGGTCTAAAATGTGAGGTCCATGTGTGTTTTGACTCTTAACTATGGCTGCCAAGTCTTTCAGAATAAAATCATGTGATATCCTGGTTGAGATTCTCAGTGCTCTGTGGAAAGCCACCCAGGGCCCAATCTCAGGTTTCAAGGGTGACTCTCATGCGTGGCCTCCTACAATCCCAACACAATTAATGGCAATACTTCTCTGAGGTCAGTTCCAGAACTCAGTCTCGAAGGAGAATCACACCCGAGTTCAAGCCCATGTGGACCCAGTCATCTCTTCCAACCGCCACACAAATGACCACAATTGAAACCAAAACATTCCCACATGACCCTCATCTTCTTCCATATAGACACTCATCATTAACTCTTGCTGGAGGTTTCCATGAGGAGCGCAGCCCAAGGCAATGTCCAAAATATGCACCCTTGCCCGTCATTTGCCTAAAATGAGGGTGGCCTTGACACACTTCCTGTGAACCAGGAGTGATCAAATAGGCCTGCCTTTAATACTGCTCTGCTTCTCCAATTTGAGGCCAACTGACTGTCAGGTATAGATTCTTTATGTGATTTGGCATCATGGGAGAACCCAAGCACTTCTGCAGGAGTTCAAAGAACTCATTTGACCCAGAGGATCCTATTCTCACTTGATGGAGGTTAGGAACCTAACAGAGGAAGGCAAGAAACTTCATCCACAATGACTGATATTTTTACCATTTTCGTTTTCAATACACACATGGGAACTTTCTTTATATCCATCAGGTGCTGAGAATCTAATCCATAGCCTGACCCAGAGGCAAGCAGCTGATTCAGACACATCCCTTTCGAAAGCAATTAAGCAAAGCACCACAGGTGATGCCCATTCATTTGCATTTAAAAACTGTTTACTTCAGGCTTCAAAAAGGAGTGGCCTGAGGTAAGGACCTTCCTGACATTCAGGGCAACAGAAAAATAGGTAAGCAGAAGGCCCAAAACAGTGTTTCTCCACTGAGACTTTCCTGGTCACACTGATATCTGAGTTTCCTGAGATGCTCGCCATTCCATTCAGCTATCCAGTACATGGCCATGTCACAGAGCTTGGAGGTGTTACATATGTTGGACACAAAACCATGAGCCTATTCTGGGTAGTGGCCAAAATTTAGGAAGAAAACAGGAACTTAGGAAGATAGTAGGGGTTGCCCATCCATAAAGCAACCTGCAGTCCAGTCATAAATTGGGTAGGATGAATGATGGAAAACTTTCTTCTAGACAGGACATATCCATTGATGCATTCTCTTTTCTTATGTCTACAACCACGGACACAGTGAGATACACAGATATAGAAACACTCACCTTGTCAAACGACTTTTTAGAAGCAGTCCACTCCAAACCAAACAAATCGCCTTTCCTGCCTATTCTCAGAACATGAGACAAAACCACAAACTCACACCCACACCCACAAAGGCACTTCCTTCCCCCAATATGTCTTTGACAATCCGGAGTGTCCTCTGACTGTGGACCATATTGTTACCCTGAACTGGCCTGCCCTGTCTCAGATCTGGTCTCCGTGGCCAAATCTGTGAAGTTGTCAGGAGCCAGCGATGACCAACTACCTGTTTTCTTAGGAAAGGACCCTCTTCAGAGCTGTCCTGGCATTTGGCCATTCTCACATCAGTAGGTACCAAAATAGACTCTCTCTGCCCTTGGTAAAACCAAACATGTGATCCCACTAGGACTGTTACTGGGACTGGCTCTGGATGCCTGGCTTCCTGAATCCCAAGTTCAGAGAGTTCCATCACCAAATAAGTTAGGTGAAGTCACTTTCTTCATGAAATGAATGAGGTCACTGCCTTGGCAACCACTTTGTCCTAACAGTTGCTGCCAAGGGTCTCATGAGATGGAGGCTGTTCCTACTTTCTGTGACACTGTCACAAGTTAGAATGGTATATCAACCATATGCACCGGGGAACTTCTCTCCATACAGGCCTGCTTTGGTCCATCTTCTCTACATTAAGAAGAGAGAGGCTGATTCAGACACATCCTTTCATCCTGTCCAGGTTCTTTACCATGTCAGAAGACTTTTGCTCTCTTTGGTACTACATAGCTGCCTACAACTTCTCCAAGGATCATTTCTGCATTGACCTTTGAGGTTCTCAGCAGGTGGAAGATTCCCTACATTCCTGTATTGTAAGACCAACTCTATCCCTGCTCCTCTGTAAAGGTAGATTGAGGGAACAGCGTATGGTTAGGGTTAATAACAGGTTCGAATTCGGTTGGGAATCATTCTGCGGGATGAATAATGTTATTGGGAACCTGCGAAATTTAAAAGAATATATAGGTGAAATATAATTTTGAAAACCCAAATCTATGTAAGTTTTGAAGCCCAGAAGTGTATTGGGCCCTTGGTAGGATACTTAGCTTTGAATTATGTTCTGCACAGATGTCTCTGATTAATCGCTATACAATGGCATAGGACCTTTACCTTGGATGATTGAATGTCGAAGAGAACATGCAGTCAAAAAGGGATAGTCGATAGGATTAGGAAGATAGTCAGTAGGTTTAGAAAGAAGAGTGAGTATAGGATTTGGACAAAATCTTTTTTAGCAATAGGGTTTCGGGTAGAGAGTGAATGTAAATGTCAGCACATGTGAAGAGTCATTCACAATGATGAACTGGGGAAAATATGTAGGAAAGTAAATATCAATTGAGACAAAAGGAAATCAGGCAAAGTATAATGTGAGTTATAGGATTAGACATTTTCAACAGGGTTGAGGTTGAATATATAATCTTAGCAAGAAACAAATATGCAGTCACCAATTGGATTGACATTTGAGAGCATTAGGCAACCTGGACATGGATGTTATTACTAATCCATGCTCACTTTCCATTTAGGCTTTGGTACAATCATAAGTGTGACCTTTGCATTTTGTGTCCATAATATTACTGTAATAAAATATATATGTAGATCAGGTGACATGAGTATATCTTCCACCATTTCTGGGAGCAATATTTTGAAGACGTATAAATTAGTATTGGGGGTACAAACAGGTGTACCCTGTTTCTATGAATATACAGATAATGCATGAATGGAACATACTCTGAATAAAACCTATACTCATTCCACTATAAATAATGGATTGAATTGATATCTGAAAAAATACAGGAAATCAAATATTGATATACAGACATTCATTACAACCAGTTATACATCAATGATAATATTAGTATTAGGATTTTCATGAAGAGTGTGTGAGTTTTGCTTCAAAATTGATTATGGAAATCGAAAATAATGTGTTTGGAAAGAAGTCTCATGAAAAGAGCAGTAAAGAAACATGGAGGAATACGTGTTTTCAGAAGCAGGAAGTGATTGAAAGTGAAACAAATTCCTATATATTTTTGAACTTTGGATGAAATATATATATTATGATGTGCATAAACTGAAGAAATAATAATGTCCCACTGTTGAATAAATATGAACGTCAAAATACATATCATGTCCCATAGGAATCTACTTGCATTGATGTTAAACTGGGTCAGTTACTGTAGAAATATTAGGATTTGTACACACCATTCACTGAAGTTAGTTGTCAGTACTAGGAAACAAATATGAATTTCAGGTGGATGAATAGTTTGGAAAATAATCTTGTGAAAAGTTGAATATAAATCCACATAAATGAATATGAATGAATTTAGGGCGTGTATAATAAGTCACATATATTACATATTTTGAAATATCTGGAGAGTATATATATATATATATATATATATATATATATATATATAGAGAGAGAGAGAGAGAGAGAGACAGAGAGAGAGACATTAAAAACTAACAATATATATGCCAATCAAAATCCATCATGAAATATATATCATCCACAGATCCAAAAATATTCATTATACTGAACATGGATTTATGTATAATGTTGTTCAACTAGAAAGTTCACCCATAGTTTGAAATTTCAGTTCCAATAGCATTTACGAGGAGTGATCTCTTCTCACAATTTGTATCTGCCAAGTCAACCACCTCACAAGAATGTACGTGTGGTACCAGGTAGAATTCTATATGTGCATATAAAAATACATGTGCTTAATAGGCTACAGAGAAAGGGAGAAAGGAATTCACATATTTGTTAACTTTAAAAGCACATGGAGAACTATTTAAAAAAAATTTGCAAGATTTATAACTCCTACCCTATATTATGCAAAAGGCAAGTCCAAGTATACACCTTGCCTCCTCTGAACTGCTTGTACTTCTTTTCTGTTTTTTGTTATTTTTCTCCTTCATATTAGGATTAGTAGTCAGAGTCTAGTTTGGAATTGGTTAGGGTTAGAGATTCAGTGTTTTAAAGGGAAATTGAAAACTGAATCCAATGTCTATGCAAATATGTGCTACCCCAAAATCTTCCCAGTCTCATCCAGAACAATGCCTTGACATTATCTTTTACCAAAGTAAGATACAGTTAGAGGAGAAGAGTTAGAAAATCTTTGAATACATATCTGGAATGGAATTTGCTCAGGAGTTCACAACCTTGGAGGTGGTAGCAGAGTTCAAAATAGTAAGGCAAAAGGTAAACACTCCTCAAACATGGAGCTCTGCTGGCCTAAAAAATTCTTGAGAAACTGCCTCTGAGGTTGGGCACTTGAAATACATGTTGTTTTCAGGAGATTTAGTTCTTTTATAGAGAGACCATCAAAGCTGGTTCTGCATATATGTGTCCTGTAAGACATGGTTTCTTATTTTTCATTGAACATGTGGCAGCAGTGCTGAATTCTTTTTTTGTAGCTAAACTGTGGACACTGGGGCTAAGTTTCTCCCTGTGCTAACTGGGAAGACATTTGTTCATCCTCCACTTTTAGTGGTGTTTCTTGCTGCTGCACTGGGAGTTTGGTATTTGCTTCACGAAATAAAGGAGGTCAATTGGGACACATTGTTGGAGGGAGTTCTGTCACGTGTGGTGGGTGAGGGTTTGCAGGAGAATGCAATAACCAGGCTTCTATCCCACATAGCTTTCCCCCTTGACCATAGCAACCTGATTCTGAACATTTCCCTGAAACCTCTCCATATAACAAGATGCCTTTACCTATTGGGTCTGTTGGCTGAAACCATATCAGTCACAAGCCATTTGGACGCCAATGGCAGTTCCACGTGGCCTCACCACAGATGTTTTGTCACACATCTGCTCACCACTGCTCTAGGCCCACTAATCAGCAGGCACCAACTAACTGGCATCTCTGTTCTACACCATTTTTATGAAACCCTGTCAATCAATGCACTGTCTGGTATACTCATGATCAGCATCAGGACATCCAAAGGTTTTCCAGTGCCAACTGGTCATTGAAATTTCAAAAATTTCATGGTATTTATCTAGCCATTATTCAAGGAAGAAGTTGTAGTAACTGTGGGTTTCAATTCATTCAGGAACCATTAAATGTTAAGGAAGCTCATTTCAATGAAAGCTCTGGAGAACAATCACAGGCAAGGCATCCCAAATAGTGGCCAAAAGGTCACATGAAGCCAGGCCCATTGAGGTCTACAATGTGAGGTCCATGTGTGTTTTGACTCTCAACTATGGCTTCCAAGTTTTTCAGACTAAAATCATGTGATATCCTGGCTGAGATTCTCAGTGTTCTGTGAAAGCCACCCTTGGCCTAGATTTCAGTTTCCAAGGGCGACTCTCATGCGTGGCCTCCTAACATCCCCACACAATTCATGGCAATACTTCTCTGAGGTCAGTTCTACAACTCAGTCTCTAAGGAGTATTACACCAGAGTACAAGCCGAGGGGGACCCAGTCATCCCTTCCAACTGCCACACAAATTATCAAAATTAAAACCAAAACATTCCCACATGGCCCTCATCTTCTTCCACATAGACCCTCATTATAACCTCTGGCTGGAGATTTCCATGAGGGGTGCAGCGCAAGAGAGTGTCCAAAATAAGCTCCCTTGGCCCTCATTTGCCTAAAGTCAGGGTGGCCTGGACACCATTCCTGTGAACCAGGAGTGATCAAATAGGCCTGCCATTACAACTACTCTGCTTCTCCAATTTGAGGCCTACTGACTGTGGAGTTTAGATTCTTTATGTGAAGTGGAATCATGAGAAAACCCAAGCACCTCTGCATGGCTTTGAAAAACTCATTTGACCCAAAGGATCCCTATACTCACTTGATGATTGTCTGCAACCTAATAGAGGAAGGAGAGAGACATCATCCACAATGACTGAATTTTGCCATTTTAGTTTTGGATGCACACATGGGATCTTTCTTTATATCCATCAGGTGCTGAGAATATAAGCCACAGCCTCACACAGGGCCAAGAGGCTGATTCAGACACATCCCATTCAAAGCAATTAAGCAAAGAGCCACGGGTGATGCCCAATCATTTCCATATGAAAACTGTTTTTTTCATGCTTATCAAAGGGGTGGCCTGAGGCAAAGACCTTCCTGTCATTCAGTGAAACAGAAAAATAGGTAAGCAAAAGGCACAAAGCATGGTTTCTCCACTGAGACTTACCTGGTCACACTGATATCTGAGTTTTCTAAGAAGCTCGCCATTACCTTCAGCTATTCAGTACATGGCCATGTGACAGAGCTTGGGGTGGTACCTATCTTGGACACAAAACCATGAGACTATTCTGCAGAATGGTCAGAATTCAGGAAGAAATCTGAAACTTAGGAAGATAGTAGGTGTTGCCCATCGATAAGGCAACCTGCAGTGCAGTCATAAATTGGGCAGGATGAATGCTGGGAAGCTTTCTACTAGACAGGACACATTCATTGATGCATTGTCTTTTCTAATGTCTACAACCACGGACACAGTGTTATACACAGACATAGAAACACTTGCCTTGTCAAAAGACTATCTAGAAACAGTCCACTGCAAACCAGACATACCAGCTTTCCTACCTATTCTAAGAAAATGAGACAAAACCACAAGCTCACACCCACAAACACAAAGCACCTCCTTCCCCCAAGTAAGTCTCTGAATATCCAGAGTGTCCTCTGACTAGCGGGCCCTACTATGTTCACCCGAAATGGCCTGTACTGTGGCAGATCTGGTCTCCTTGGCCAACTCTGTGTAGTTGTTAGGAGCCAGCGGTGAGTCACTACCTACTTACTAAGGAAAGGCCCGTCTTCAGAGCTCTCCTGATATTTGGCCATCCTCACATCAGTAGGTACCAAGAAAGACAGAATCTGTCATTGGTAAAACAAAACAAGTGAGCCCACTGGTACTGGGACTGGGACTGGCTCTGGATGTCTGGCTTCCTGGATCCCAAGTTCAGAGAGTTCCATCACCAAAGAAGTAAGGTAGGTCACTTCCTTCAGGAACTGAATGAGG